>NW_005871099.1:6672106-6759220 GCF_000147115.1 Myotis lucifugus | reverse complement strand
AAGGCAGTTAGGGGCAATCAGGCCGGCGAGGGGAGCAGTTAGGCATCAATCAGGCTGGCAGGGGAGTGGTTAGAAGGTGATCAGGCTGGCAGGCAGAAGCAGTTAGGGGCAATCAGGCAGGCAGGCAGGTGAGCGGTTGGGAGCCAGCAGTCCTGGATTGTGAGAGGGATGTCTGACTGCCCGTTTAGGCCTGATCCCACCAGGATTGGGCCTAAACGGGCAGTTGGACATCCCTTAAGGGGTCCCAGATTGGAGAGGGTGCAGGCTGCTGGGCTGAGGGACACACACCTCCATGCACGGATTTTATGCACTAGGCCTCTAGTACCTAAATAAAGCTGTTTAAAATATTGGAGTTACATGATCTGTAAATACCCTACACTTCCTAAATTATAAGATAATTTTTAATGCAGATTTATTTTTGAGTATGACATAAATGGGCCTGACCTATCAAATTACTAAAACTTTACAATTATTGCAAGTTTCCCATTGCTTACTGATGTGAAATGAAATCGTCATGCTTCTTATTGATTTTTTAAATGTTTACCATTTTTATTGCCTTTGATAAATTCTGACCTTAGACACTCTGGATTAAAGCACAGTATATCATTTGGTAAATGTTTGTTTTTAATTTTTATGTTAAATTTCATGTTTTATGAAGTTGCAAATATATTTCTTGGAAGAGTTATATCTAGAACCATTATCTATGGCTTCTATTATCTGTTATCCTCAGAAGCATAAAAAGTATCAAGTACATAGGTTTCTTATTTCTTAAAAATGGACACACCCATCTCCATTAGTTTTAGTGGAAAGGATTATACTGATTTTGTAGACAGCATTGGCTCACTCTCGGAGGGCTTACCCAGATGGGCAAAGGCAAGGCTCTGAGCTCCAAAGTATTGTGCTGAGGAAGAAACCAACAGAAATCTCTGAAATTTAAAAAACAAATCTAAGGTGATATGTAGATCAGGAAGAAGAAAAAAGGAAACAATGCAGTATGTTAATTACATAAAGTTAATTGTGTGCTCTTCTCAGACTAATTAGCAAAATAAACACCATTCCATGTCCACTCTTATTGTTAGAATTACCACTGTACAGAAATTATTTCTGCATATTAAAATATAAAGCTCAGTGGAGCACAAGACTCCTGCTTGAAACATTTAATCAAACAGTGAAGACATCCTGCCTTCCATGAAATGAGAAGCATTAATCAAGCTGAAGGGATTCGGTGCTTTTGCCCTTTTTGAGCCATCAGAGACAATAAATACTTATTCACGGGATTATATAATATCTTCAAATTTCATTTGAGCTACATAGGTGTTAAATGTACTCTGAAAATTAGCAGGAATTAAGAAAACACACAAAAACTCAGAGTCACAAACAATATGGTGATAACGAGGGTAAAGGATGAGGAGAGGTAGAAGACAGTAAAAAGTGAAGGTAAATGGTGATGGAAGGAGACTTGACTTGGGATGGTGAACACACAATACAATATACAGATGATGTGTTATAGAATCGTACCCCTGACTGATAGGCAATGCCATTTAATGGTGTTGCTTTTTTCCTGGTTAAGCTTATAGAGAAGAAAAAAGTTTTTGGATAACTTAATATGTGAAAATTCACCAAAAAATATAAACATTTAAGGTAGACAAATTTAAAAGATCCATAAACCTGAGTATATCTGCATTGTCAAGTAGCAGTCTAATTTTAATGTCTCATTTGTTTACAAAGGAGCAAAATTTATTGTTAACAGGTACTCTATGAGACTGTTACCATTAAGTGACTTTTTTCGCTCCAGACATTTCAAAGCCTGGTTATTGTTGCTTTATTCAAAGGTGTTGATAGATGTGTCTGAATCAATCTGGCTGAACCATGGCGATTTGTGATTGGAGGAATGAGATTTATTGCCAGGGTTAGCATTGCATGCGGACTGCCATGGGCATTTGGATGGCATGTCTTAGACTCCTGAGGCGTAGATAAGCTCATCTGAAATTGCATCTGGATTGCCGGACTAGAGTAAAGAAAAGCAGAGATCTGCTATGGAAATAGTCATGGAATAAAGCAGGTAACTACACACTCCTTTTACAGTAATGTTATACCGGACTTTAAAGATACATGGAGGATAAGGCAGACTGCAGAGTTTCTAAGCAGGAATGGCGATTGTATTGTATTGTAGAGAGGGATCTCAATCTATCCTTTATTATTCAATCTAGAGTACAAGAGTGATGTCCACATTTTATGAATAGTTATAGCGTCTTTTCTGGAGACTGCAAAGTCTGCAATAGAAAGCTTCATTTCTTATTACTATTTGCAAGTCAAATGCATGACTTTGGACAAGTCCAATGCATGTCTTTGGTGCTTAATGTATGCTTTCATGTGTCTATGTAAGAAACGTCCAAACTTGTAAAGAATTTCTATAAGAACTTTATTTGAGCCAAACTATGACAATTGCCAGGAAGCAAGATCTCAAATGCTCTGGAGAGTGACAGTTTTGCAATGTCTTTTATGCATTTGAAATTAAGGAAGATTCCATGAAGGTGGGAGAAAGCAATGTGGGGATTGGACTAGAAGGTAGTTAAGATTCCGTGCTCTCTTGTGGATGATTGTGCTTATTTCAAAGTTGTGTTAATCTAGATCAGTGGTTCTCAACCTTCCTAATGCCACGACCCTTTAATACAGTTCCTCATGTTGTAGTGACCCCCAACCAGCTACTTCATAACTGTAATTTTGCTACTGTTATGAATTGTAATGTAAATATCTGATATGCAGGATGTATTTTCATTGTTACAAATTGAACATAATTAAAGCATAGTGATTAATCACAAAAACAGTATGTAATTATATATGTGTTTTCCGATGGTGTTAGGCGACCCCTGTGAAAGGGTCATTCGACCCCCAAAGGGGTCATGACCCACAGGTTGATTACTGCTGATCTAGATGCATAAAAATCATGGCCAGGGCTTGATTAAGGCAACAATAAACCTTTTATTAAGAAAGTTATATGCTGTGGTGTGACTACCCACCAGTTAGGAATTTATGATCAGATCACTCTCAATTTACCTTTTCTATCCATAAAAAAGGTTAAGTGAATGAATGGCTGAAGAAGGTAAATTGACAGTATTTATGTTCAAAAGTTATTTCTTGGACTTGTAGGGATTTATTTTATGTCGCATATTTCCATCAATAATAAAAATACTATCTATTGTATTGTATATATTTACTAGAGGCCTGGTGCATGAGATTCATGCACGGGAGGGGGAATCCCCTCAGCCCAGCCTGCACCCTCTCCAATCCGGGACCCTTTGGGGGATGTCTGACTGTCGGTTTAATCGGACTTCCTTCTCACAATCCTGGACTGCTAGCTCCTAATTGCTCACCTGCCTGCCTGCCTGGTTGCCCCTAACTGCCCTCCCCTGCTGGCCTGATTGCCCCACACTGCCTCTGTGTGCCGGCCTGATTGCCCCTAACTGCACCCCTCCCGGCCTGGTCGCCCCTAACTGCCCCCTGCTGCCAGCCAGGTCACTCCCAACTGCCCCCTCCCTGCCAGCCTGGGTTGCTCCTAACTGCGCCCCCTGCTGGCCTGATCTCCCCAAATGCCCCCCTCTGTTGGCCTGGTTGCTCCTAACTGCCCCCCTGCCAGCCTGGTCTGGTCGCCCCAACTTCCCCCCTCCTGCTTGCCTGGTCTCCCCTAACTGCCCCCCCCTTGCCGGCCTGGTCGCCCCCAGCTGCCCCCCCGCTGGCCTGGTCACCCCACGCAGCCCGCTTGTTCAGTCGTTTGGTCGTCACTCACTAACCTCCCTGCCAGCCTGGTTGCCACACGCAGCCTACTTGTTCAGTCATTTGGTTGTCCCTCACTAACCCCCCTGCTGGCCTGTTCGTAAGCAGTCATCTTGTGAGGGCATGAGGGTCAATTTTCATATCACCTCTTTATTATATAGGATGCATGTTTCATATATTTTATATTTATATATTACATTTTATATGTTATATCATTATGTATTTCATTTAATATTTTAATTGCTGCATTTCAACACATTTTTAATTACATACCTCATTTTTCCTAGTGTTTCATATAAGTCAAAATTTTTAATGTGATTAAATATTTTAATGTAAGTCATTAAGCAAGAAAACGTTTGTTTTTATTTCAATGAATGTGGTCTGTATTTGATAAGTTTAATCAGTACAACCAAATCATTAATTCTAGGTTAGAATTATAAAGCATTGTTAAAGGTACTCACAGCAGTTAGGGTTTACTTGATTAGGTAATTATAAGAAAATGAACATTTTTTTGTTTCTGTGTGAATAATGAAGTCATTTAAAATGTTTAATGGAACTAAAGCAATAATAGCGATGCTGTAGAAATATAGATGGCATTATTATTGCAAACACATTTCCTCTTAAGCTTTGGAGATGATTCATTTCTTTATTGGGCCTCTTTGTTTTAGAGAATTTCAAATATGTATATTCTGTAAAACACATGCAGAACAATACTGGAAGAAAAAATTCATATCTTACTTTTTAGACATGTTGGACAACTGGAATCTATGAATCTTAAACATAAAATAAAGGCATTAATTTGATTAATTGAGAGTGATAATGATACTTTAAGCTGCTTATTTTCCCTTTGATCCATTAATAAATATGAAAATACATTTTCTACGTTCTTTTTGTGTTTAACTATTTTTATCGATTGATTTATATTGAGTTTATTGGTGTTACATTGGTTAACAAAACCACACAGGTTTCAAGTGTACAATTCTATAACATCTTTGCCTACTGTATTGTGTGATCCTTGCCTAAAGTAAAGTCTCTTTCCATCCTCATTTATTCCCCCTTTGCCCTCTTCCACCTTACCACACCCCCATTTCCCTCTGGCTATTACCACACTATTGTCTGTGTCCATTTGCTACATAGGGGCACTTGGGCTGTTTCCAGATCTTGGCTATTATAAATAGAGCTGCAAGGAACATAGGTGTGCAATGTGGGGATTGGAGAAGGTAGTTAAGATTCCGTGCTCTCTTGTGGATGATTGTGCTTATTTCAAAGTATTGTAAATAGAGCTGCAAGGAACATAGGTGTGCATATGTATTCTTTGAAATTAGTGTTTCAGGTTTCTTTGGATATATTCCCAAAAGTGGGATGGCTGGGTCAAACAGCAGCTCCATTTTTAATTTTTTTTGGAAACTCCATACTGCTTTCCATAGTGGCTGCACTAGTCTGCATTCCCACCAACAGTGCAGGAGGGTACCTTTTTCTCCACAACCTCACCAGCACTTGTTTGTTGATATATTGATGGTAGCCATTCTGACAGGCCTGAGGTGTTTTCTGACTGCGGTTTTAAATTGTATCTCTCTGATAATTAGTGACATGGAGCATCTTTTCATATGTCTATTTACATCTGTACGTCCTCGTTGGAGAAATGTCTGTTCAGCTCCTTTGCCCACTTTTAAATTGGATTGTTGTTTTCTTGGTATTGAGTTGTATAAGTTCTTTCATTTGGGGCATATTTCTTTGTCTCCCCATTTTGTCTGCCTTTTTGTGTTTGACTCTATATTAGGTAGATCTGCTGTGACTCCCAAGCTTGTTATCAGGGCTTTCTGATATAAGTGCCTTGTGAAGGTTAGTTGCACAATCTTCTAGATCACCTGAGTTAGGTGCTCCATAAATGTTTCTTGTGTGGGTCATGTTCCCTCTCCTATTGTAGTTGAGTCTTGAATGCTGTTGGTCCATTTGTGGGTGGAGTTAATCCTCAGGCTGGCTAACTATAGAGACAGACCTCTTTCCCTGTGAAGAATGGTTGTTCAGGGCTGCCCCCCAAAGTGGAGTTGTTCCCAGCAGGTTCTGGTGCCTCCTTAAGTCCCCTTTTGGCTGTTCCATTTGTATGGGTAGTTAGGTTGATCTCTGACATGGTTTGAAGCCCACCTGTGGTTGTGTTGGTTCTGGGCCTATTTGGATGGGATTTTGGTGCAGGTAGGTGTCAGACATTTTGTATAACCAACCTTGGGCTACCTGTCTGGAGCCACCATGCTATTCCCTGATTGTGGCTGTGTCTACTGAGCCTGAGTGTGCATGAGAGGGGCCAAGCAATGTACAAGGGTCAGCTTCCTGCAGCTTTGAGCTGGGGACAGATCAATAAAAGGTCCAAGGCTTTCTGAGGTTGGCATCAATCTGTTGGCTACTCTGACAACCCCCTAAGGTTTCCTGGACTTCTTTCAGAGCTTTTTGAAGAAAGACTGTAGAGTGGGCCCAAGCTAGCTGTGCCCCACTGTCTCTTTCATGGTAGGACAGGGCTAGGGAGGGTCTCTACTTCTGGACAGTGTTGTCAGGCATTCAATGGGGAGAATGTGGCCCCTACTTCATAGTCCTACCACTCAGTCTCTGCTAGAATCTCCATCTCCTCCAGAGGGTGCATACTACCCATTCAGGTTGGGTGCAGGAGCAAGCTCAGGAGGGTGGACTTGGGAAAACAGATCAAGGTCTTCCCTTAGGGGTGGCATTGGCCAAGCCCATGAGCGGGGAGTGAGTTCTATGCTTCCTCTTATCTGTGTAGCTATGCCTGCTGGAGCCCTGGACCTGAGCCTCTGAGGGAGACCCACTCTGGAGGTTTTAGCTCTGAGCAGTGTTTCATTCCCCCCACTGATCTGAGCTCAGCAGGACGGGGCCACCACAACTTGGGAAGATAGAGGGAACAGTCTCCTGTTGTGGGTGGTGCTGATCCAGCATGCAGTTTTGGGGAAAGACTGGCTCTTGTTCCAACTCCTCACAGTTCAGTGTTTGTGTTTTTCCAGAGAAAGAGTGCACCAAAGGTCCCTGTTGGATGCAAACAACAGTCCTTTCTGCTGGACTCAAGCTTGGCAGGGTAGTGTCACCAGAATTTGGAGGACCTGGTTAGTGCACTCTCCCAGCTGATGATGTAAGAATAGGAATTCCCGACCTGGGAATATGGTACCTGAGGGCAGTGGGGAATATTAACTCAGGACTGAGACCTCGGTAGCTGGTCCTTAAGGTCTGTCTTCAGGGCCATGCCACCCAGGTATTCTCTTTATGATTCAGTATGCCCTGATTCACCTTCCCTCCACTGGTGTCCCAGGTGAGTACCTGAGAGCAAGCTCATGTGTGTTGGCCTTTTAGAAGGGCACCTTGGATTCTAGCAGACTCCCTCTTCATCTCGCTGATTTTCACTGTCAGATGCTATGCAGGCTCCTCTTCTGGCTCTGGGGCTCTGGATTGGGGGTCCTCAGGGTTGAGACCCCACACTGCTGAGGAGGGGATGGGAACTTTCACAGCAGAGATAACCCTCCAGCTTCTTAGCCACCACACATGGGTGCAGGGGCCAGCCCTCTCTTCATCTCCACTCTTCTTACCAGTTTCTATGTAGCTTCTTCTCTAAATCCTTGGATATAACACTCCTGTTCAGTTGTCCTTCAGTTAATCATGCAGGTTGATTGCTCTATAATTTTGCTATAAATCCAGTTTGGCTTTGGGAGGAGCTGATCGTAGCTTCCACATACTCTGCAGCCATCTCAAAACTCCAAGTTTTCTAATTCCTATCTAAGAAACATAACAATCTACATTTTAGACATTTATAAGTTTATTATAGCCTCTCGGTTAATGCAGTCCATTATTTCTCACAATTTATAATGGACTTCCAAATAATATTGACCTTTGAACCTTTATTTGACCTCTGTTTCAATTTTCTAGTACAAGAGTAGATGGAATACTACTTGAAGTTCATTGCAAATTGGCTTCATTCTCTTTAAAAACTTCAGACCTGATGGCTTTAATAACATTTTATAGTCATTTTGGATCCATTTTCTCTTGATGGGTAGACACAGTTCCACAAGTCAAGCTGGAGGCCTTGACTTCTCTGCTCCTTGTCAGTAGATTCTTTTCCCAGATTTACATATAAATACATTTCCCCGAGGCAACATTTACAACATTTACTCATGACAGCAATGGTCCTTGGGAACTTCACATACAGTAGTTACATGTCATTCTGGAGAGGATATTGTTGATTGCCTGTCATGCCTACTGCCTAGATGCCATTCAGAGGGTTATTTGTTATTTTACAACATCAGAATCTGAAACATTAAGGTCAATTAACCCAAGGGCCACAGTAAGAGTCATGGTTAAATTAAATTTTCATGTGCTATGAGTGATAACTGCCATTAAAAATGATGAGGAACTTAGTACCAATGACAGAACTGTGCAATTATAATTTTTTGTTGTTCTGAGTATCCACACTCCCCATGTTTTCAATTTCTGAATAATTATAAAATTAGTATTTTCAAAATGTCTAGAAATACACTCCCCTCCCTTGTTAACATTCAATATCAGTATAAGGAAGCATTACATAAAGCATGCCAGTGTGGGAACAGAAATAATCCACTGATATGAAAAAGAATTACAAAAGGTAAAAAAGACAGCATTTGAGGGCATATTGGGATAACTTAGACATTTCATTTAGCAGAATGCCAAGAATAAGTTTACATACTTTACCAGAATTTTACATACTATTTTTACACACTGGAATCTTATATTGTGTTTATCTTTGAATCTAAATATCTGAAGCTAAATGTGCTTTGATAAAGAGTTTGAAAGTGAGAAGTATCTCTGACCTTGGGATATGTTATTTTCTGAACATCGAGGTTTGTCCCCCAGAGAATAAGTTTATTGGGACTGTATAAAAAATTCAACCCTGGGTACTTTGAAAAAGAATTTATTTGGCTTTTTAAACTTTGAAGTCAGTCAAGGCAGACAGAGGCCAAAAATAAATATTTTCCTTATGAACTTTAAATTTGAGAACAAAATTTCCTCTTAAAATATTTTAATTATTATTTAATTTAAAACAGGTGGGATTTCTCTTTTTATACTATCACAAGTCCATATGTAGATAGAATACATTAAACTTTAATTTTTTTCTCTATTAAGTATATATGTTTCTAATCACTAATTCATTGGTAGTTACTTTTGTGTGACAGAGCCCATTTTCATCCCAATTTTATTATTTCTATTTCAGCTTCACTTAGTTAAGGAGAGAAATACAGTATCTCTTTTTTATACTGTCACTGATGAATTAGCATGGCTTATAGCACTCATGTAGGCTCTCTGAGAAAACTGAAGTAGGTGGTCAACTGCAGTTCCAGGAGAGAAAGAGAGAGATTAAAAAAAAACAACAAACAAAACATCTTAGTTCTAGTATGAGAATTCTCTCTCCTTTATGTCCTCCCTCAGCCTGGTATGGTTCCCACGGCAAAACTGCCTTCCTCCTGCCACAGTGAGCCAATAAGATCCTCATTCCGTACTACCCCTATCCAGTTATCCTGAACTATCAACTGTTCACAGAAAACTCTAGACAGGAGATGGAAGCAGAGTTCCCTGCATTTCTGTTATAAGCTAATTAGAGAAATGTTATTATAGTAAAAAATATGAATGAAGATGCTGTTCAGAAACAATAGATAAACTATTAACATGTTTTCCTGAATTACCTCTTTCTTCATTGATAGGCATCCTTCTCTCCCTTGTTTCCGCTGTGGTAAAGTCTTTTCAGCTGGCATAAGTAACCAGACATGATAGCCTGATGCAAAAGACAGCTTGGATATTGATGATATTTAAGTTGTTTTCATTATTACTTGCCTCAATGAGTTGAGAATTAAGGATGTCACATAACTATAAAGTGAAATTTAGTGTGAGATCTAACTGGCATATAATTTTGGAAAAGAAATGTTCAGTTTAGCAAAACAGCTGAGAACTGTTTACTGTCAGTAAAGTTCCAAGTGAGAATGCACAGTGGGAGCTTTGGATAAGGTCTTTCAAGACCCATGACATAATAAGCTTTGAATAACAAGTAATTGATGTGAACATCATATGTGGGTAGAACCGGCTTTAACATTAAGTGTTGATTGCACCCTCAGAGTCCCGAATAGGGCATAGAAAAATGGGGTAAGTATATTTAAGGAGTTCCAAGGGCTGAAGACTTAGGACAGTGGTTCTCAACCTTCCTAATGCTGCGACCCTTTAATACAGTTCCTCATGTTGTGGTGACCCCCAACCATAAAATTATTTTCGTTGCTACTTCATAACTGTAATTTTGCTATTGTTATGAATCGTAATGTGAATATCTGATATGCAGGATGTATTTTCATTGTTACAAATTGAACATAATTAAAGCATAGTGATTAATCACAAAACAATATGTAATTATATATGTGTTTTCCGATGGTCTTAGGCGACCCCTGTGAAAGGGTCCTTCTACCCCCAAAGGGGTCGCAACCCACAGGTTGAGAACCGCTGATTTAGGAACTTTTAGGCACAGAATTCTGGGTAACTTTTCAGGAATGTTAGGAAAACTCTTGATTGATAAAGAAAATCTCTCTTCACAAAGAATGACAAGCAGATTCTGAAAAATTGAGAATCCTATTTGGACAGCAACAAACACTAATGCAGATCTGAGTAATAGTTTCAGTGTGTTGGTTTTATTTGAGGGTAATTAGTAACAAACAAACCACAAAGTCTTCTAAAGAAACATTTAAGAGAATAAATATGGAAAAGGGGTATAGATAAAGAACAGACAGCACCATGTAAATTTTATTGTATACCAAGGATGACTTTGAATGATACTATTTTGTAGTTTTTGGAGTCTGTATTAAACTGTTTTAATGTAGTTTTTGGAGTTCATATTAAACTGTTTTAATGTTTCCTATCCATTGGATTAGCAGCTAGAACTCACTTTGTAAAATAAAAGGAGGGGGGTTGACTAATAGAAACAGTATAACAAAAGTGGTTGACAGGGGATAGGTGGTTGGGGTGGGGGTAGAAATTGGAAGAGGTTGGTAAAAGGGTACAACTCATTTCCGTAGATATGAACACAGATTAGGCAAGTCACAAAGCTGGTAGCAGAGAAAAGAAAAATACATGAACTAAGAAGACAAATAAAAACATGGGAAGGTAGAATAGGGCAATGAACTTGACAGGCAGGAGGGTCAGATGTTTTCTCTTTTTTTTTTTTCTGGCACAATATTTTGTGATTAGACATTTATTTGGTATTCCATAAATTTGTTCTTTGGCACACATGTAGTGTGGTTGATTTTGCAGAAAAACATATGCTTATTTCTCACACATATGCATAGTGTATTCTAATAACATCTTTCTGGTTTACATTATGATAAATATATTCTGATTATATTGATTAATGCTCTATATCTACTTTATATCTTTTGTATTTTCTCTTTTAAAATATATTTTTATTGATTTCAGAGAGGAAGGGAGAGGGAGAGAGAAATAGAAACATCAATGATGAGAGGGAATCATTGATTGGCTACCTCCTGTAGGCCCCCTACTGGAGATTGAGCCCGCAACCTGGGTACGTGCCCTAATTCAGGATTGGAACGCTCACCTCCTAGTTCCGAAAGTTGATGCTCAACCACTGAGACACACAGGTAGGCCTTTTGTATTTTCTTTTGACTTCATTTCCATTCCATTAAATTTAGTGAGATACATTCTCTTCTTTAAATTTAAATTTCTACTCAGCAAAAAGCTATTTGGGGAACAGTATAATTTATTAGCTATCTTTTCTTAAAAATTTTCACAACAAAAGTTTATTACATCACTGCCAAGTATGTATCCCCAATACTGTTTTATGCAGTGTACTGTAAACTTTCAGATTTGTTCTTGCAGATGTTGAACACCTTAGATACAGCTAGGTTTCTATGTATTAATATATAGAAACATTAAAATGGGGTTAAGCCATTTATGAGGAAAATAATGGAACTTGCTGACTAGATGAGAACAATTTGAAACTTATAGAATTAGAATTTTAGCAATGAATTGAAATACATTTTTTGGCTTTTAAATTTTGTTTTGGTTTTTAAATATAAATCTTTGAATACTTTATGGACTCAAATCCTTGAATTTATATAACTTAACCAAAATGTTGCTCTGGATTTTAGATTATAATTTATATTATATAATTATAGTGTATAATTTTATTTTCTATTAACAATGTAAAGAACTTATATAATATTAGTTTAAAGTTTTAGGCCTATAGCTCTCTTTTACCTTCCAATAAAACTTCGAAACACACTATTTTGGATCATGTAAATCACTATTTTAAATTTTGACCAATTTCTAGTCAATATGTTTATTTTCAGGGATACTTATCATTGATGAACTTAAATGGTATGTTTACCCCAAATCAAATATATTTTTGAAAATAGATGTTACCTTAAAATAACAAAAATACCTGCCACAAAAACCTTCACAAAATAAGAAACCACACAAAAATAGTATGCATCTACTTTATTGAAGCTCTACTTAATATTCTACAGTTTTGAATAACACTATTGGACAAGAGAAAAACCTTTAAAAAATTCTTCCCAAACATAGAAATAGAACCTAGACTACCATTCTATCCACTGAGACAGTCTTGAATTTCCAGAGTTCCTGCTGTGCTGAGACCTTAGTTCTGACTTTGAATCTCAGAGTTAATTAAGGAGAGCAAAGAACATATCCTCCTATTTTTTTGTGACTTAAAATTAAGGCGATTTAGAATGAGTACTTGGGGTGGGTGGTGGGTGGGGAGTTATTAACCCAGGAACTTATATGCATATATGCATAGCCCATGGACACAAACAATAGTGTGGTGAAGGCCTGGGAGGGGCAGGTGCAGGGTGGAGGGGGTCAATGGGGAAAAAAGAGGGGGGGCATCTATAATACTTTCAACAATAAAGATAAATAATAAAAAAAGAATTAATACTCTTTAGGAGACTATCCCATGTAAAGACACAGACACAGGAGGGGAAATTCATTGCGATGATAGAGGCAAAAATTGAAGTTCTATAGCATCAAGCCCAGGATTGCCAGCAAAGCACAAGAAACTAGAAGAGGCAAGGAAGGATTCTCCCCTAGAGGCTTCTAGGGAACATGGCCCTGCCTACACCTTGATTTTAAACTTTTAAGCCTCCAGAACTATGAGATAACTAGAGGCCCAGTGCATGAAAATTCATGCACTGGAGGGGCTGTCCCTCAGCCTGGCCTTCCCCCTCTCACAGTCTGGGAGTCCTCAGGGGTGGGAGGCGACCCGGCGATCAGGGGAAGGCGATGCCCCCATCACACCTCTGCTGCTGCCACTGCCGGCAGCGCAAGCCTCGGCCAGCCCTGGTTTCCAGAACCTCGGGCAGCCCTGGGTGGCTGGGAAGCCACCATCCGAGGCTTGCCTGTGCCTTGGGCTGGCCCTCGGCAGCTGGGGGGCTGAAGGGACTGGGCGCTGCCATCTTTGAGGGTGTGATAGTCAATTAGCATATTCCTTCTTTATTGGCTGTGGGCACCGCCATCTTTGAGGGTGGGGCAGTCAATTAGCCTTATTGGCTTTGGGCGCCACCATCTTTGTGACAGTGCGAGGGTCAATTAGCATATTCCCTCTTTATTAGATAGGATATATTTCTGATTTTTAAAAAAGAATGAATACTCTTTGAAGAGGTCTTTCCCCTGCAGGTTCTTACTGCTTACAGAACCAGTACTTCACAAGTATGTGGGATTGAATTGGAAACAGGGGAATGATGAGCAGCTGGTGGCAGACAGGCTGACCCAGGTGACACTGTGTGACTTTTTGGAGTTTATAAAATAAATGAGTGGTGGCCTGGGATGGAATGAGTAAATCTGGCACACATCTTGTTTACCACTCCCTTTGAGCAGATGGAGTGTCCCCAGCCACGTAAACAATGCTGTCTCCCAGGTTCAAGCTCTGTCACTTGCCCAGAAGACTATAGGGATCACGTTTAATCCTCTAATCCAATTTCCTATTTCAGCCAGAGTGATATTTTTGCAATGTAAATCAGCTTGCTAACAATTTTTCCCAGTGCTTATGCAGAGCTCTTAGAATAAAGACCAAAATCCCTGGAGGAACTACCAGGCCCTGCAGGGTCTGCCCCTGCCCATCTCCCCAGCCTCCTTTCCTGCTCTGACAGTCTTTGTCAGTCCTTCACTTCTCATCCCCATCTCTCCTGTGTGCCAACTTCTTTCAGATCCTGGAACATGCTGGATTTCTAAGTACCCTGGCCTTTACCTGGAATTTGCCTTGTGTTTTGAAGGCTATCAGTCCTCTCTGCCTAGCTAACTTTTACTTTTCTACATCTCATCCTTCACCTTAGTTCCCTCCTGAGGCCCCTGATGGGTTCAGGATCTTCGCGGACAGCTCTCAGTGAGCCTTGCAGGTTGCCATATTTTGTCATTAGATATGTGTTAAGGATTAAGGAATATGTCTTTCTGAGTAGAGAGTTATTGCCTTGTCCAGCTAGCATCTCTTCAAAAGGAAGAAGTATTCTAGTATTTTGTCTTTTCACACTGAGAATGTATTCCCCTCCTCATCAATAAATACACATGCACACACACACACACACACACACACACACACGAAAGATGTGGAAGCCATGTGCATGTCTGTCAATGGATGAATAGATAAAGGAAATGTTGCAATGATATAAATATATGGAGAGATAGTATTCAGTCTTAAAGATTGAAGGAAATTCTATCATATGTGAAAATATGGATGAACCTTGAGGACATTATACTAAGTGAAATAAGCCAGTCACAGAAAGACAAATACTGCATGACCCCATTAATGCACTACCTAGAATAGTCAAACCCATAGGAGCAGAAAGTAGAGAGTTGGTCGCCAGGGACTAGGGTAATGAGAGATGAGGACTGGCTGATCAAGGAGCATAAAGTTTCTGCATGAGAGATGAAAAATTTTTACAGATCTGCTATACAACATTGTGTTTGTAGTTAATGATAGTATACTCTTCACTTAAACATGTATTAAAAGTATAACACCTCATAATATACGTTTTATTTTGGGCACAATAAAACTCATAATATGTTTTATTTTGGGCACAATAAAAGAAATTATAAGAATTGCTAGAGATCAAACCCAGTCCCATTGTCCATAATATGAGTAAATGGGTCAATCAGAGCAATTCAGAGACTTCCCTCAATATTTTTGGAATTGAAAAAAAGGGAATACAGTCCCTATTTGGTGCAAGAAGCTGGTGTACAGAGGAGTGTATGAATCAACATGTTCAATGTGGAAACAGTCTAGTGGACATTACAGTTTACCCCGAAGCCACCTGCAGTTATGTAAGTCAATAAAAATTCTACTTTGACTCCTGGTCAGGTTATTTGGGCTACTCTCAGTGGTAAGAGATGATGATAATAACAACATCAACAACAAAAACATGTTATGATATCATAAATGCCACGATGGCTGGGATCTTGTCTGCCTTGCTCAGCAAAATTAGTTAAATGAATACATTTATTGCAATGGTCAATTCATTTTTTAATTTCTAGCAGACACAGCCTATATTTATTTTTTAATTTTTATGTGGGCTAACTGCAATACATGTTTGAGGTATTTCAGGGTTGCTGAATTTAAAGAAAAAATATATGTAATTTTCTGTGTGAATTTATAAAATTATGCATGCAGAGAGAGAATGATTTACAAAAACATATAGGTAATAATAAAGACAAACTAGTTAGTGAATTTTTTGAAGTTTGAACAAATCAGCTTTTTATGTTTGAAGCACAGATTTAGGATGGCTTGAATAGGTTGCTGAAGAGTAAATATTTACTATCTGGCTGTTTACAGAAAGCGTGTGTGGTCCTTTGCCCTAGAGGAGCACCAGCAAACCCCACTCATCTATAAGTGGATATTATTTCAACTCCAATGAGCCCTTTAAATTATCTGTCATGCCCTGGCCAGTGTGGCTCAGTTGGTTGAGTGTTGTCCCATGCACCCAGAGGTCCATGGTTCAATTCCTAGTCAGGGCACATGACCAGGTTGCTGGCTCGATCCCCAGGAGGGGGCGTGCAGGAGGCAGCCGATCAATGATTCTCTCTCTCCCTCTCCCATCCTCTCTCTCTCTAAAAGAAATCAATAAAAAACATATGTTTTAAAAATAAATAATCTGTAAGATACTAGTTTTTGTAAAAAATAGTTACAGTAGTTCCAATCATGTTGAGCCCAGATTCACAACTTTTCACATTAATAAAAGTTATAGATCACTTACATACAAAGGGGCGTATGCTATAAAATCGGCTTTAAGAAGATTGGCCTGTCATTTTGTAAAGTATTTTGAACGTCCCCAAACATCGGTGTCTTGAAGTGTTATTTAGGTGAGAAGAGCACAAAGCAGCCGCCTTCTGCCTGGGGCCCTGCAGGTTGTTTCATGTGGACCAGCAGCCAGGGACTCGCCAACCTGGAGTCTTAAAGTCACTGCACGCATCACAGCTGCAGGTTTTTTATCTGTGGGGCTGAGAAAGCACCTGTGCAAGGCATGCCAGGAAATATGTTCCCATGAAATAGAGATTAGGTGTGTGAGAGTCCTTTGTTATCCTTCTATCAGTTTGGGGCTAAAGACTGGGAAAGAGTGTCAGGAAGAGAAATTCCCTGTTAGATTTAATTCAGTCAAATCAGGACAGAGAATCCAGACAGGACTTAGATTAGATTTCTTCAGGGCACATATGCGACTGCCTTCCGGCTGTGAATGATGCCTGCTCGGGCCATGTGTTCATTCCACCATTTGTGAGATTTATGTCGCCTTCTTCCCTCCAAAGTGCTGAAGACGCGTGGCGGAGAAGTTTAAAGTTACTGCGGCAATTTCTTTTAGTTGCATATTAAAGCTGTAATGCCTTATCTAGGAGGCGGAGCTGTGAGTCTCTGAGATGTCTGGCTTAGAATTCCCTAGTGCTATCCAAGTGACAGAGACATAAGAGTTTGCCAGTTTATAGAGCTGGTGAATTTTGTGTAGCTCCTCAAATATTACTGTGAACTCTTAAAGCTGCAAGTGAAAGATTTTAGTGTCGTCATAGAGTCAACCTAAAATTCTGGGATGATTGCCTTATCTGAGCCTCCTGGAAATGGATACATTGTCACCCCCCCCCCCACACACACACACACTCGCCCCCCAGACTCGCTCTGAGATCCTGAGCATAGAAGGGAGACCACTCTGTTTGGATAGGTCACAAAACAGCTGGCTGCTGACCAATCAGGCTATTGCAGTCACACAGACTGGGTTTTAGACAAAAAAAAAACACAACAACACAAAAACACACACAATAAAACCAATTTTCATTGTAAGTAATGAAAAAAAAAAGCAAAATATAGCCATAGAATGGCAAAGAAATGGGACTTTTTTAGTATATGGGATAAAAAAGGGCCTCAGACTGGTTATTGTCGGCCCTTAATATGTGAGAAAGATGCAGGAAAGAAAATGGTCCAAGTCACCATGTGGCATTAAATAAGGGAGGTCCAAGCTCAGTGAGGGACCATTGCTTGGGGCTCTTTGTAATCATCATATTCTACCTTCTCCAGGTTGTATTTTCTGCTTGGAACTTGGTGTGGAGGTATTCTTGCACATGTCTCAAAATCCCAAAAGAGAAATAAAGAAAGAAGTTTCAGTATTTCTGAGCAAAATAACATAAGGAGCTGAGGAAAGACTCATTACACATTGTGGGAAGCAGGTTCTTTTCTGTTTATGGGAAAACAAGGCATAAACAGAGCTCTAGGTCAGCTGTTTGCTGGTTGAAAACATCTCCAGTCTTGTAAGCATTTCACAGCATCTTCTTTGAGTGACCTTATCTTGTCACACTTGAAAGTTTTAGGTTGTTCTCTGTTTTCCTTTCTATATAGCCACTGCCTAAGAGATTTCAGCTACCCAGATCAATTACAGTCATCTGTTTCCAGGGGGGGAACTGACAACACAAACCTTGTAAGGAAAAGCCAGGTTTACTGATCTTTTCTTCTTTTTGGAGTTTATAAGATCATTCCTGGTGAGGCTGAGCTCACCCCTGTCAACATCAGTGAAGTATCAGTGACCTCAAAGACCAGGTATTCTGTTTGTAGCTTCTTGAGTTCGTCAAGTTTTTCTCAGTGGATACACAAAACTTAGTTGTTTCTTTCGACAAAAGTCAGGCATATTAACTATCTCAACTGCCTAAATTGCCTGCCTTTGTCTATGCATAGTGTATGCATCTAGCTGTACGCTGTTAAATGACAAAATAACACAGTTTAGTACCAATTTTGATGTCTTGCATTAAAGGGGAAATAATCCATTAATTGGGACAGTACAGTGCCTCACAGGCAGTGGAACACTCTTGACTTGCAGAGGGATGTGGGCGAGAATGAGTTGTTTTTTGTGTGTTTTGATTGTTCAATTACTGTTGACATACAATACTATTATTAGTTTCAGGTGTGCACCATAGACATTTACATAACTTTCAAAGTGATCATCCCATGAAAGGATGAAAAAGTATATATTGGCAGTTATGACAATACAAACAATAAAAATAATAATCATGGGGATATAAAGTACAGTGCAGGGAATATCGTCAGTAATACTGTAATAACTATGTAGGAATGAGTTTTAGGAGTGTTAGAAGGGGCAATGTGGAAACAGGAGAGATTGGCTAGGTGGTCTATTTCCTCATAAGGCCAGCAGTTCCTGTTTTCTAGGGTCAGATAAGTTGGAGGACTGTGATTGGTTAGGTTTTCTCAACAGGTGTTTCCCTTAAGTGCAGCTTGACTTATTTGTGATGTGGGCCAGGCCCCTGGGGCAACTTCAAGTATTGTGGTTCCTGATATATGAACTAGGTAAGGAGCAGTGTTCTCAGTGCTTAAAGGATTTGAAAAAGAAGGTGGTGTCCACTGGCTGTCTTGCTGCTCAAACCTCAATCACAGGTATGTTTGGTCGAACTTAGACTGCATTGTTTTAGAGTTAGCTGCCTGTCTGCTTGAGAAAGCTGAGAACCTTCTGAGTGTCAGAGACTGTGGCTCCTCTGGAGAAATTTAAGCTCTGGAGAGACTGGACCTGCCTTCCCCCACAGGTGACCACTGGGAAGGTGGTGGCTGTCCCCAACTTGCATCAGGGGACTCTCCATCTCTCCACCACCCCAGCAACGACCTACTGTCTTAGCCCAGCCTCCCTCTTATCTCTTGGTCTCACCATTTTCATTAGAATTGCCACCCTTCAGGGTCAATAAGGGGTGATGACAGGGGTTCAGAAAGAGTGGGATGGGGGGAGGGTTTTCAGGGAATGAGACAAAAGGGCTGGATTTGGGAGAAGGTCAGCTCTGGGGCCCAGCCACAGAAGAATGGGAAAGCACTTCCAAGCCTCTGGGGAAGGGTGTGTGGTGGGGGAGGGGGCGGCCACCAAGAGGGGAGGATCTACCTGTTGGAGAGAGGGGCACTTTTAAAAGCCTTTATTTTATTTTTATTGAATTTATTCAGGTGACATTGGTTAATATAATTACATAGGTTTCAGGGGTACAATTCTATAAAACATCATCTGTATATTGTATTGTGTACTCACCACCCCAAGTCAAGTCTCCTTCCATCACCATTTAGCCTTTTCTACCTCCCCCACCATCCTTTTCCCTCTGGTAATCACCATACTGTTGTCTTCATCTGTGAGGTTTTTTTAGAGCCTTTATTGTGCTGAATATTAGCAATATGCCAAAGAGAATATCCTTTCCTGCTTTTCTGGAACAGATTCATGTAGTTTTTCCATCTGACTTTTTAGCATAAATACAATCCTATATAGTAAAAGCCTAATATGCAAATCAACCAAACGGCAGAACAACCAGTGGAATGACTGGTTGCTGTGATGCACACTGACCACCAGGGGGCAGATGCTCAAAGCAGGAGCTGCCCCCAGTCTGCAGGCCTCAGGCCAGCCAAGGCAAATGCCAGCAGGATTCCCCTAATTGCCCTGCCAGTTGCCCCAAAGAGGGAGGCGATGGGCAGTGGCAGGATGATCAGGAGGTGGAGCCAGCGAGCAGGCTGTGCCTGGCCGGCCAAGGCGGGTCCAGTGGGGGCCTCCCTGATCGCCCCGCCGGTTGCCCCATAGGTCAGCCCTGATCGCTGGCCAAGCCTAGGGACCCTACCCATGCACGAATTTCCTGCATTGGGCCTCTAGTTTGCAATAAAAGAAAAATGTAGATAAAATATCTCTGGAGGGATTAGGCTAGAAAAAAGGGAGCATTCTGTGGAGATGGTGGTGTGCCGTCCAGTTTATGTTGCAAGTTCTATGTGCCTATGAAGCATATGAGTTTGCAGTAGGGCTTCATGTGGGAAAATCACAGTTGGCAGCCTCAGTTCATACTGAAGAAAACCCCAGAATCCACGGAGAAATGAAGTGCCCTGGTGAGCATGCAATGGCCGAAAAAACTGAGTGCTTCACCTAAAGAAGAGGGGTGGATTTTCAAATTCTTCTTTGTGTTTCATTTACTGTTTTCTTAAAATAATAGGAACCCATTACAGGCACATTGTATTTTTACCTAATAGAATGAAACTCTACTGGATTTAATTGCCAAAAGAAAAATTAAATGTAATGTTGAAAATTATAAATAATCCTTAATGAAACAAATTCTGGTTTCTATTAAATATACCTGTTGTAGTTTACCCACATACAAAGTCTTTGTAATTAAGAACTTCCCCTTTACAATCACAGGGAAATCTCTACATCTTCCCTTACAAGTTTAGAAAACCATGTTAAAATATTTTTGCTACCAAAGACTTTTGTTAGTTCTCATTTTAGTACTCTTTTATGTGTGTGTATTTCCAATAAAAAGAAAACCTACAAATGGTATTTGCATATCTGGAATGTTGGAAAACTGTCTAAAACTATAAAATTAAATTGTTCTACTTTGTAAAGAAGTCAATATAAATTCTTTTGATTGACAATAGTGCCTATCCATTCACCTCAATAAATAATTTCACAATTTCAAGGCTTTTAAATCAAATTCTACTTTAGAGAATAAACATTTTGTGGTAGTCTACAAAATTAAGACTTCTACTCAAAATCACATCAAATAGATTTGAATTAGTTACAAAGTTGCACTGACAGACTGTCCATTATATTATATTATTTATATTTACAATTATTACTGTTGGACAAATTGATAATTTCATTTCTGCTCAAATACAAGATATCAACCAGGATTTGTTTCATGGCATGTAAAATGAGAATTTAGATAATTTGATTTCACAGCATCGACCGAGTTCAAATTTCTATTGAAATGTGGGGTGTGAGGAGCAGATCTCCCCATTGTGGGTTCTTGTCTCAAGAAGTTTGAAGAATAAAATTTGAGGACTAACATGTTAATAAAAGGGTGGAAATTTATTGGAAGCAAATACAGACTCCAACATAGGGAAGGGTTCCCAAGGGGGTAACCCACTAAGCCCCTTTAGTCTAAGGTTTATAAAGGCTATCGTTCTTTGTCTCTTCATGCTCTCTTCTAATTGGAACTCTTCCCCATTTTATGACCCTGTGCTTTTTTTAATTGGTCAGTCTTTTGCAGAATATCATCTTCACAATCTGAAACCCACGTGGTGCCTCCTCTTTCTCTCTCCTTATCTTGTAACATTTCTCTATCTTCTGTGAACATATGTTTGCCTCCTTCCAGCATCTGTCAACATTTCTCTGTCCTCTGTGAAAGTTGTTTCCTTTTTCCCCATACTCTGTGATTTTTCTTTATCCTCTGTGAATGTGTGTCTTCCTCTCCCCTTATCCTGTGGCACCTTTCTATTTTCTGAGTGAATGCCTTCAGTTAGCTCCAAGCCCTCACCTATATGTTCCTCCCTCATGGAGCCTCTTTATTCCTAATACTCCCTACACCTGCCTATTTTATCCCTAAAATTCCTTTCACTATCCTCCCTGATTAGGAAACCCCAATTGTTATTGGGGACAAGAGCCGTAGATCATTTAGGCTACTTACTGCTGGACAGGGACGTTGATTGGGGCAGCTGTCATGGTCCCATTGGAGGTGGGCAATCTAGGGGTCCATGGAAGAAGGATGCAGCTTCCATTTGTGGTTCCATCTGGAGGACCATTTGTAGTTTTAGGTTTTCTAGATGAGAAGACACAAATTACACCAGGAGATTAAATAAACAAGGACCAAAGATTAGTAATAAAAATAACATAAACAAAGTTTCCAAGAAGGGGAGCTAGCCAACTTCTCAGGGATGGCATCATATCCTTAATTTGTATGGAGCTAGAGTTTGTGAGGCCTGTTTGTTTGTTTGTTTGTTTGTTTGTTTATTTATTTTGATTTCAGAGAGGAATGGAGGAGAGAGAGATAGAAACATCAATGATGAGAGTGAATCATTGATCAGCTGCCTCCTGCACACCCCTACTGGGGATCAAGCCCACAATCCAGGCATGTGCCCTTAACCAAAATTGAATGCAGGACCCTTCAGTCCTCAAACTGACACTCTATCCACTGAGCCAAACCAGCTAGGGCATGTGAGGCCCTTTCTTTTAGCTACGCTGCTTGTTGGAGGATACAGAAAAGTGCTACAAACTAGAGTATTCTATTCATTTCTTCCACAAATTAATTAGGAGGTGCTTCAGGGTCCCAACAGGGGCAAAAAAGGACTCCTCTGGGTATGAGCCTAGGAATCCTGTGATACTCAAAAAAAGCTAAAATAGTCCTAGCTGGTTGCTCAGTGGATAGAGCGGCCTGTGGACTGAAGGGTCCCAATTTCGATTCCAGTCAAGGGCACATACCCGGGTTGTGGGCTCGATCCCCAGTGGGGAGCATGCAGGAGGCAGCTGATTAATGACTCTCTCTCATCACTGATGTTTCTGTCTCTCTCTTCCTCTCCATTTCTCTCTGAAATAAATAAAAATATTTTTAAAAAGGCTAATATAAGAACCACTGCAAAGATGGGGAGAATAATCACCCAGAGATACTGGAACATAACTTAGCTGACCTCAGTGGCTTCCCCAGAATCCTTCTTGAGGAGAAGTTTCAGATCGTCCAGAGCAGCCGTGGGCAAACTACGGCCCGCGGGCCGGATCCGGCCCGTTTGAAATGAATAAAACTAAAAAAAAAAAAGACCGTACCCTTTTATGTAATGATGTTTACTTTGAATTTATATTAGTTCACACAAACACTCCATCCATGCTTTTGTTCCGGTCCTCCGGTCCAGTTTAAGAACCCATTGTGGCCCTCGAGTCAAAAAGTTTGCCCACTCCTGGTCCAGAGTCTTGCAGGAGTAGGAGTGCTGTGCATCTGGTGTCAGTGTTGTTCTGTCCTCCCCTTGGGCAGGTATCCAAGGCTTCACGTGGGACAGATGAATCCAGGAGTAAATGCAGCTGACCTGTTGGGAGGCTCAAGTCTGGGGTCTGTAAAGGGCCTTCTTCAGTTTTTTAAAGTCTTGCTTGGTCTTAGGTTACCAGACTGAAACAGAGAGGTTATCCTCGCTGAGCCTCCTTGATTAGCTAGTAAAGAGGGAACGTTATTTCCCCACAGCTGACAAATGGGGTAAATAGGAATCACTGCTTCATTTACTAGTTGCAAGTCCTGAACTAGTCAAGGGTGACTCACTCGCCCAACTTCTTTATCTCTTTAAAATACATAGAATCTCTGCATTAAGATTTATACAAGACATAACCGGAAGAATCCCCCCAAATGAGAAGATTAATTCTTGTTTAAATGTTTTGTGGCATTCTGTCCCCTGATTTTAGAAAAGCTAAGTGAGGATAACTTGGATTCTATCCTAGAATATTATGCAACGGGCTCACCTCACATGTTTACAGTAGGTTTACATTTGGTGAGAATTAGGGGACAGTAGAAGAGAAAGAATTTTAACTATGCCTGCTCCTATTTATCTACCCTAAGGCACTTTCATTCTTGTCCATCCTTTAGTTTAGTAGAATTGCCACTGAACCGAAGGATCTGTCTGGGTAAGAAACTCTGTACTGTCAAAAAGTAAAGCTACTTGGAGAAGCTTATGGGACTTTATGTCAGTTTTCTTTTTGACTTACAGTTATTTTACTAACTAGTTATCTTTTTCACGTCTATTGGGACTAGAGAATGAGATGTAGCAGCAATCTTTCTGCAGTGCCATTTGTACACTAAATTTATGGTAGATATTTGCATTCTAAGTGCCTCTCTGGTAGAGGAGCTCTCAAAGAGAGCATGTTTATGTTGCCATTTGTGTTTAAATCGGAATTCTAAAGCAGACCCAAGTTAAACATGAAGACAACTTTAGATATTTTTCTGAAGTCAAATATGGATTGTTTACTTACCATTGAAGTTATCTTTCTGTGTTGTTTCCCCCCTTTTTTCAACTATCAGCAACATAATCTGTAATCATTTTTAATCATCTCTCTTTTGTTTACCTAGTTTAGAAATTGGGATTTTTTGGCATTGTACAAAAGTACATATTTAAAATTTATGATTAGTTAAAATATGATCTGGAGTTTAAAAGGAGCATCCAGAGACAATTTAGTATATAAAGTTATAAACTTATATATACTTAAATAAATATGCCATGTAGTTATTTATTAGATACAAAGCCATTATGGTCAGATAAATCATGAGCATCTTGGCTACAATTTCCCATTCATTCATTCAATACTAGTAGGTGGAGTGTGTCCCAGGCAGCAAGCCTGCTCTAAGGATGCTCAGGATACTGTTCTTGAAGTGCTTTCCTTCTAGTGAAGAAAGAGAGAGAAAAGACACAAACAAGAAAATGCGCTAGAGAACAGATAGTGTGAGTCATGGAAACACATTGACTGGTAGAGTTTAGTACCACTTTTCATTGTCATTTAACTTCTCAGACATTCTTGCTCATCTGTGAGAGAGAATTAGAAAAGGTGACTTGCCTCTTTTAAAGGACTTTCAGCTAGGACCCAGATCCTTGAGCTCTGTGTGCACAGTGGTTGGTCTCAGGAGTTCTCAGTGGATCTGATTTGGATAACTCTATTTCACTCTCAGTATACCTCCTTTAAAACCCAAGTTTTCCTCCTGAGAGGTAATTACTACCAACTGTTGGTTTTGCATTTTTTTATATATCCTCTAAATAGTTCTATACACAACTTCCTTTTTATTTTAAGAATTTAAAATAAAATCAGAAAATATAGTAATCTGCAACTTTTTCATTTTGCTTATTGATTTTCTTAAGTAAATATTTATATATATGTAATACATAGATAATATATATATATTTTATCTATATATAAAACATATACAATATATATTCATTGTAAGGTATATTCTGAAATATGCAGAAAAAAAATCCTTTTACTACCTTTCTTCCCCTCATCTGAAAATCCCAGAAAAACCAATGTTACATAAAATAAGAGTATATTTTATAAGATAATTGGTATGGCTTGAATTGCTGTTATTATTAAGATAGTATTATTGTTTGAATTATATTGCCCCCCAAAATATTTATTTATTTATTTATTGACAGAACTGTTTTGCTCTGGGCCACCTGAGGGAATGATTGCAGGAAAAGAGGAAGTAGAACTCTGTTAAATAAATTTTTCACAGCTTCCTATAGCACAGAAACATTTTGACAAATATTTGTAGCAATAAGGAAGAGGAAAATGAGGCAGTTGTCAGCACTTTTCCCTTGTACTGATTTTAACTTTCTTGTTATTTCTTGTTGATTGTATTAGTCTTCATGTAGATTAGTGCCTGGCTGAGTAAATGATGTTCAATATGAAAGGACTTTAAACAAATTGTACATATTCCATTCGATTATACACTGAGTGGCCAGATTATTATACCACCTGACGTTTGTAGGCAAATTAGCTATAACTTCCTGCTGAAGTTCCTAGAGGACCAGATCATTATAAAGGTCTGAATAACACAACATACCTAAGTATTGTTGCTGATCAGGTTCATCCTATCATGTTGATGGCATATCCCAATGGAGATGGCTTCTTCCAACAAGACAATGTGCCATGCCACGGTGCTCGTATTGTGCAGGAGTGGTTTCAAGAACATGAGGGAGACTTTACCTTGCTTAGGTGGCCCCCCCAATCACCAGATCTCAATCCAATTGAGAATTTGTGGGATGAAGTTAAAAGAGCCATCAGACAGCTGGTTCCACAACCATCAAATCTCACAGAACTGGACAGTGCTATTCATCAGGCATGGTGTCAGATTCCTCGCATCACCTTTCAACATCTCATGGAGTCAATGCCAAGAAGAATCGCCACAGTATTGAAGGCAAAAGGTGGCCCAACGAAGTACTGATGGGGTGGTCATAATAATCTGGCCACTCAGTGTATATTACTTTAGTGTTTTATGAACTCGGGAAGCTGTAGATGTAACAATTTCAAAAATCACTTAGAGATAAATCATAATAAATTTCATCTTATCCTTTGGGATTTTCCAGTTTTCAGATTTACAAGCTTTAGAATGCCTACTGGAGCTACCTATACATAAAAATGCACTGCCCTTGTGTTAGTCAGGGTACCCCAGAGAAACAGAACCAACAGGAGGTGTGTATAGGAAGAGACAGAAGGAGAGAGGGTTAGTAGATGTTACAGTTCCTTGAGAGCCGTCAGTCTTTGTTCTAGTAAGTCTTCAACTAATTGAATGAGACCCACTACATTATAGAGGGTAACCAGCTTTAATCAGTCTACTGCTTTCAACGTTAATATCATCTTTAAAATATTTTCACAGAAAAATGTAGAATAATATTTGACCAAATGACTGGGTACCATGGCCTAATCAAGTTGACACATAAAATAACTAATCACAGCCCCTTTCTCTAGGGCAGTGGTCGGCAAACTGCAGCTCGGCAAACTGCGGCTTGCGAGCCACATGCGGCTCTTTGGCTCCTTCAGTGTGGCTCTTCCACAAAATACCGACTTCTGCTCATGGGCCACGAAGTTTCAATCGCACTGTACGTGCGCGTCTGCACGTGGTATTTTGTGGAAGAGCCACACTGACGGGGTCAAAGAGCTGCATGTGGCTTGTGAGCCGCGGTTTGCCAACCACGGCTCTAGGGAATATAATTTTTTTATTATGTGTTTTTTAAATTGATTTTAGAGAGAGAGGAAGGAAGAGGAAGAGAGAGATAGAAACATCTCTGAAAGAGAAACATCCATCGGCTGCCTCCTGCATGCCCCCTACTGGAGATGGAGCCAGAAACCCAGGCATGTGCCTTGACTGGGAATCCAACCAGTGACCTCTTGGTGCATGGGATGACATGCAATCCACTGAGCCACACTGGCCGGGCTGGGGAATATTCTTTTAACATCATTTTATCTCTTCCAAAAAGGAGACAATGTAACTTTAAAGAAAATTATATGTGACTATTTAAGGTAATATACAAGGTTAGCCAAACTGCAAAATTTGAGGGAGCAATCCCTTCAAAACTGCCCTGACTTATGACATCAGCTGCAAGTGTTGGGGGAGGGGCAGTATTGAAACCATCCTCAATTCTGATAATTCACAGAAGATCTCAAGGAACTCACATTAAGGTTATCATACTCATGATTATGATATATTGTAGGGGAAGCAATGTAGAATAAAATAATCCAAGGAAACAGACAAATAAGGCAGAATCTGCGAGGGTTCCTAACAGAGCTGCTGGTCATCCTCTCCCCATTGAGTCATACCTTCTCCTGGCTACGATATGTGACAATATGCACCGTGTAGTGCCAACTATGGATGCTCATCTAAGTGTTGTGTTCAGAATGTTTACCAGGGCTTCTTTACATAGGCAAGATTGAGTGAACAATTGCCCACATGGTTGAATTTAGTCTCCAAGTCAACTGATACCTCATGACCCAAAGTCCCAAATCTGAACGACATGGTTGGTCTTTCTGACTCAGGCACCATAAAACTGTTGGGTGTAGCCAATTCTTACTCTAAACAAAGATAATGCTGTCAAAAGTGGCATAGATTGGCCCCCAAGGGCCAAGCCCAAACCTCTCTTTAGACAAGGCCAATTTTTTAAATGAAGAGTCAGGTAATATGATACATTATTATTTGGAGATGAATAGCACCAATGGAAAAGTTTGAAGGCAAGAAGCCACTAAAAAGATAAATAAACAAAACAATAATATCATGGAAGAACTTAACTTTCCTAAGCTTCATTTATCAGATCTATGGTATGAGAATATTAGATCACATGAACTTGAAGGTTCCCTTGATATTTTATGATTTTGTGACCTGCAGAAACTTAACATACTTCTCTTTTCCAATTTTACATGTAATTTTAACTTGTCGAAAAATTCCAGGCAACTTGCCTATAGCCCACCTTCAAGCTTGAGGTTCCTGAATTAACATGTCCTTTAACTTCAGAAGGAGTTAATGTCAAAAGCTTCATTTGCTTTTGCAAGTGTCTCTTTTAATGAACAAAGTCCATTTCTCACCTTCCCACTTTCTACTCTAAAATGTCTTTGTCCTCACTGTCTTCTCCGTCTTCACTAGATCACTAGAGAAAGACACAATAAAGAATTCATATTGTAAAATAGTGAGATTATTTTTTCTCTGTCTCAGAAGAGTTTTTAATAAGAGTTTTCTAGCAGAAATGTAAAAATTGCCGTATACCTGCAAACAGAAAGCTATCACAGTTGGATATGGTCTGAGTTGTCCCCCCCAAACAAAAGTCTCCTTTACAATAGTCCTATGGGTGGTTGTTCAGTTCCCCATTGAATGCTCCTATTGGTAAGGAGCTCATAAAACTACATGGCTCATTTTACAGTAGTTCAAAAACTTTAAAGTGTATCCATATATTAGAGTATTTGAATTGATTTATATAAGATGCAGCATTAATGGAAGAACTATCACTGGGTTTTGTTTTATTGTTGGTCAAATGACATTCCAGAACTTTGTTGGCTCTTGGATATCTTTGGGGATTAATGAATGAAGAAATGTTATGCAAATTTGTGCACTTATATGTTTAGAACGCTCTGATTGTCGTTTTTTGACTGTTAGTGACAGCGCACATATCATGTTGTGTTATGCAAAGATTTTCTGCATTTATGTAAAGGATTTATTGGGGCAAAATGGACTTCAAGAATGAAAGGGCAATTACAGGCAAAGAGTAGTAAATGGCATCATGTCAAGAGGAGTAAAAATGAGAAAAGGAATTTTGATTTTATAGAAATACTATGAGATTGGCCATTTGTTATGTCTACTCCTAAAATGATGAAAGCTTATAATGGAATCTGTCTTGATATTGACTACATTTCTCCTCCTCCAAGTGCGTACAGAATGTTATTGACATAGAATTTGAATGAGCTATCCCAATAGCAAAAGTGGGCTATCAATTATATTATTAAATAAGTATAGAGAAACAATCAACCATACTACTAGACATGAAAAATTTAAACAAAAATCTCATGGCTCTTGCTCACCTGGTTTCTAATCCACTGATCGGCTATAAGGGTCAGTTAGAATAATATGAATGTATTTAGATACAAAAGATTTCATGGCAAACAAAATTAATTTCAAATTAAAATTGAATTTTACAACAGGTTAAAATATAGGTAAGGTCTAGTATTAAGAAAATAATCATCTTATTTTAAATATTCATTTAAATATTAGTTATCTAAATATTTTAAGAGTCATTTAAATAGGCAATGTTCTAAATATTTGTAATTTTTAAGTAATATACACTTTTTAGAATTTTGAAAAATATTATAAAAGTCACCTAAATGTATTAAAAGTCAAACCACCACTTATTCAAATATATCTAGAAAATATAGTTAGAACCATAGACTTCAAACGTGTATATAAGACAAAGTACAATGAGGCTTTCTACTCCAGACCCCCAGTCTCCTTCTGTAGAATCATCAAGTCTATGTATCAATTTCTTTTTTAACTTTTCTGTAACTTTCCAATTATACACTCAAATACATGAATATTTATATAGACCAATATAGATGTATAGATGATAGATAGATAAATAGATAATAGATTTTTTTGCACAAATGGACCTTTACATACAGATGCTTTTTTCATTGAAGGATGTAACTATAAAGTCTGTTCATATTAGCACACAGAGATTTACTTAATTCTTTCAAACAGA
The DNA here is from genome assembly GCF_000147115.1 of Myotis lucifugus. Taxonomy (NCBI): domain Eukaryota; kingdom Metazoa; phylum Chordata; class Mammalia; order Chiroptera; family Vespertilionidae; genus Myotis; species Myotis lucifugus. The sequence continues at coordinate 6,729,384 of NW_005871099.1, read as the reverse complement.
AGTGGTATCAATGTATAATTTCCTTATGAAGGAAATTATGATTTTTGTTGTTACTAGCAATATTACAATGAACATTCTTTTATATTTCTTTATTAGAGTGATATTAGTTAACAAAACCTTGCAGGTCCCAAGTGTACAACTCAACAAAACATCATCTGCACACTGCATCGTGTGCCTATCGCCCAGTATAAAGACTCCTACCATTCCCATATATACACCCTTTGCTCTCTTCCATCTCCCACCACCCCTCTTTCCCTCTAACTATCACCATACTGTTGTCTGTGTCTATATGTCCCTTCTCCTTTTTTCACTCAGCCCCCTCTGACAGCTTTCAGTCTGTTCTATGTATCTGTGCTTCTGTTTCCATTTTGTTTGCTAAATTACTTTTTTCATTAGATTCCACATATAAATGAGATCATATGGTATTTGTCTTTCTCTTACTGGATTATTTCACTTAGCATATTACTCCACTAATTCTAAAGAATATATGCACTCCCATGTTCATAGCAGTGTTATTTACAATAGCCAAGATCTGGAAATCTGGAAACTCTCCAAGTGCCCATCAGTAGAAGAGTGTATAAAAAAGCGGTGGTACATTTATACAATGGAATACTGCTCAGCAGCAAAAAAAAAAAAAAAAAAAAAAAAAAAAGAAATATTGCCTTTTGTGACAGCATGGATGGACCTGGAGAGCAATGAACATTCTTACATATGTATTTCATTCTTGTGTAAAAAATATATGAAAAAGTGAGACACAAAATCCAGGTTTTATTCTCTACCTTTATAGAGGACTTTGTTATGCTGTTTGAGCCTTTCTCTACCTACAAATTCTTTCCTATGTTACCTGAATGACCATACTTTTTCTTTCCAATTTGACATTTATCACTCTCTCTGAGAAGTTCTCTACCAAGTGCTTTATGCAAGACAATTTGTAAGAGTAAATTTCCTTGTAGCATATAACACAAAATATCCATTAGTATTATTGTATTTCTAGAGGCCCAGTGCACAAAATTTGTGCACGGGGGGGGGGGGGTAATCCCTCAGCCTAGCCTGCACCCTTTCTAATCTGAGACCCCTTGGGGGATGTCCGAATGCCAGTTTAGGCCTGATCCCATGGGCAATTGGACATTCCTTTCATAAATCCGGGACTGCTGGCTCCTAATCGCTTCTGCCTGCCAGCCTGATCACCCCCTAACTGCTCCCCTAATGGCCTGATTGCCCCCAACTGCCCTCCCCTGCAGGCCTGGTCCTTCTCAACTGCCCTCCCCTGCCAGCCATCTTGTGACAACTGGGGACGGCCATCTTGTGATGACATGGGGAGGCCATGTTGTGATGCAAGGGCGTGAGGATCAATTTGCATATTACCTCTTTATTATATAGGATTTTTCAACCTGCCCATACTATGCTCACTTAAAAAAGAAGTTGGTTTATTCACAGCTTAACAATTTCTTAACTATATTATATGTGAATTATACATAGTTCATTCTAAGATAAAAGGGATGAAACATAAATCAATCACTTAAGAAATTTTCTGTCCATAGCCCTCTGTATGATCTATGAAGAAAATGCTATTAAAACACTTCCAGACATTTTTTAGCTTCCTTCAAGATACATTTGATGTTGGTTATTTAATGCTCATAGTTAAAACCTTTTAATATGTACTATTCTTTCTCATATTATTTTATATCCTTTCCTTTTGAATCTCTCATCTCTAGGGCAAGCTTTCCTATTACAGTTCACATTTTCTTTCTTTTTTATTTTTATTTTTTTATTTCAGAGAGGAAGGGAGAGGGAGACAGAAACATCAATGATGAGAGAGAATCATTGATTGGCTGCCTCCTGCACACCCCACACTGGGGATTGAGCCCGCAACCCAGGCATATGCCCTTGGCCAGAATCGAACCTGGGACCGACCCTTCAATCTGCAGGCCTCTGCTCTATCCACTGAGCAAAACTGGCTAGGGCTTCTTTCTTTCTTTATTCTCTTTTGGAAAAGAAGAATGGCCATATATGAGATAATATTATTTTTGATCCATGCATCCTTTAAATATTTAGTGTATATTCTAATTATAGTTGAGCTGGAACTCTGCACATAGATCCTTTTTGTGTTTCCTTAGCTGTATTGCTTATACTTTTTTCTTACAAATGGATAATACAGTCCTTGTCCACCAGCATTTTATGATTAATGGCTATATCCTTATCATGAGTTACCTCCATGAGGAAAAGTAGTGGGGTAAAAAATCATGGAAGAAAATGCCAGATGTGACCAGGTGAAGGAAGGAGGGTTGAAGAGATAAACCAGTGACCTTCATGCTTCCTTCATCGGGCATGTCACTTGCACATCCAGGAGATTCATGTTCTAGTCTTTCTGTAGCCACCCAATTTGCAGCCCTTCAAAGGGGTATGTGAGTGATAGTGACATATGTGAAGAATGACCAGAACTGTTATCCAAATGCTCTTGGTCATGCTGATTGAATTGGCCTCCTTCTGTTTGTGCACAATTCTTCTGGGTTGCACATTAAGTATTCATTATGCTCAGCAGCACTTAAATCCGTAAACTGCTATAACAAACAACTTCAGAATAAAACAGAAGGCAGTTCTTGTCTCTGTATCTTCAGGATAATTTGTTCGGCAGAAAGTCAGACACACTTTGGATTAAACTTAGATAAAACAGTTATTAAGTAATCACCATAATATGTTTGAATCACTCAAAATATTCAGTGAAGGTCAATACCTTTCATGCTTCCCTTGAGGAGAACATGGGGAAAATTTCATAATGGACTCTCAATCTGTGGAGATAGATTTAAGAAATTCAATTTCATAGTTAATCTAAAATGACAGAATAATTACTCCGTGGGATTCCTCTGTGTCAGATCCTCACTGATGTCAAGTTGGTAGTGTGTTCGGAATCTCCAAGGCTCTCTCTGCCTTCCTCTTCCCCATTCCCTGGTTTCCATGGTTCACTAGGACTCACGGGACTCAGGGTATGGTCATGTGTGTGGCTATGATTTATTTCAGTGAAAAGCTACACAGCAAAATCCACACAGAGAAAAGACAGATGGGGTCAAAACCAGAAGAAACCAGATGTAACCTTCCAAAGTCTTCCCCTGGAGTCACACAAAAGTCTCTTAAGTCCTCCAGCATTGAGTTGTGACAACACATGAGAAATGTTGTCTACCCAGGGAGCCCTCCTGAGACTAAAATCTAGCACCTACCAAATTTCAGTCTCCCAGAAGGAAAGCATATATTCAGTAGAAACCATAGAGCTTGCACAGACAATGGAAGTGCAGTGGACTAGTCTTATCATTTAGGGAAAGTTGTACATTTGTGTTGGGAACTGTTTGCCATTCAAGTTCCCAGACACATGCCAAGCATTGACCTTTGAAGTAGCCCTTTGCAAGGATAGCAGGCTCAAGCCCATGTGTTATCTTGATTTTTCTTCATGGGTTGCATCTGTATAGCCGAAGCAAAGCATTTTGGGAAAAGATTCAAGTAGTGTAGAATCAACCTGAACAGTATATCCCTCCTCCTTAATGATTAATTCTGTCTTACTCAGTTGTTGGGTCATAACCTCCTGGAGAGCTCCCCAGGGGTAATCTGAAATGAGACCCCATGGAGAGACTGAAGAAAAAGGCAGACCACTTCAGATTGGTAGCTGGTAAGTTTAATGAGCAAGGACATTTACTTACAAGGCTTGTCTTTGGCAGCTACAAGATGAATAGATTGCTGCACCCACCCACCAAATCTTAAGTTTATATTGTGGCCTTAATAGGGTTCAGTCACATGCCCAGTCCAGATGTTCTTATCACCACATTAGTACCTCAAGCCTGTGTCCTTAGGGTGCGTCTAGCATGGGGAAGGTAGTGAAATGCACATTGCAAACACAGGGATGGTGTTGTGAACCTCCAATGTTGGGGTCCAGAACCTGGGACAAAGGGGCAGCACATCTTTTTTTAATATATTTTTATTTATTTGAGAGAGAGAGAGAGAGAGAGAGAGACAGACAGACAGACAGACATAGATGGATGGGCTGCCTCCTGCATGTTCCTTACTGGGGATCAAGCCTGCAACTCAGGCATGTGCCCTACCAGGAAGAGAACTGATGACCTTTCAGTTCATGGGACAATGACCAATCAACTGAGCTACTCCGGCTGGGTGGCAGTCACACCTTCCTGATGACCTTCTCCAACACCAGTCATTACAATATTGTCTATAAACAATTGTTGCAAATATTTCAGACATATATTGAAGATAGTGTTTACAAATCAATCTTTATAATTACCAGTAGTTCACAGTCTAGTACATTTATACTTGCTCACATAATATTATTCATCCCTGCAAAAAAAAATCTAATCCAGCAGGGGAATGTGATAGATCCAACATTATATGCATGTACACAAGCACTAGAAGATTAAACAAAACAAATGAAACAAACAAAAAAAGGATCTTTGTCCCAAAATATGTTTTTTTCTTCTTTCTTAAATTTTCAGAGGCAAAATGTATGTCTTTTGCAGTTATTTTTGTATTATATTGAGGGTATTAGAATGTCTTGATACTTTTCTAAACCTTTCCTGATACTATTTTTGATATCTCTTATTATGGTATTTGCATTTTCAATGATGATAAATCTTGCTTTAACAAAAGAGAAGCCTTCCTTACCTACAGCCATAATTCCTAAAAGACAATGGAAAATGCCCAATGTTCTTTTCCCCTTCCTTCTTACAAAAGCTCCCTTCCAATAAAGACAAATAATTAACTAGCAGACACTTTCAGTGAGATCAGCATTGCTAACCATGATGGAAAGGGGAAAGTCTTTGCCGCTGTGATCTCTTCCTCCCCATCCATACCTTTTATGACAGAAATGATTATTTTTACAGAGTAAGACGTTCAGGTTAATAGGCGCCATTCTTCCCTAGGCTGACAAGAAAGATGGTATATCCCTGAAGATGCTTCCATATATCTTCTGAATGGAGGAGAAAAGAAAATGCAACTGTGGCAATAACCAGAGATTAATTGTTGACTAACATCATTGAGGGTTTAATATGTGCTCTCAGAGCTTTACATCTGGATCTCATTTAATTCTATAAATTAGCAATCTGAGGTAGGTTTTTATTATCACAATTATTACCTTCCACCTTTCAAGGATGAAGAAACTGAGGCAAGGGCAGCATAACTCCCCAAGCTCCCCCTGGAGGAACAGAGCAGGCATTCAAATACTTGCATTGTGATATCAGAGTCTCAGTGTTAACAATTTTACCTTGATTTCCCCCCCACAGTGTTCTTATGTGTGTGCATTTCTGTCTCTAGGCAGGGGGATAAAAACATGTGTTAATGTATATACATCTACTCATACAGAAATACATACCTTAAAACATTAAACACATATTTAACAACTAGAGGCCTAGTGCACAAATTCATGCACCAGTGGGGTCCCTCAGCCTGGCCTTTGCAATCAGGCCGAAACCTGCTCTCTGACATCCCCCAAGAAGTTCCGGATTGTGAGAAGGCGCAAGCCAGGCCAAGGGACCCCACTGATGCACAATTGGGTCCGTGAGGGGCACAGGAGGTTGGACAGCTAGGGAGGGACCATGAGAGGGCTCCAGGGCATGTCTAACCCATTTTGCTCAGTCCAGATCGGCCGGACCCCAGCAATAAGCTCAACTACTGGTCAAAGCATCTTCCCCCTAGTAGTCAGTGCACATAATAGCGACTGGTCTACCAGCTGATTGTCTGCCCCCTGGTGGCCAGTGCATGTATAGCGAGCGGTTGAGCAGCCTTAGCATATTACTCTTTGGTTGAACCGACCACCAGACGACTGGACACTTAGCATATTAGGCTTTTGTTATAGGATTCTTTAAATCAGTCAGTTAAGCCTGACTGGTGTGGCTCAGTTGAGCACTGTCCTGTACACCAAAAGGTTGCTGCTTTGATTTCAGGTCAGGGCACATGTGGGTTGTGGGCTCAATTCCCAGTGAGAAACTCTCACATTGATGTTTCTGTCTCTCCTTTTCTCTCTCTCTAAAATAATAGTAATAACACATATAAAAATAAAATCAGTCAGTTAAATCTATTTTAAATCAAATGGATTGCAGGAATTTATTTTGATAATGGCTTAATTGTTTTATACTGTTTGTCTAAAAGTTTCTCATTTCATTCCTAAAATAGAAACAAAACAAAAACTAACATTCTAGTTAAGTGTTTCCACGCATTAAATATCTAAGAAGCTAATATCATTTTCAGAAAGAAGTTAAACTTGCCCTCTATAAAGATTAAAAAGAGTGCATGTTATTGCATTATCAATATATATTTGTACATTTTCACTTGTAAAGTCATATTTATTTTATGACTTGAAAATAAGCAGTAAGATAGTCTTCAGTGGAAATGTTTCACTAGTTCTTTTGACTTAAAGATATCTTTTTTTTAAAAAAATATATTTTATTGATTTTTCACAGAGCAGGTATTTTAGTTACCAACCTCTTTGATCTTGCTACTGTATTTTTTAACCATCAAAGTAGTTGTATAAACCAATATTAATATTCCTCATTTTTAATAGTGAAAACATTTAGAGCTTCATATGATCAAGAACCTGCAATAATATAACTAAATCAACAAAATCTCTATAAAATAAAGGAACTGAAAAGTTTGGTTAATCCATTTATTCTCATTATGGGAAATAGTAAGTGTTCTGTTAGGCTCTTTGAAATATTAAAAATAAGTATTTTTATAAACTACAGATTCAGAAAATCTATAATTACTTCATTTTTCTATATTAACAGAATAATAAGGTTATGCTCAGTTCTGGATAAAACTTTTTATGAAAAAAATTTCACCTGGGAGGAGGTAGTGGATAGCCTAAACAGAAATTAGTTCTGACAGTGCCTGTGGCCAGAGAAAGGCCAAGACAGGCAATATATATGTTCAGGTAAGATTGATTTCATTTGCTCATATAACCTTGGAGATCCATAGAATGGGAAAAACATCTATTTTGCTCATCTAGTAGCACTTTGCATAGAAATACCTTTTGGTATCTCTGAAAGTCATCCAGCTTATTCGTAAGCATTATCAGTCAATAGGGAGCGTGTGTTTTGACATTTTGGGTTATTAAGGAGCATCTCCTTGTATCTCATTTAAACCTACGGTCCTGAAATCTCCATTTGTTGGCTATAACTCTGTTCTGTGGTGTAACTCTGCTCACATCTACCTTTTCTTGTATATACAAGTTGTTTAAATTATTTTTCACAAGATATGATTTGCATGTCTTTTACCATAATAATTATAGCTAACATTTATTAAGTGCATACTATTTTTTAGGGACAATACTATGTTCATGTGTATTAATAATTTAATTTTTGGAGAGGGGTGAGTGGAGATGAAAGAAGGCATAGAAGGATAAATGGTGATGGAAAAAATAAAATTTTTGTAACGAGTCTATGAGATAGGTTCTATTGCTATTATCATTTTTATAATGAGGAAACTAATTGTCATAAAATTTAATAGCTATATCAAAGTAACATAGATAATGAACAAATTATAGAAAGGTTTTAGCAGCTGGAACAAAGTCACATAGCTAGTTAGTGGGGAGGCAGGATTCAAACAGACAGAAGCTCTAAGTCCTAAGCTATTTACCTCTAGATTAGCACATTTCTTTTTATGCCTATTAAATCCTTGGTCATTAGATTTTTCCCTCTGATTCTAAATTCTTGAAAAAAATAGCTTTCCTAGGATTTGAGAAATATACTTAATAGGTTGAACATTTCTTTTCCTCACTCTTTGGTAACTTGTGCACAGGAAAAAATATAAATGCTCAATCATTAAAGGTGGCTAAGATAGCCTTATTTCATCATGTGGTCATATTAAAGAGTCACTAAGGCCCTAGCCAGTTTGACTCAGTAGATAGAGCACTGGTGTCTCTTAAAGTCATCCAGCCTATTCCTAAGCATTGTCAGTGAATAGGGAGCCTGTGTTTTGACAGTTTGGGTTATTAAGGAGCATCTCCTTTTATCTCATTTAAGCCTGCGGTCCTGAAATCTTCATTTGTTGGCTATAACTCTGTTCTGTGGAGTAACTCCATGGACTGAAGGGTCCTGGGGTTTATTCCTGGTAAAGGGCATGTACCTTGTTGCAGGTTCAATCCCTGGCCCATTTGATGCATCTCTCTCACATCAAGGATTCTTTCTCTCTCTCTCTATCCCCCTCCCTCCCATCCATTTTCTCTAAAAGAAAAATCAATGGAAAAATATCCTCCAGTGAGGATTGACCAAAAAAAGCAACAACAAAAAACATACCCCCCCCCCAGAAAATCTTATTCAGTGGCCCTATTAAAAAGTAATCTATACTAATAAAAGCCTAGGTGGCGTCTTGCCCTTGTGTCATCACAAGATGGCTGCCCCCATTTCATCATAAGATGGCTGCCCCATGACATCACAAGATGGCCACCACAAGATGGCCGTCCCCATGTAATCACAAGATGGCCACCCCCGTGTCGTCACAGGATGGCCACCCCCCATCATCAGAAGATAGCCGCCACAAGATGGCCACCTCAAGATGGCCACCAAAAGATGGCCGGCAGTGGAGGGCAGTTGGGGGCGATTTGGCCGGTAGGGGAGCAGTTAGGCGTCAATCAGGCCAGCAGAGGAGTGGGTAGGAGATGATCAGGGTCTCAGGCAGAAGCGGTTAGGGGCAATCAGGCAGGCAGGCAGGCAGGCAAGCGGTTAGAAGCCAGCAGTCCCTGATTGTGAGAGGGATACTCGATTGCCGGTTTAGGCCCGATCCCGTAGGACATCTGACAGTCAGACATCCCCTGAGGGGTCCCAGTTTGGAGAGAGTACAGGCTGGGCTGAGGGACACCCCTCCAGTGCACAAATTTTGTGCACTGGGCCTCTAGTTTAATATAAAAGTTATTCTGAACAAAAGAGACTGATTCTCAACAGTCACATGATTTCACCTACTTATTGACATAGAGAAAATATATATTAGAGGGGAAACATTTAAATTAGAAGATCAAGAGATGGATGTTTTTATTAAATAATGATTAAACAGAATTGCTTTTATAGTTTTTAAGAGAACATCTTGCTATGAATTATCATCTTGAGTCATGTTCATTATTTTCACATACTGAAAAGCTCAAGGCATATTTTTCTTTCTTGCCTCAGTGAGTTCGGTAGAATAAATAAAATGAATTTTTTATGTCTAGATCATTTAGAATTTTTCTTCTAAATATACATTCTCATCATAAAACACTGTAAATGTAGAAGGTATGGAACCCAAAACTATATAGGATTCTCCCAGGTGATCCAAAAAATAAAAATAAACAAACAAATAAATTTCAAGTAATTTTGGAAGAAATGGTCACATAGTCAGCAAATAAGAGTTCTGCACAAACTCTGACATTAATTCACCTCTTTCCTTATTTGGGGAAATGGAGGAGTAGGGTTGAATGGCCACAAAGGTACCATTTAGTTCTTAAGTTGCATTTTTAGGTAAATTGTGTTGTTTATTCCTTATTTTTAGAGTGTGAAGAGCAAAACCCAAATTGAAAACATTTAGTTAGCTATATTCTCACTAATGTAGTTTACTGGGTTGGTATTGTGTTCCTAAGACTGGAAGCCCACATTCTCCAGTTGACTGGAGCACTAATGAGGTGTAAATGACGTATCACAACAGAATCATTCCACAGCTAAGGCCATCTCTCTACAGAGACAGGAATTCGTGAACACAAAACCAACTTAACACCCCAAAAGTTGCATTTGGAGTGACTGAATTTTCCTCCCTCACACATTAAGAAGCCTCTTGTATTATCAAAATATCAGCACTCTATTTTCATTGCTTTCGTTTTGACTACAAAGTGTTCTGTGGGTCCAGAGCATAGGGTGATTAATGATCTCAATATCCATGTGTTCTCTGCCAAATTTAATTTAGCATATTTGCTGCAGGTGATCCCTGGGGCCTTTGTACACATCGAAAGAAGGCAAATTAATAATTAAAAAACACAACAGCTATCTGGTGGTCACTTTTAACTGAATTTGTTTGGGGTCAGACCCACACTTTATAATTCAACTCTCCACTTCAGTTACTCTTGAGCTGTGATGCTCAGAGAACAGAGATGGAGAAGGTATAAGAAGACAAATCTCCTTCAACAGAATAAAATCTGGGAAAAATTGTGTGGGGGGGGAGAAGGCATTCTCTGTACATCTTCCTTTTATAATATAACCTCAAAAATATTTTATCTTTTGCCTGGTGGAGGAAGGCAGAAGATGGAGTAAAAAACAAATAAGTAAGAAGGCATGAGTTCAATAAAAGATTGTGAAATGCTCTCTGCACAGATGGCCTCTCTGCCCACCTGTGTGTGGAGTGTGATAAGGACAACTGAGGACCTGGAGAGCAAAGTCCTACATCTCTTTCCATGCAGCACCTGGCGCAGGAGAGAATTCAGTTATGTTGTGTGTATATCCAAAAACGTGATTCTTTTAGAAGTAGCCAGTCTTACAGGTATGAACAGCAAACTTAACCAGAGCGTCTACCTTTTAAAACTCTTCCTTTGATTCTTGAAGAAGCTCATTGTGCATTTGTTTGCTGGAATGAAGATAATGGTCTTGACCATTCTGGTTGTTTTCTTCCCCACCAAGAAGCAACCAAGTCCAGAGACTGATTTTCAGCCTCCACCTTCACAGAGTATTTAAAGGCAAATGGCATTTATTTTTGCCAGACAAACTCTGTATTTCACAAATGATATTAGTACATGAGGATTAGTGAATAGTATTCACTGTAGCATTAAACTGCTTTTTTTTATGGCCAGATACCATTTTAATCTGTATCTGCAGGAGCTGTTCGTAAGAGTATTACCCTGTGCGGTTACATTTGAATAAGTTTTACTCAAGAAAGTGACATAAAAATAGGAGCAGAAGTATTCCCTGGAATTTATAAGAGGCAATAGTGTTCGCTTTCTTATTCATTAATGTGACTAAAGCTTTATGGTGCTCTCATAAATTCCACACCATCACGAATGCGGGATGTCAGAAGATGCTCTGGACTCAGGAGCTAATGTTTACAACAATTTGATACTTGCAAAACTGGATTAAATTTAATTTTACTATTAGCTTACTTTAATTCCATAACTCACAAAATCTATGTCCATTGTCTAAGTGTATTTATAAAACATGGTGGACCACAGGGTTTGAATACAAGGTTTGCTACAGAAAAGTGTGAGCACACAATTTTCTGAGCAGGTGGTGAAGAGCATTTATAACAAACACTGGAGCAAATTCCACTTCTATAAAGAAATAGTAGAAGAATATATTGTTGATAGTGATGCCACAATGATGTGGTCTCTGCTTAACTATTTCAGCAATGAATTCAAACATTCTTAGTGAGAGGAGCCATAGAAATCATGAAAGAATAATCAGCATGTCATTTTGCAGTAAGTTAGCAATTCGCTACTTGTTTTTTACTCAATTTCTTGAGGGAGGGGAGGGGAAGTGGAGACACTTCACAGTGGACTGTATTTATTGAATCCCTGAAGGTGCTGTGTGCTCAGGGTCACCGTGCACTGCTCCCTACTGCCCATGTCCAAAGGGTGCCACTCAAAGAGGCTGTGATATGAATGACGTTCCTGGTGTCATGTGACTCAGGAGCCCTGCAGGCTCCATGTTTGAAGCAGAAAATGAACAGTTGCATAAGATGAAGTTTCTGCTTTTGAGTTCTTTCTAGAACAAGTTAGGTAGATATTACTTTGTAGGATAAAGAATCTCATATTCAGAGAGCTAATTAATCAGCCTTCGGTCAACATCGCTAATGAGAAGTGTATATGAAATTTGGAATTTTGATGTCTAACAAAAGTTGGTGTTATTAGCATCACATTACACTATTTTTTTCTTTACATTTCTTTTTTGCTTTCTTTATTGATTAAGGTATTACATATGTGTCCTTATCCCCCCATTGCCCCACCCCCCCACTCATGCCCTCACCCCCCTGTTGTCTGTGTCCATAGTTAGGCTTATATGCATGCATACAAGTCCTTTGGTTGATCTCTCTCCCTTACCCCCACTCTCCCCTACCTTCCCTCTGAGGTTCGACGGTCTGATCGATGCTTCGCTGTCTCTGGATCTGTTTTTGTTCATCAGTTTATGTTGTTCATTATATTCCACAAATGAGTGAGATCATGTGATATTTATCTTTCTCTGACTGGCTTATTTTTGCCTAGCATAATGCTGTCCAGCTCCATCCATGTTGTTGAAAATGGTAAGAATTCCTTCTTTTTTACCACAGCATAGTATTCCATTGTGTAGATGTACCACAGTTTTTTAATCCACTCATTTGCTGATGGGCACGTAGGCTATTTCCAAATCTTAGCTATGGTGAATTGTGCCGTTATGAACATAGGGGTGCATATATCCTTTCTGGTTGGTGTTTCTAGTTTCTTGGGATATATTCCTAGAAGTGGGATCACTGGGTCACATTACACTATTTTTTAAATCCAAAAGTTTGTACGAAGAGCATAACATGTTTTAGTAATAAGTTTCATGAATTATCATTTTAACACTCTCTCCCACTTTTCAAGAAAGTATATAATAATGTGCTAGTACCAGCTGTTGCTAGATCCTACTTTAAAAACACACAAAACTATGCTAGACATTTTGTTAGGTTTAATTTTAGTTGCGCTTCTTGTGACGTTTAGTTAAAATAATCTTGTGCCTTTGTGAGAGTGCGTGGTTAGACTTGATATCGAATCCCACTTTTAAAAAAAATTTTATTGACTAAGTTATTACATATGTGTCCTTATCCCCACATTACCCCCAATCTCCCCCACTCATGCCCTCACACCCCTGTTGTCTGAGTCCATTGGTTAGGCCTATATGCTTGCATGTAAGTCCTTTGGTTGATCTCTCCCCTAACCCCCACCCTCCCCTACCTTCCCTCTGAGGTTTGATGGTCTGATCGAATCCCACTTTCATTGGTTATTCATTGGCTGTGAAAATATCTAGTTGAACATGTTCACCTCAGGTTCTTGTACACAAAGGGGGACTGATAATACCTGAATTTCAGATCAGATATTACACAAGCACTCAGTGCTTGTGAGAGACTAGTAAATAAGTGTGTATGTTATGCATCAGTCACTTATTAATAAGTATGTACTTCAAGCCTCTTTATTCAGTGGTTTTATTTGGAGATGTGTTACAGGCCAGTCACTTGCTCTCCATACAGAAAGGTGTAGGAATGTTAAAAGGAGTTGATTTAGCAATAGAAGCCTATCTGTAGAATGTTGTTTAAGTCAAGCTCAAGATAAAGAGTTAGTAAATAATATATTTAATACATGATACACCAAGATTTGGCTGAATCCAAAACCCAAACTTGTAAACTGACCACTGTATATTGTCTCTTTTAAACAATCTAGTTATTTAACACGTTCCCCAGGATTTCCAGATGCTCCCAAACACAATTCTGTCTGCATCCGCTTATTCCTTTCCAAAGCTTACATTTCCCACATCTCAGCACACAGAAGGATTTCCTCCTTCCTTCCATTTATCTGGGAGCGGTATGTGCCTATTGTCCAAGTCACATAGATTCTAACTTGGTTACCTGCTTTGGGGGGTTATTTTTTTTAAAAAATCATCTTTGCTTATATTGCATGCATACTAAGCATATGTTCTGGATTTATGGGATAATCCTACATTCAAGTACTTGGTCATATTGTTAACATCAGTATATTTGAATTTGCCCAGACAATTTCCTCACTGTTTGGATTGACTTTTCTGAAAATATGCACCTTAGTCACAAGAAGCTTGGTGGAGTAAAAGTAAATACAGATGAATATGTTTTCATTTTAAGGTGTGGTCAGTTAAAACTTATTAAACCTAACATTTAATAAAGTTTATGAGAAGTGCTAAAATTACCCATTAACTTTCCTCACAAGAAACTCTTTATCTTTTATTTCTCCCTTACCCAAATTCTATTTGACATTCAATTTAAAATCCAAAGGATGTAATGAAAGCCCTTAAGATAATGACTGTGAAATAGCAATACAAGCTGACATTTAATGAAGTAGACGTGTATGTCTCTTACCTGAAGAGATGTGAGGATTGAAAGTCACACTGGTTATATGGTCTGTGTTTATCTTCATCTTTTATCAGAATCTCTGGGGAACATTGCTTAGCTTTCTACTAAGTATCTTTGTAGATATTCCACAATTTCATATTTTTTAAAGTTTACTGATAATGCAAGAACTAAAGTCATTTAATACTGTTTAGTATTTTGCTTTCAAAAGACTCACAATCCCAATGAAACCATGCCTCATTAATAGCAATATAAGTGGATTCATATTTATATTCTGTTATCATCATTATTTTATATCAATTGCTTATTCAATCTGAAAAACTTAATATTGGAATTTGACACAGGGAGATGCCAGTTCCTGAGTCATTATCTTCATTATCAAATGTCATTGCACACCTGGAATGTCACACAATTCGTTCTAGTTCCTACTAGATCTAAATCAAAAGGTTACATTGCCAACTTGCCCTAGACTTCTAAAATGAAAACCGGAAATTTAGGTATATTTCACTTATTCATATAGTGAAGAATTTATAGAGAGCAAAGAGGTGATCATTGAATACATTCAATATCATTTTAAACCTTTAAACCATATTAGTATGAAAACTTCAGAAGAAAGGCCAAAAGACATATGAAAACATGTTCGAAATCACTAATCATCTGAGAGATACAAATCAAAACGACAATGAGGTAGCATCTCACACCTGTCAGAATGTCTATCATCAACAAATCAACAAATGACAAGTGCTGGAGAGGATGCGGAGGAAAGGGGACACTCATGCACTGCTGGTGGGAATGCAGACTGGTGCAACCACTGTGGAGGACAGTATGGAGTTTCCTCAAAAAACAAAAAAAGAAACTCCCATTTGACCCAGTGATCCCACTTCTAGGAATATATCCCAAGAAACTAGAAACACCAACCAGAAAGGATATATGCACCCCTATGTTCATAGCAGCACAATTCACCATAACTAAGATTTGGAAACAGCCTAAGTGCCCATCAGTAGATGAGTGGATTAAAAAACTGTAGTACATCTACACAATGGAATGCTATGCTGTGCTAAAAAAGAAGGAATTCTTACCATTTGCAACAGCATGGATGGAGCTGGAGAGCATTATGCTAAGAGAAATAAGCCAGTCAGAGAAAGATAAATATCACATGATCTCACTCATTTGTGGAATATAATGAACAACATAAACTGATGAACAAAAACAGATCCAGAGACAGTGAAGCATTGATCAGACAGTCAAACCTCAGAGGGAAGGATGGTTGGGGAGGGCGAGGGTAAGGGGGAGAGAGCAACCAAAGGACTTATTTGCAAGCATATAGGCCTAACCAATGGACACAGACAACAGGGGGGTGAGGGCATAAGTGAGGGGGATAGGGGGTAACGTGGGGATAAGGACACATATGTAATTGCTTAATCAATAAAAAAAATTAAACGGCAAAAAAAGTTAGTACATGTAAAAAAAACCTATAACCATATATAGTGGGTATGCCTTGCAGTCCAAAAATATAGCTGTGCGATAATTTTTATCTAGAAGTCAACTTAAGAACTATCTCAAGCCCTCTTCTTCTGGGTTGTCCAAGTAAGTGTTTCCCTTGGGGTGATGATTAAGTTTTAAGGGCTTACAGAGTGCCAGATGATGAATATCCATATTGCTATCAAGTCATCACTCTAATCAGGTGTCTCCTCAGAGGTCCACCACCCTGTTTGATTCTCAGGTACAGATAGCATAGACTTGCTTCATCTGAGCTACTATGTTGGTGTTCAGTAAATGTTTGCTGAATTTGAGTTTGTTGGAAATTAATCCATATCCCATTTTCTCAATAGGAAACACTATCCTCAGTGCTATCTAGTCAACATTGATCACATTTTATTTTCACATAGCAAACATAAACCTGATTTACATGAATCAGAGACTTATCTAGTGTTAACTATGATTTACTAATAATTTAAAGAGTACAAGTAATACACAAACTCAGGTGAAAGTCCAAGTGATTTACAATGTGCCCTGTGGATCCCTGGCCTTTCTTTCCCACATTGGGCATATTTTGTGGACCAAAGTAATAGATGAGCCATCTAAATGAAGTAGGATGGTCACTGAACACAGTGAGAAGTATTATCAAACATCTCCATTCTACACTCAGATCCTTCATGGATTATATGACGTTTTCCAAGGGCTCATACTTCATAAGTCTGTAGATTCTAAATGTGTTTCCATGTGCAATCCTACACCAAGGACATTCTGCTAAAATAATTTCATAAATAAAGAATTTCCTTTTAGAAAATGTTAGTATATTTACCAGAAAGGGTCAGATTTATATTGGGGTCATTGTGTGTGTGCGTGTGTGTGTGTGTGTGTGTGTGTGTGTGTGTGTGTGTGTGTTTCCCTCTGGGAAGAAAATAGATGATAGGCTATGGTCACTGCTAGTATATCCCTCTCCGTGTGGCAGAAGTGTAACTATAATTGTTCTGATAAATACTGAAATAAATGTTGTAATCTCACCCCTACTGTAAATAGGGCAAAATCAAATCAAGAAATTATATATTGAATACCTATTGCAAACATAGTAAATTTAACAAGGAGGAATGTAACTGAGACAGAAATGATGTCAAAATGCATGCTTTCTTTGTCACATGATAGCATTTTAACGATTAAAACAGAAAACCTTATGTAATATATAAGCCCAGAGTCATCCATTTCACATGAGGTCACAAAAGGATTCCCAGAAAGTTTCCCGGACCACTGGCAGGCTGAAGTATAGGAGAAAGTGATTTTTTTTAATGGTTTGCGATAAAAAATCATTTCCCATTAGGCAATCAAATAATTGAAAAAAAGTGTGTGTGGCCATGTACGATCATGTGTTTTTTGTTGTTTGTGTGTTCACATTATCTAGGCAATTTTTGAATAGTCTACTTTCATGCGGTCAGCATTTCTGAAATCTGTGTGAAATAAAGATAGTGGCATGTGGTAGTGGGAAGTGGAGGAGGGGGAGGGAAGAGGGAAGAATGAATTCACAGTGGAAATGACATTTCCTAAAAGCCCACTTTCTAGCAGGAATGATAGTAGGAGTTTCTATAAATGCTAGGTTGGCTTGACGTTGTAACACATATCTGTTGTTGCTTTTCTTCTTAAATAGAATTCTAATGTCGTGTGTGGGAAATGTATTGCAGGGAACCTTTACAAGATATATTCTCTAAAATATCTTTCAGGTAATGGGATCAATCTTGGTAAAGTGACTCCATGGCTTCTTGCTGGTTTGGTACATTGTGAAAAATAAGAATCACTCTAACTCCAGAGCAGAAAAGAATCATAGACCTTTCTTAATTAATTGACCTAGTATGTAAATTGAGATCACCAATGGCAGGTGTCCCAAAGAAGTGAACTTGAAATCATGAGGTTACATGGATGTCAAATGTCTCTTGTAAATAAAAATATTGCTGTTCAGTGATAATCATGAAGTGTAATCTTGGTAGCAGTTGCTAAGATATTTTAAAAGATAAAACCCATTCAGAGGATGGTGGCTGGGAACATTTTAATATTTCATTCCGTTCTAAATTATATATAATAATCCCCTGTATAAACTACAATCTAGAAATCTTTTCCTTCAATACACAAGGTTGAGGGTATGGCAGAAAAAATTTAAAAAAGAAATTATATTTGCAAGCACACTGGTGGTTTCTTGAGACCACATTGATGTCAAAATCACATTAGTGAACATTTATTCTTAAAAACAAACCTCTTAGTTTTTGCCTAAGAAAAAGGCCAATTGATTTTAGGGGGAAAATGAAGCTAAATGTGAGGCATTGAAATAGCGATTGAGAAGTTGGTGAAGGGGGCTTGAGGTGGGTTTTATCACATGCAGGTTCAGGTTTATTTTAAATTCTGAATATTTACGACTACACCAAACACGTGAACAACTGTTGCAAGTTCTTATTTAGATGCCTGCAGAGAAATTTAGTTGAAATACATAGTACCCTCACCTATGAGTCTTCCCCTAACTCAACAACATTTCTCATAGCTTTTATTGTTTTACATCTTATAAAAGCCCAAAGATTCTGACTATGGAAATAGATGGCTCATAAAATTTTATCTAAGTCCAGCTCTGTATACAGTATGTTAATTTTAGACACTTCACTTTTTCACTTTTAAGTTTTCATAAAGTAGTAATTTACATGAACTATAGTTTCAATGTATGTAAAGATCACATTTTTATTTCATTTTAAACTTAGCTTTAAAGGTCATCTATTTTAAAGAGAGAAATTAAAAACAGTATTTTATAAATGTTTTTGTCAACATGCCTAAGAAAATAGGTATTTCTATGTTATTCAAGTCACATTATAAACAGTATGCTTCTCTTAGATCTATGCTGAATCTCAAATTTGGCAGACAAATGTATTAACGTGCTTTTAAATGCTGCCGTGGGCTCAACTTTTATTGCTTAATTGAGACTATATGCCCCTGCACAATTATGCCAAGAGTATAGCTTCAGTGAAGGAGAAAAGATACATTGTTGTCCCAAAGGTTAACTCTATCCTTATTTTATATTAGAGGAAGAAATACACATTTCTGAGGTTGAAAATTAGTAGCAGCATTCTCTTTTCCAAACTATGAAAGACCACGAGACTTTAATTTTTCCTATTGTGTTCTATTTTAGTATTTATTATTTTATCATTTTTTATTTTTTAAATTTTATTTGATTTGTTCCATCACCATTTATCCCCTGTGTTCTATTTATTTTAATAGAACCAACTTGCTATTTTCAAATTCTCACCTGAATTGTTATTGATTACATGATCTAATACAGACTGTATACAGTACTGGCAAAGATGGCATTCTTTCCTTTGGTGTTATGTAAACAAAAAAGTTGTGCTGCTCTATATAAGTATGAGAGTCTTGCAACTGGAAATCAGATTGGAAAAGTTTTCATGCTTCATTAACAGCTGTGCTATAAATTCAGGTTTCACAGTTTGACAAAGTAATATTTCAAATTGCAATCATTGCAGGAGTGTTTATTTTAATAGTTTCAAATGCCAAGCAGAAGACTGTTAGAGTTAATAAACATCCCCAAATGGATTCTTTATGATAAAAGAATATCAATGTTGTTTGCTTTTATCTAGGGGATTTAAATGGAATCATATCAAAGAACCAATTCTGTCTTTCAAATCCCACATGCATTTTTTTTTATTTCCCTAATTCTCACTCAGAGATTTGCATTTACAATCTAGGAAAACAGGGCTATAGATGTGTGACCTCTCTTTTTTTTTCCTTTTAATGGTATTAGCTTCCAAAATTGAATGATAGAGTTTTTCAGAGTCTAAATAACTTTCTGGAAGAGATGATCTTTATATGCCTTAATTTAATCCACACAATTCCAACTTCTGTATCATCTCAGTATTGGCCTGTGTCAATTACATTTAAGTTGAGATTTCCCTTGTTCTGAATATAATGACTGAATTTGATATTATCCTGGATATTTCAGGTATTATGATTTTGAAACTCTGAACATTAAGTTTGTTGTTTCATCAGTTCTTCTGTGACATAACACTGTCTGTGACTGCCAGGTTGGAGTGAAAGTCCAAGTTTCTCACTCAGATGCCATGCAGTGGTGAGAACACTTTGTTATTGCTCCCCGGAGGTGGGATGTGAGGCTCCCAGCTGAGCCTCAGCTGACACCACCCTGGGCCAGGAGGGGAGAGAGGTGCCTAACTACCTTTGGGTGAGGGTGGAAATCCAGGATTCCCATTCTTGTTCCTTTTTTAATCTTTGACACCACTCTGCTGAGAGGTGGGGAGAGGCTGGAGACATGACTGCTAGAAACCTGTGAAGATGGGAAATCGGTTTCCTACTTGATCTTTGCTGATGGTGATGGAGGTAAATTCTTTTCCGTGGTGTTTTGCTAGAGTAGGTGTTTATTATATAAAAGTATTCTGTCTTACTAGTCTACCCTTTCTTGGCCCTTTGGCTAGAAAAATCTGGCTTTTGTGGCATGTATTTTTGGCCCTTGTCCATTGGTATTTCTGTGTTGCTGTATTCTCTAGCACTAAGTCTGGGATATGTGAGCAAAAAGGAAACCCAGGGAATCCATGGCCATGTTGTTCCTCGAATCTCAATGTCCCTAGCCAGCCTACCTCCTCTCTCCCATTTTAGTCTTCTTACACTTATTTTCCTTAAAATATCCAGGGTTTGGGCTGTGCTTTGCAGGAAGAGTCAGATGTGTGTCCACTCCGTCTTGGTCTGCAACTAAAAGGC
Source organism: Myotis lucifugus (assembly GCF_000147115.1). Taxonomy (NCBI): domain Eukaryota; kingdom Metazoa; phylum Chordata; class Mammalia; order Chiroptera; family Vespertilionidae; genus Myotis; species Myotis lucifugus. Next base: position 6,709,080 of record NW_005871099.1, on the reverse strand, counting down.
CGAGGCATTGTTTGATTCTATGGTTATATGTGCTGTACACGGTATCAGGCTATGGACACTAAGTGGTTGGTAGCACCATCAATACATTTTTTAAAAAAAATTATTTTTATTGAGGTAACATTGGTTAATAACATGATGTAAACTTCTGGTGTACATTGTAATTAGATACCTGTATACTCTATTGTGCACTTACCACCATAAAGATAGCTTACATTTGTTACCATATATTTTACCCTCTTTACCTCATCTCCTCCTATAACCTCCATTCCAGTTGCCTGTGTCTATGAGTTTGATTTTGTTTTGTTTCATTTGTTCATTTGTTACTTTTTTGGTTTTATATTTCACATATGAGTGAAGCCATATGTTTTTTTTGTCTTTTTCCATTTGACTTATTTCACTTAGCGTAATACCATCAAGATCCATACAAGTTGTTGCAAATGGCAATATTTTATCATTTCTATGGCTGAGTAATATTTCATTGGGAGTGTATGTGTATATATGTGTGTGTATTTAAATATATGTCACATTTTCTTTCTTCATTCATTCATTGATAGATACTTAAATGATTTTCATTATCTTGGCTATTGTAAATAATACTACAAGGAACATATAGGGGTACATCTGTCTTTTCAAATTAGTATTTTCATATACTTCAGATAAATTTCACAAACATCCCTACTATTAAATTGGCCAATGTGTCTTTTATTTTTTAAGATATTTCCTTATTCATTTATTATTATTTTTTTATTGACTTCAGAGAGAGGCAGGGGGAGGAGAGGGAGAGAGAGAAACATCCATCAGTTGTTTCCCTACATGCCCCAATTTGGGATTGAACCTGCAACCTAGCTATGTGTCCTAGTGGGAATGGAACCTGCAACCTTTCAGGACACAGGATGATGCCCAACCAACTGAGCCACACTGGCCAGGGCTAATGTGCCTTTTAAAGTGATGATGTTTTAGATGACAGTGATATAAAATGTCAGATTACAGATTGTAATCATTAATGATTGAGAGACTGCACTATACCCTGTCGGCTCTGAGCCATGTTTAACTTGTATTTAGGTGAACAAAGATTACATTTGTCAACGATGTACTTACTATCCAACTTCTGTGAAATATTGACATGCAGTGTGCCTAGCTATAGTTAACAGTCAATGATCCCATATATAGCACCCAATTCTAATTTTATTCCTGTTATTCCTGAATGCATTTTATGTTCACAGCAGTATCGTATCATTCAAAATGTTTTGTGTTTTCTAAGAAGTTACTTAAGCTGATATAAAAATAATAGCAAAAACATAGTAATAATATCTTTAGTAATTAGTAGAATTTAAAAAAATAACATGTTTTAAAATATATTGCATTTTAAAGAAATACATGTGAAGTTTAAATGTAATGGTAGCTTATGATTTTATATCAGGACACATTTACTTTCTTTTAAAAAAATATATTTTATTGATTTTTTTACAGAGAGGAAGGGAGAGGGATAGAGTGTTAGAAACATCGATGAGAGAGAAACATAGATCAGCTGCCTCCTGCACACCCCCTACTGGGGATGTGCCCACAACCCAAGTACATGCCCTTGACCGGAATCGAACCTGGGACCCTTGAGTCCACAGGCCGACGCTCCATCCACTGAGCCAAACTGGTCAGGGCCACATTTACTTTCTATTCCAGTGTTCTGTTGTATAATCACCCCAAAGCTATCTTAAAAGAACAATTTATTATTCCTCATAAGTCTGTGAGTCTGGAATTCTGTGAGGGATCAGATGGGTGATTTTTCTGTTCCACCTTGAGTGGGCTGGGTTTACTCATTGTCTGTATCCAGCCTGAAGCTAGAGTGGCAGGCCCAAGGAGGCTTTATTTATGTATCTGGGACCTCATTTATTTTCCGCGTGGCCTCTGCAAATGGTTAGCGTGGTCTTTCATATTGTTCTAGGCAGAGTTACAAAAAAGAAACTCTCGAAAGTAGAATCCAGAAGTTCTCTTTTTTACTTAAATATTTTTATTAATTTTTAGAGAGACATGAGGGGAGAGTGAGAGAAACACCAATGTGAGAATGAAACATTGATTGGCTGACTCCCCGCACTGGGTATCAAGCCCTAACCCTCAGCATGTACCCTGAGTTGTACCCTGACATGGAATTGAACTGGTGACCTTTCAGTGCATGGGAGGATGCCCACCCAATTGAGCCAATTGGGCCAGTGCCACAAGCCCTCTTAAATGAAGCAACATATCAATTCTGCCACATTTTATTGCTCAAAAATAATCACAGAACTAGCCTAAGTCCAAGAAACGGAGGGAAAAAACCCTACTTCTTGGTGAGAGGAGCAATCAAATTTTATTGCAAAGGGTATGTGGAGTGAAAGATATTGCTTGTGACCATTTTTTGAAATAACATGCCATGTAGACTTCCTGGGTGGAATTGCTTATTTCACAGTTTGCAGCTAGAGATATTGTTACTTTAGTAGCAAAATAATTTATTTCTAAATGATTGTAATGTTATATAAGGCAGATCTCAAACTAACAACCTAACTTTATATCTCAAAGGACTAGAAAAAGAAGAAAAAACTATGTCCACATTTAGCAGAAGGAAAGAAATAATCAAGATGAGAGTAGAAAAAAAAATAGAGACTAGAAAAGCAATAGAAAAGATCAACAAACGATGAGCAGGCCTTGTGAAAGAGGTTTTCAGTTAATTTCCCTTTTCTCTGGCATGGACTCAATCAAACTGCCCCGTAATGGTTATATGTATTGTTCAGGCTCATCTCTGACATTCCCACCACTATGCAGCCCACACTCAAGACATAAACAACAGGGCCCACTTCATGCCATGTGACCTGTGCAGTTACACAGAACCCTGCACTCAGAAGCGCCTGCCAATTCATTTTATGCTTTGCTATGGCACTATCTTGAAATGTTTAATAATTTTTGACCAGGAGGCCTGCATTTTTATATTGCACTGGATCCCACATATTGTGAGCCAATCTTGTTTTCCTGTTTAGAATGAGCTTTTTATTCCTCACAGTAGACTACCTGGCAAGTCTTCAAACATTTCTCAAGATACAGCTTAAATATCACCTTGCCTCTGAAAATTACCCTGATTCCCCACCCCCACCTGCAGGGGGAATAAGTGGCTCTTTTCTATATACATCTATTTTTGGTCCCATGCCACCTGGCATAAACTCCTAGTACAGTAATTGTTTTTTATGAATATTTGTGTATATATTTTCTCCTCCATTAGTTGGGCTTAAAAGCATGCTTTATTCATTATTACTCACTTACCAATTTCCCAGTATGTAATCTAGGGTATGTATGATAAATATTCAATAAATATTAGATTGAATCAGAGAAACAATGAATAGGAAAACAGATTGTAATTCAGTATACTTGTCTTTACAATATTCAGAGGAGACTCTATAGATTTTAACACCAAATGAATTCATTTGCTAACAGTATTCACCACCTATCTCTACCAAAACACTCCATTATAATTTTGGTCTAGTCCTCCTATTTGTTCTTTATTGGAAGTATAAAACATGCTCTGTTATCAGATATCCAATAACCTCCCTGTAGTTATTACTTGAACTTAAATTCTTCCTTTGAAATCAGCTTCCCAGAGGCAGTAAAAGTCATACATAAGGCTTAACACTTACTGAGATGCAACTCTGTCTGTCTTCAGGAATTCATCTATGCAGACTCATCCATAACTGGATTCTCAGTTCATGGAGCAGCTTCTACTTTGGCCAAGATGGGGTAGCAGGGACCAAATTTAACCTTGCATCTTAAAGAATCACACAAACAGAGCAAACATACGGAACAGTGATTTTTCAAGACATTGCACAAAAGTCAATAAAATCTAGCACTCCTTGAGAAATTAGAAACAAATGAGGAGACCTGGGATTGCTTGAGCTTACTGCCTGCAGAGCGTTTCCAGGCTGCAGTGCGGGTGTAGGAGGACCTCAGCTCTTTTCTTGGATGGAGGGGACAGAGATGAAAGTCTTGAGAGGCCAAGATGGCAAGAGTTCTCAGGGAAGAGTGTAGGAGGGGAGAAAACTGCGTAGAAAGGGAATTCTGGAATGCTCAACAGGATCCCTCTGGAATCTTCAGTTGGACACTGATTCATTTCATATGTATGAGGAAGCTACCTGATGCTGGAGAAAGAACTACCTTATAAATGACATTTATTAATGGAGGAACTATATTATAGTTTTTCCTCAAAGTTCATTTCTTACTCAGAAACTAACCTGCCTAAAACACCAGTCCTAATCGGATAGCTGTCCAAAGTCTGCCCATCTTGTTATTTGCCTCTCCTTTTCCCCAACTGTGAGATCTTAGAACCACTTATTACTGCCATCCACAAACTTCGAGGTCTCCTCTATCAGTCTTAGATGTCAGATTGCATCCTTTCCTTCTTTAATTTCTTTATCTGCACATCCTTCATAGTACTAAAGCATTGCAGGTAATAAGTATACAAAAACAACTTTACTCTAGATGTAAACCAATCATGTTAACAACCCTCTCAGAAAACAATAGCTTTATATGGATATGTAGAAGGCAATTGTATTCTGTTTACCAGAAATGAATTTCTAAGGGATGATTTGATTGTTGACCTCAAAAATTCATCTTAGCCTTGCCTTCTTCTTACTAATGTTTCTTTAGGTCTCTTTTCTCTTTCCAGCCCATGTCATTCTATTTTCCCCAATATTAAATATCTGGGGTTTTCTTTTCAATTTTGAAATGTCTACTCATAGCCTCTTCTGCAGAAGATCAAGTCAATAAACAAATGTGGGCCAGATGTCAGGGCAAAGCATCAATTTGGAATAAACATCTGCACCCTTTCCAGGTGATCTGGTTAAAGAGACAATCTGTTTGCTTTGTAGTTCTTTTGAGACCTTCTCTCCTTGTGTACAGAATTGGCAAACTTTTTTCATCCCTAGGATCTTCTTTTAAAAGAAGACACTATTGTGTGAAATAGGAAATGAAAACTCATTTTAGAGTGGAAAAGTTAACATTTACAGCTTGTTATTTTGAGGGTAGGGGCATAAAAGATACGGAATAATTAGATAACTTCATAGCTTAATAGCTTTTTAAAATTATATTTTTGAGGTAACATTGGTTAATAAGGTTTTATTGGTTTCATGTGTACATTTCTATGATACATAATCTTTATATTGCATGATATGCCCGCCACCCAAAGTCAAATCATCTTCCCATCACCATATATTTGACCCTTTTTACCCTTTACTCTTCTTCACCCCCTTCCCTCCATAACCAGTGTACTGTTGTCAGTGTCTATGAGTTTTTGTTTGTTTTTCTTGTTCATTGTTGCTTTCAGGTTTATATCCCACATCTGAGAAATCATATGGTTCTCAACTTTTTTCATCTGACTTATTTCACTTAGCAAGGTTCATCTATGTTATTGTAAATGGTAGTACTTCATATTTTTTATAGCTGAGTAGTATTCCATTTTTATATGTACCACATCTTTATCCAATCATCTACCAAGGGACACTTTGGTTATTTCTGTGTCTTGGCCACCATGAATAATACTCGTAGCTTTTAACATTATTTGTAAACTCTTACAGAAGATAATGTTAAGTTGTTCTTTATATTTTCATTCAAGGAAACTGCCAATTGGAGGAAAGTTAATAATAAAAAACATCAGACAATAGTAACCTTAAAAATTCCCTTAAAAAGTGAAATATATAGAACACATGAACCATGTAAGTTATATAAAATTGTATGATATTGGGTATAAACCATGAAACAATATGAACTTTGAGCACATGTACACTTATCACTCATCTCTGCATAAGTGAATAATTTTTCTTTAAAAAATTGGAAAAAGTTTTATTTTTTTAATATACTTGTTTCCTAAGCATGGAAATCCTTGATGATTTCCACATTGAGAATTCCTAAATAGTGATATTAAATATGAATTTTCTGGAAGCTTGCAACTGCCAGGAGAAAAAGTTGGTTAGTTTTCAAAACAGGAGTAAGTTCTCATGTTATTTATTTATTTATTTATTTATTTATTTAATTTTGCACAATTTTAATTTTTTTTGTGTAAAGCTCTCTGGAAGCCAGAAAAACAAAGTTGCAGATCCTCAGCTTGTGATAAAATGTTTAGGCCAGCCTGGGGGTTAAATGAAACTCCCTCTCGGCTTGTGATTTTTATTGTTCCTATGATGGGACTGGAAATAGAATGAAAAGCTCCAGATTCATCCAAATCTGAAAACCTGGATACGTAAAACTTGTTCTACTTGAAACTTGATCTTTAGATAAACTTTTCCAAGTTTCCCAAATCCTCCCAAAGGCCTTGCTGGTACTGAGAATAGAACTAAAACCTCTAGATTCCTCCAAATCTGAACATTTCATGCCTGGATTACCTGTTCTTTCGGGGTCTTTTTTAATCTTTATATAATCTTTTCCCCCAATCCTCCACATTCTCCTTCAGGCTTCACAGTGTTTTTGGGGTGGTGTGATATTGCTAAGGGTTGCCGTTTTAGCATCAGGGCTACAAGAGGTCAGAGAATGTCACCTTAATCTATATCTGTGGATTTCATTAAGAGAAGAAATATCTCCATAAGCATTCAGACTAATGTAGATGACATGTTTTCTATGTATGCAACATGCCTTTTAAAGTTTTGCTCTAATGCAGGGGTCCTCAAACTATGGCCCACGGGCCACATGCAAATACAAATATCGTATTTGTTCCCAATTTGTTTTTTTACTTCAAAATAAGATATGTGCAGTGTGCATAGGAATTTGTTCATAGTTTTTTTTTTAAACTATAGTCCGGCCCTCCAACAGTCTGAGGGACAGTGAACTGGCCCCCTGTTTAAAAAGTTTGAGGACCCCTGCTCTAATGAGACGAAGAACAGATCCTAACTAGTATAAAGAAATTGCCAGGAAAGACATTCTTAGAAATCATCTAATACTCAGGATATCAAAAACAACTGTCTATGCTTTGTTCATATAAAACATTTTGCATAACTTAATTATAATTTAAATGTATTCCTTCAAAAACATGCATGACTCTTTGGTCTTTATTTTGCTGACCTCATTTAGATTAGACTTTTTTGCTGATTTTGATGTGGAAGGAAAGCATTATGGAATCAGGCCCAAGAGGAATAGAATCATCATTTGTCATTTGCTTAATGTGATGTCAAGCCATAATTTAAGATAAATGCCTTAAAGACAACTCTGCAATCACAGATGTATTTTTAGAGAAGTGTTGAATTAGATTTCACATTCTCAACACTTCTACAATCTTTACAGGCAGAAATGAGCATCTGAGATAGATAAAGTGTGCAGAGTTATGATTGAGAAGCTGAAACAAAGAACAGTAGCACCAAGGTCCTTCACGTGATGAGTAACACTGATGACTAGAAAATTAATCAGAAAGGATGTTCTAAAGATTTATGATAATACCTACATTTTTGAAGGTGTAAATGAATCAATGTCATGTATTTTTATTTTCAATAAGTAAAAAATTATTTTTAAGGAACATGAATTTAAAATGTGATCATCATTCAATGATTTCATGTTATGTATTTATTTGATGACTACTTTCAAAAAAATCTCATCCAGGAATGTACACTAACAAAATGAAAGATGTAGTCACCCTCACATGCACTTTTTTTCCTTGAAATTTTGGGTTGTGGTGCATGCAAGAATGTTGTATTGTATCTTAGATTTCATTTTTTAAATTAAATTTATTGGGGTGACATTGATCAACATGAACATATAGGTTTCAGTCTTAGATGTTTTTAAACACTAGTTTATTCATATATATATATATATATATATATATATATATATATATACATACATATATATACACATACACACACACTCACACACACACACACACACACACACACACACACATACATACTAGAGGCTTGGTGCACAAAAATTTGTGCACTCAGTGGGGGTGGTGGTGGCGTCCCTCAGCCCAGCCTATGCCCTCTTGCAGTCTGGGACCCCTCGGAGGATGTCCACCTTCTGGCTTAGGCCCACTATCTGGGGGATCGGGCCCAAGCTGGCAGTCAGACATCCCTCTGGCAGCCCGGCAGCCCTCAGGGGATGTCCACTTACCAGCAGGGAGCAGACCTAAGCTGCAGTCGGATTTAGCGCTGCTGAGGAGGTGGGAGAGGCTCCCGCTACCAACACTGTGCTGGCAGCCATCAGCCTGGCTTGTGGCTGAGCAGAGCTCCCCCTGTGGGAGCGCACTGACCACCAGGGGGCAGCTCCTACATTGAGCATCTGCCCCCTGGTGGTCAGCGTGTGTCATAGTGACCAGTCATTCCCAGTTGTTCTACTGTCAGGGTCAATATGCATATTACCCTTTTATTATATAGGATAGATGCCTCGTGCATGGGTGAGGGCCGGCTGGTTTGCCCTGAAGGGTGTCCCGGATCAGGGTGGGGGTCCCCACTGGGGTGCCTGGCCAGCCTGGGTGAAGGGCTGATGGCTTTTTGCAGGCTGGTCAAGCCTCCCCTCCAGTGGGGACCCTCACCCCATGGAGGTTTGGCCAGCCTGGGTGAGGGGCTGATGGCTGTTTTCAGGCTGGCCACACCCCCTTTAGGGTGGGCGGTCCCCACTGGGGTGCCTGGCCAGTCTGGGTGAGGGGCTGAGGGCTGTTTTCAGGCTGGCCAAGTCCCCCTGGCAACGGAAGCTCCTAGCCTCTCCTTTTTTTCTTTTTTCTTTTTATTCTGGGATTTAATTACCTTCTATAATTGAAACTTTGTAGCCTTGAGTGGAGTTCAGAGCCGGCCAGGGTGGGGTAGGAAGATATATATATATATATATATATATATACACACACACACATACATACACACACTAGAGGCCCAGTGCACAAAAATTTGTGCACGGGAGAGGAGTCCCATCAGCCCAGCCTGCACCCTTTCCAATCTGGGACCCCTTGGGGGATGTCTGACTGTCGGTTTAAACTGACAGTCAGACATCCCTCTCACAATCCTGGACTGCTGGCTCCTAATTGCTCACCTGCCTGCCTGCCTGGTCGCCCCTAACTGCCCCCCTCCGCCAGCCTTATCACCCCTCACTGCCTCTGTGTGTCAGCCTGATTACCCCTAACTGCCCCCCCTGCTGGCCTGGTCACCCCAACTGCCCCCCTTGCCGGCCTGGTTGCCCTCAACTGCCCCCCCTGCCGCCCTGGTTGCCCCTAACTGTCCCCCCATTGGCCTGGTCGCCCCCAACTGCCCTCCCTCCTCCAGCCTGGTCATCCCTCACTAACCCCCCTGCTGGCCTGGTCGACCCATGCAGCCTGCTTGTTCAGTCGTTTGGTCATCCCTCACTAACTCCCTGCTGGCCTGGTCGTAGGCAGACATCTTGTGATTTGAGGGTTAATTTGCATATTACCTCTTTACTATATAGGATAATACTGTATATATTAAATATACTAATATATATAAAATTTCTGTGATGGTTAATTTTTATGTGTCAACTTGGCTGGGCCACAAGGTGCTCAGATATTTGGTCAAACATTATTCCCGATGTTTTGATGACATTTAACATTTAAATCAGTGGACTAAGAGTAAGTAGATTGTCCTCCATAATGTGGGTTAGCCTCCTCCAGTCAGTTGAAGGCCTAGCTAGATAGAGAAGACCAGCCTCCCCCTAGCAAAAAAGAATTATCCAGCAAATTGCCTTCAAACTCATCTACAGCACTGGCTCTTCCTAATCCTATAGCCGATTGTCTTTAGACCTGAAGTGGAACATAGACCTGGAACATCGAGGGTCTCCAGCTGGCCATCTTTTAGACTAGACTTGCATTTTTGTCTCTCCTGTGTCGCCATCCTTCAAGCTCACAATGAAAGTTTTGGATTTTCCAGCTTCCATGATCACATGGGCCAATGTCTAATAATAAATCTCTTTCTATATACATATGCCATTTATCGGTTCTGTTTATTTGAAGAACCCTGTCTAATATATAAAATATGTTACTTCTTGGTGGTTATGAATACACCCCTGGATATCAAGAACTCTCTCAGCACCCAATGTTAATTAATCATCAGAAAGCAACAAGATTGAATTTCATTCAAATGGAATTTACAGAATTCCCCTTTTAATTCCTAAAATGTAATGGAAAAATCAAGCATGCTTCATTCAAGTCATCTATACTTGGCCTCTACATTACCAATGAAATTGATTTTCTCAGAATAAGTGCCAGGATTGAATTTTTCCCCCATGGGTGCTGACTTCTTCCACTCTGGTTAGAAAGAGAAAACACATGCATGATTAATATAGGCATATGCGTGTGCAATTATGGACATGGACTTTCACTTGCTTTAGCACTTCCTATGGGATACTGGCTCAGCACACACAGGTGGTTCAGATTCTAATAGCAGTGTAGCCAGGACTCGGGAGGGACCTGTTATAATATCAACATTACAGCATAACCTACATCTAGCTCTATACTCTTCTTGTGGCTTGAGAGGAACTGGCTTTTCCTTGTAACTTCACTCAAACCAGTAAAGTGTTGGAGGGTCAGAAAGTAAACTACTTCCTGAAAATGATATTGAAAATATATATATATCTAAGTATCCATCCATCCCTCTGACCGGTACTATGACACGCAATGACCACCAGGGGGCAAATGCACATTTTCCCATGCCTCATCTCATTTGATCCTCATAGAAGTCCTGGAGTAGGTAGATAGGAGACTTGGTGGAATCCTATTTTATTTTCATTAGCAAGACAATGGATATTTAGAAAGTTTAGAAACTTGATCTGACTGAAAAGAAGTAAGAAATAGTGGAACTTGAAAATGACTTTAGGTTTTCTCAATGCGCAGAATATAGTCAAACACTGCTACAGTTAAATATTTTACCGTTTTTTCTCCCTGCATGACTTACAATAATAATCTGCTTTGTGTTGATATTTACTGCTGTGTTGCTAACAATTACCTGAAAGAGAAGTTGGGGTCCTTCACTGAGCTGGAAAAAGTTTAGCTAAATCAGAAAGCAGGTCTAATTAACCAAGTTCATTTATATATATAAAAGCCTAAGTTGACTCATGCATGTGCAATACATATAAAACTCTCACTGGCACCAATTGCATGTGTGTATTTCGATCTATCATTGTTGATCATGAGTTTGGTTGACACTTCCAATATAGAGAAAGGGTGAGTAGCAATATTAAAATATTTCTTCTAATTAATTTCCTTTCAATGTGCATGAATCTGTGCACCAGGACACTAGTCCAGTGGTCGGCAAACTGCGGCTCGCGAGCCACATGCAGCACTTTGGCCCCTTGATTGTGGCCACGAAGTTTCAATCACACTGTACGTGTGCGCCCACACGTGGTATTTTGTGGAAGAGCCACACTCAAGGGGCCGCAGTTTGCCAACCACTGCACTAGTCCTATATAATAAAAGGGTAATATGCAAATCGACCTAACGGGGGGAATGACTGGTTGCTATGACATGCACTGACCACCATGGGGCAGATGCTCAATTCAGGGAGCTTCCCCCTGGTGGTCAGTGTGCTCCCACAGGGGGAGCCCTGCTCAGCCACAAGCTGGGCTGATGGCTGGAGAGCTCAGCGGCCTGCTTCTGGGATAGTGCTTAGGATGTCCAAGTGCTGCAGTTGGACGTCCCCTGAGGGCTCCCGGACTGCAAAAGGGCTCAGGGCGGGCTGAGGGACCTCCCCTCCCCCCGAGTGCATGAATGTTGTGTACCAGGCCTCTAGTATTTATATAAACTTTTGTTTGTCTTGTTATTATGAGAAGAGAAAAGGGAAGAGGTACAAAAGGCCAGGAGTAGGTAGGGGCCATTGGATGTTTGTGAGAGGTGAGGCAAAGAGGAAGTTTAACATCAAAGTGGAACGTCAACATAAATACTGCAACGAGACCAGATGACTAAACTTGCCAATCCTAGAAGGTTGTTGACAGGATTAGTGATGTTTTAGATACAATAGTTTGGAATTGTGTGAAGAATCAAGTCTAGCATCTTATTGAAAGACGTTCAGTAAATTACTTGTTTCAATAAGAAATTAGTAAGATACAATAATCATTATTAGCATCATGTGTTTATTGCTTCACAAGAACATTGGCATTTTAAAAAATGTGATTGTCACTTTAAAAATTCTCTAAAGGAGTTTTAAAAAACTGGCAAATGATATTTACATAAACATAGGTCAACTATCTAAATTCAAATCTAGTAAGTGGTAGAGTCAGAATTCAGCCCCCTGTCTTTTGATTCCATACACCATGTATAGTAAGCAATATACAAAAGGAAGGATTTAGTGCATGTTAAAATTTGGGTGTATTGGGGATAGATAATAAACCCACACAGCTAGACAGAATTAAAATTACACATAATCTTTGCATATAAGCATTTGTAGCTCAATGTTGTGGAAAAGGGGAAAATCAATTTTGGCTGGGCTCTCTTTATGCCAATGTGATCTGTCATTGTCACAAATGAACCAGATATGGAAAAACTCTTCTGTTTTTCTCTAAGGAGTCTCCTTACTCCGCAGCACATAATTTTTATTTCTGCAGCACATTGCAAGTATCATTTAAAAATATTCTGATTTTTATTAGTTTTTCAATGAAGATAATTTTTGTTAATTAAATTTATTGGGGTAACATTAGTTAATGAAATTATATAGGTTTCAGGTGTACAGTTCTATAATATATCATCTATAATATTACATTGTGTGTTTACCACCCAAAGTCAAATCTCCTTCATATATTATAGGACCACTTTTACAATTAAGATGCTTCTGATTTAGCTCATTGAAAGCTCATTCTCTGAGACATGAATGGCTTAGAAGAGCTTCCAAAAGTAACTGATATAACCCAGATAACAGCTTAGGCCCCAGAACAATAACAGCTCATGTCCCTACTTAGGTTCATTAATATGTGTGGGTGTATAACAAATCATTTCATTTCTACTTGAACTATAAAGCATCACCTTGTTTTGTTGTGTAATTTAGAAGTTATCTTTTCTTCTTTGCTACTCCTTCACAATTTGTTTTTCCTTTCTTTAAGAAGAGATCTGAATGAGAATAAGTATATTTATCAGCTTCGACTCATATACAGTCCTGATAAGGAAAACAGATGATTCTTCTTTTTCTGCACAGCTGCTCGCTGCCTCAAATGCTAGGGATAAAAAGGAGCCTGCTATAATCCAGACACATTTCTTCACTTCTGACCTTGAAGGTTTCCTTTCAGAGCATCTCAGGATGCTCATAACTGCTTCATGTTAAAGTGACACCTTTCCTGACGCTGAGATGCGCCCATGAATACACTTTGTTTTAAGACTATTCCTTATCGGGACCAGATACAGCACACAAAATAGGATGTGGTCCAGAGTATCAGAAAATAGGAGTTTGTAGTCAAAATCATTAATACTGGATAAAATATCTACCAGGTGCACACGGGGCTGTTGACATTGGGAAAAACTTATTTTGCTCAGTGTGTGGGGAACATTGTGTTGACTTAATAGCATTTTGGATCACAGCATTGATCTCCAACAGCCCTTTAGGTATCTCTCTTGTCATCTCTTTCTGAATAGTTCAGAAATGAGTAATATTTCTAAAAATTCCTTAAATTAGTCAATGCCAGGCCAGCTATTTCCTGGAGTCTTCCTTAAAGGGAAATAACAAGAGGGATGGAAGAGGAAAGAATGCTGACCCTCCCATAGTGCCCTTCCTACTTTACAGGTGGGACAGTCCTAGGCTCCTCAGTTTTCCAAGGACAGGGAGAGGGAGTAGGAGGAGGGGTAAAAGAAAATAAAAAAGAGCACTGGATAGAGTAGAACATTTCAGAGAATAAATGGGAAGAAATAGAGGGAAAATAGGGTAAATAAAAATGGGGAGGAGGAGCCCTAGCTTATTTGGCTCAGTAGATAGAGTGTCAGCCTGCAGACTGAAGGATCTTGGGTTCAATCCTGGTCAAGGGCACATACCTCAGTGGCAGGCTCAATCCCTGGCCCTGGTTGGGGTCCACGTGGGAGGCAACCAATCGATGTGTCTCACTTTGGTGTTTCTGCCTCTCCCCTTCCCTTCCAGTCTTTCTAAAAATCAATGGAAAAATATCCTCAGGCGAGGATTAACAAACAAACAAAAAAATGGTGTGGGGGGAAGTGGTGGGGAGACAAGAACTGGAGGAAAATGCCTAACTCACATTGTCCCATCTTCCATAGATTTATTCTAAGTTTTTACAAAAAGTTTATGTTAAATGAGTTTTGCCAGTGTTTGATGTGGCCAGAGCTTCCATCAATTTACCTCCTTTCTTGTATTTTTCTGTCTTCCTCTTTACCTTCTTTTTCTTTCCTCCTGCCCCCATGAGTTCCAAATTCAAGGCACAGGTGATCTCCTTACATATAAAGAAATTATTCTTTCTTTAAAAATACCATGGAGTCAGAGAATTAAATTATTTAGTTATCTGGGCTAAGGACAAGTCAAGGACATTGTTCTCAAATGTGATCATGACCAGGTAACTAGATGAACAGTAGTTAGTTAACATACAGTCTGAGATAATAAAGTAACTTAAAATTATTTGGAGGAAAATAAGTAGCTGTCAATACTAGATTCTAATATGGGCATGTGTGAACAAGTACTGAGATTTAAGGAAAAAATGGGAGAATTGTCACAATTAGTAAAATCCAAGCCACTCACTTACCATTTCTGCACTGAGATAGAAAAAAGTTAACATCGTGCACTTGGAGGGGACACTGTTTTGGGTGGTCCCGTGGAAGATGATTTGGAAGCAGTGATTTACAACATCTGAATCTGAGAGCAGATCCGGAATCATGGGTATAATTTTAAATTGTGTCTCACTCATTTTTCTATGCTCAACTTGGCCACAGTGCATTTTCAAAATACAGTTTTTATTTTCAATGACTAGAAGAATAATTCATTAGCAGATCATCTCAGCAGAACATGTTTTCACTCGCTACTGTACCTTTCCTTGGGAACTTTTTTTTTTTTTGCCCTTCTTCCCTTTCTCCCTCTCCAAACAAACCAGCAAATAAACAAGCAACTGCAAAACTCTTTCCTGGTAGAATTCTCTGGCAGATTTATAGTCCTTCTCCCTCCCTATCAGAATATTGAAAAGGGGTATGAATTTGGGGAGGAAATAACTGCAGTGATAGCAGATGAATTCTGCATAACAAAGCATATTGAATGTATTTTCCTAAAAATGAACTGTACTGGAGAACAGAAGAAAGCCTCTTATTTGTTAACGGATCTCACTTGTAGAAATTGGAAACCTTAGCTAATTAAAAATAATCCATAAAACCTATTAGGTGAAAGGGAGAGATCCCTTGTGAAGAATAAATGTGTAAACACATAGTTATACCCCCTTCCTATTTTCCCCTTCCCCTCTCTCCTCTCTCTTCTTCCTCTCCCTCTCCCCTCCCCCTCTTCTTTTCCCCCTCCTTCAATTCTACCAATAATACCTCCTGCATTTGCTAACTTATCATTTTTAATATTAAAAATGTTCTTCTGAAGTGATCCATCATGCATTCTAATATCGAATGCCTCATCTTTCCAGATGTCTAACAGATAAATGAGAAGCCTAGCATCACACTTAGTACTCTGTTGAAAATCTTATGAACAACTTTGGTCCGGAAATGTTAAGGATCCGTTCGTTGGTTTCAAATTGGCTGGGCAAGTGGAAATGAATTTTCAGGTTGTGTCACTGTGTCATTCTGGTCCTAAGTGCTTCTCTGAATTTTAATGATTTCGCCTTTCTCACTGCTTAGACCTCATGAACCTTCCTTCAGTTTTGAGGCTGCCTTTTTTGCAGTCTATGATCACCCAGTTTCTGGAACCAGTCTGGCTTCTGCTTTAAATTGGCCTTCTTTTGTGATTTGTGCAATTATCTCTGAGCTGCTTAGATGGCCAAAGGCCCTTCCCATCACAGTATCTCTAATTAAAGCATCTCTCACTGTCTAAAGGAAACCACAGCCCTTCATTCCAGTTTGTTGCAGTCTTAAGTCCAAATATTCAGAAACCAGAAAAGGCAATGGTAGCTAGCTGAATTTTTCTTTTTTTCACTATGATACAAAGACGACAGCTTTTACTAGTTTTCTAATGGGATTAGGATTGGGTAGAAGAGCAAAAAAGGCTCTTGCTGTGTAATGGGCCTGATCAAAGCATTAGGAAGCAAGCCTATAGCATCCTACCTGGCTACAGGTCATTTTATCCCTCCATCCAAGTCCCAGAGCTATTAGCATTTCTAGTTCTAATTACTCAATGCGAGCTTTCCTGAGGTGTATAAAGGTAAACTGAAGTTCTAGGATTGGTTTTTAGAGAAGTGTTATGTGGGTTGTTCCCCAGTCTCTTCAAAGTATTAAATCATAGGCCTTAGTCTGTACATCCCATATATATGTGGCAGAATCGGTTCCCTCTGAACTGAATGTGAAAACCTCCCAACAGCTTCCGGAGAGCCATTTAAAAATTGGATGTTCTGAGACTTTGCATGCTGTCTTCAGACCTCTTTCATATCAAAAAACTAGAATGTCTTTTAGAAGAAGTTAACCTATGAAAATATTTTCCTAGTTTAGAAAATGGGAAATCATTGGTTTATTTTGTTGTGCGTTTTACATGATTCTTTGACTAAGACCTTAAGATTCGAATCTAGTAATTACATTTTATCTGCAATTATGATGTATCAGACTATGCAAATCTTTAATCATTGGGAATCAGAGACTGTTTTGTTTGGCTTTTGTTGGGTCACATGTTGTCTGAAGTGGCACTGTTTGTTGCTTACCTGCTACTTACCTGAGAAGTGGGCGTTTGAGGTAGAGGCCTCTGCCTGGACCAGTGGTTCGGTTTGGAATGTTTAAGTGAAGCTAGACCACAGAAGCTGGCTTTCTTTCAAAGACTGGATGAAGTGAAGATTCAAGTTTGCCTAAGGTTGCTTTGACTTCCTTCAATCCCACAAAGAAGCATATACCAAGGGAGTGGACTAGAACCCAGAAACCAGTGGGAGCTGTTCATATGTAGATGCTCAGTGATCTCAGCTATGCTCACAAAGTGAAGAACCAGCAAGTTTAGAGGATCTGAGACAGGTGGTTTGCAGACTTTCATGTGAGTGTCTGAGAGCAAGATCACATCAACTTTTAAAGAAGTTCCTGCTGTACCACACAGGAATTGTGTGCTCTGTTTCTTAATGCATCTTCTTGTCTATTCAGAGCTTTAGGGTAGCAGCCCTGAACTTGGACTGCAACGATGCTGAACAAATGTTTATGAGCAGCCAGTTGTTTCCAACCTTGGTCAATGCTGCTAAATTTTACCTCATATGAACTATTGGAAAGGATTGTTATTACATTTAAATAAGCAAATGTAACCCATCTTCTCACCCTTGGTCAGCATCACTTCTCCTCCATCTCCTTGCGTGGCTTTCCTCACCAGTGCTTTTTTTGTTTTTGTTTTTCTAGATCCCAGTAAGAAATACTGATTTTGAAGTAATCAGTAATTTTAAGCATAAAAAAGGGTAATAATTTTAAGCATAATATATGATTGAAGTCACTCATCATAGTTTCATTTTTTAGACTGAGAAGTCTGATTAGGATTGACTTTCTGATCAGACCAATTGCTAAATTATTGACAGGCAATGAATTAATACTGAAACTGGAGGGTCAGATCTAAAACATCTCTACTTAAGATTCTATTGTACTTAGTACACTATTATATCTTTTAAGACAGCTGTGGTTTTGATTATTATGTTGATATCTATAAAAATTGATAATACTTGCACATAACTATTCAGGATACATTTTTCATAAATTCAAATTTATTTCAATCTACTTTTATTTTGTTCCTCTCTAACTTGCCATTGGATAAATATGGATATTCAATAATTCAATGCTAACAAGTGACAATATATGAAATACTTCAAGAATTCAAGTAGCCTAAACTTTTCTTATATAATTTCCAAACTCCATACTACTTGAAAAATACTATATTAATTTAGATAAATTTTAAGCATACCTTTTTAATATATTATAACCACAATATATTATATTGGCTGTTTTATACTATGTAGAATATTCTTATATTTTTTTGTGAAAAAAACAAGAGGATATGTGTGATGGAATCATTGACATGACTGATTTCAGTGTCTCTAAGTAATTAGTTAAGTTATGCCTGTCTCTTTCATTAAAAGCACTATTACACAGGCTGATGCAAAAGATGACTGTGGTAAATGGGTTTTCAGGTCATTTCATATAAAGTTAAATGTGGTTGTCATTTCAATTGATCATTCTGCATCGTTTCCAGAATGTCCATCCATCTCTTGGAACAGCCTGTTCAATAAGCTCTACAGGAAGTAATCTGGGCAATTTTAAAGAAAGTGCATCTTTAGATTAAATGGCATTGGAGTGTTTTTATTTCCTGCCAAGATGGATAAGAATATACTTCAAAGTGTGTTAGTCTCTTGTTCATAATCATTAGGTTTCCTTGGGAAATGAGTATTTAAATAAAGCCCAAATAAATATCATACAAGTTCTTTAAATCTCAAGCAAGAAGCAATTAATTCAAGTAACTTTGATCCATGAGAATCTAGTACTCACATAACTCTACATTTCCATCTGCTAGATTAAATTGTTAATTGTTGACCACAAATTTATAAAATCCTCATATTATTGAAGTATTGAATAATGTCTTTGAAGCAGTGTGTGGGGAAAAGCTGTTTAATGTAATAACAATTGATTAAAAATATATATTGATAGACTTAAAGACAACTTATTTTTATTTGGGGGAGATATTTGGTTGTAAACTAATTCAGGAAGAATGGGTTTTATACTCTCTAATATGATACTTTTAAAGATAACTAGAGGAAAAATCTTTTTATAGAAGGCACAGAGAGATGCTGGGCTCAAGGGGAAGAGTAGATCTAGACATTTAGGATTACATAGAAGCACATCAAATTTATTTCAGTCTAACATGTAGACAAAGAAGAAAGATGATAATATGTAGTGTGATAAAGACCACAATAGGGGCCACGGGAACAGTTGAGGACCTAAAGGAGAGTATGACCAGTCTAATGATTATCTAGGAAGTGCCAAGAGACTATAAGATTAAGCTGAATCTGATCAATATCATTCATAATTAGTCACGCTGTTGTTCTGAGGCTCATGAAAAAAAAGGCTAACCTCATACTTCATTTTTCAAAAAAACAGAATAGCATAGAAGAAATAAACCCTCTGCCTGGGAAAGGTTATGAGATGCTACATTACAACCAAAAAAGAGAGGCAACATCTGACTCATCTTTTGTTTCCAGCTTCTTCAGTGAGAAGACATGGTTGGGAAACTGGAAAGAGTTTCAACAAATTATAGGTGGAAATTATAGACTGAAATAGGTGAAGCAACTTAGAAGGGATTGCATAGCCACACTGAATGAGATGTGTCTTAGAACCTGACAATGTGTCCCAAGTACTGAAAGAACTTGAAAACGTGTTGTCATTGAGAAACTGTAGGAGAAGAGGCACAGTGCATTTTTATAGCACATGTGTTTTCTTTGATTTCCAGTAAAAGAAGTGATTAGATTCTAAAAACTATATATTGATACATGGAGGTTCTTTTTTAAAACATATTTTCTAAAATATTGTGTCATTACAAAGCCATATGTACCATCCTGATGGCCTTTCAAGGAAGGAGCCCCTGTCTCAACTGGGAATGCCTTCAGCTGTCATCTCCTCAGGAATAGCCTCAGCTGCATGGGATCATGCTTTTCTGGAGACAGTTCACATCTGATGATGGATGAGGCAGGATATAAAGGCCTGTCTACTTCTGGCTACCACAGGACAACTCTGACAGTTCAACATTGGAACGGCCATGGTTTTGGCTGGGGTTGACAGGCATGTATCACAGTTGGTCGTCTCCCTCTGCCCAACCTTGCTCCCTCCCCCTCCCTTTCATGGGTGTGGACCCCAAAGGAAACTCCAAAAGATGTCCTGCACTCTCACTTCATCTCAGAGTCATCTTCCCAAAGAACCCATCCTGAGACAATGTTTGAAGTATAGAAAATGATGCCACTCAAAAGCGAAGCATTTGAATATAACCATCTCCTTGGAAGCCCCATGCGCACTCATTCTTATTCCGAATCATTTCCACTCATCTCAGAGGTAACCACTCCCTGAGCTGGTTTTTACATTTGCCATGCTCCTGCTTTCCTTTGTGGATTGAATTCACATCTTTGTATTTATAAACAGGATGTTTTTTGTATAGTTTTTGAAGTTTATGTACATGGAATGAATCTGATACATTATTCTTCATTCCGTTTTTGGTACCAAGGTATCTGAAATTTCAAGAGGTAAAAAGATGAGCTCCCAAGGAAAAATAATGAGACAACTAAAATGTTGAGCATTATTGATGAAGGGCAAAGAGAGAAACAGCTTATACTTGAAAACGCTTAGCACATACTATTCCCACTACCTAATCTGTCCCTCTCTCCTTTCTCTGCCTGGCTTTGTGCAAATATCACCTCTTCTTTTTAATTGCCTTATTTTAGTTTACTACCAAAGTATCTATTTTTACTTCGATTCCCAAGTATCTGTTTTACTAAATAGTACAGCCAGATAAGAATAAGCCTAGCTGAGGCAGAATTCTGTAAAATTGGCTTTCAGAATCTTGGACCTAAATGCCATTTTTCTGTTTGCAACTATACTTATTTGGGCTTATTATAAAAGTCCACAGATTGATTTAGAATGGAATGACAATTGCATATAATTTTCCAAAAAGTTAGATAAATCTTAGTTCTATGGAAAAAAAATACTACAAACACAATACTGAGTGTATCTGATATGTTTTCACCCATATGTCTTGCTCTGCATTTTCTATCGATCTTTCTCTCTTTGTTCCACATAGTTCACAATGCGGAGGTTTCTCCCTTGGATCAGAGTTTCAGATGAGTCTTCTCCTCAGAGAAAGATTAAAATCCTCTTTATCAGCCTTTATGCTCTGTGCTTCTGTAGGTCTTAAGACATTGTTACTCCTCTGTTCCTGGGCTATGCCACTCTCAGCTTTGAGTCAGCAGTGAAGGAATAGCTGCTGTGGTTAGTCAAACTTGCAGATGCTTTCCCATGGAAATGTCTTGCCTTCCCTGGCATTGGCCATTTTACACAAACAGAGCACTCCTTTCTATGCTGTTTCCCCATGGCCTTGCACTGGCATAAGCCCTGTTCATAGTAGTCTCTCAATTATGTCTGTAAATTCAATAAACAGTGAATGCTCTAATAAAATCTCTGTAAGATAAATTGTGAGTTTGAATTTTTAATTTAAGGCAAATATATTTAACATAAACTTCTTTTTACAAGATCTATTCAGATAGCATAGGCACAGTTCTAATTATCCAGAGAATTGACTTATAATTCCTATGAGTGAATACTGGCTATTATCTATAATTGAGAACTGCAGGGATTCTGTGGATAGCAAATGATCAGAAATTAAGTTCCCTGAATCATTTATTGTGGGATATGGGACCAACTTTCATAGTTGAATAAATAAAATTCCAAAAGAGACTGTCAGTTGCCCAGATTTCTTAAGAATCAAAAATGGACTTGCTTTTTTGAATGAAAAAGACCCCAAAGTAGGGAAAAATAAAAGCTCTCCTGGGTGTCTTGCTTTGGAAGAATATTATAAACATTTAATGTAGCTCAATTTAACATCCCTACATTATCTTCATTGTGTAAATGCACTGTTACCTAGGCCACGGTTCTGTAATGTTTTAGGTAATTCTATTTCACAACGGGTAGATATAACCATTCAGTTCCACATTGATATATTTATACCTGATGCAGGGGATATGGAGGGCTGTGCTGTATATGGCTCATAAATCAATACAAAATGAGGCCACATTTATGCACCATTTACAGTGAAATTTTATATATCCTGCATCCAAATAATTACACCTATTATATTCCATGTTTTAAAGAAAAATCACATCTTTTCTGCCATAGAAAATTGCTTTCTAAGTAGATAACTGATTTCTGAACCAAATATGCAGGCTCACAGCTAAAGCAACACACTTACTTTGTACTTGGATAATCACTAGGACCCCAGAGCATTGTTGCTCTAGTCAGTTTTATTTCAGACTATTTGTTCACTATCAATCTAAAAATTTATTATGATCTGATACTCATATATACCAGAGTATAAATTAATATAAATATTAAAAAGTAAAATAGTTATGTCACAATTGATGGAATATGTGTGTGTATGTGTGTGTACAAACTTTATAATAACACAGATTCTTTACAAGCACATTAATATATTTTGTCTTGTATCTGTCTTGGATTAACAAATTAATTTTTTTTAAAAAAGAGATGAAGATATTATCTTTGGATCACATAGTTGATATTTTAAAAAGTCAATCAACCTGAGAGCCTAATTCGTTTGAGTAGATCATACTTCGACCACCAAATGCAGTAATAATTCCACCTTGATCTTAGAGCCCTGTTTACTATTATATTCTTTGTATGTTATCATTTTTACACCCTTTTATTTTAAACTACAGGCCCGGTGCACAAATTTGTGCATGGGTAGGGTTCCTCGGCTAGCCAGCAATTGGGACCGATCAGGGCATCTTACCCAGTCCTGATAGAGGCCACTTGGGGCCAGCCAGCCGGGGGTGAGGGATAGCGGCCACGGGAGGTTGGCCAGCTGACCAGGGGGGGAGGGACTGCGGGAGGTTGGCCAGCTGGGGGAAGGGGCTGCAGGAGGTTGGCCGGCCATGGGAGGTTGGCTCTGGGAGCACACTGACCACCAGGGGGCAGCTCCTGCGTTGGGCATCTGCTCCCTGGTGGTCAGTGCATGTCATAGTGAGTGGTCAACTGGCCGTTCCAGTCGTTCTGGTCATTCAGTCATAATGGTTGCTTAGGTACACACACACACACACACAAATGGGCTCTCACAGCATTAGCAGTGGGGCAATAGGTAAGGGAAACCAGCATTCTCTGCACAATTGTTGTGTGTTTAGAGAGGATAGGGAAGAATTATATTTAAATGGAGATAAATGGATATTTTGCATGAATTTCCAGCATTTGAGATTTAAAGAATTTTGCGTGTCCCTATACTCGGGCCATCTCTGGGAACAGTAGTGGAGATAAGGAGACCTTGGGCTGAAGCAACACATTCCTGTGTCCCTGCAATTGACTCACCATATGCAAGTTCAAAGCTCAAGTTCAAAAATGCATATCAGGTCAATCTTACTCAAATCCCTAGGGGGAAATGTCATTGACTCCTGAACAAGCTCCATGTCCTGATGCCTCCTCATAGAGTGTGTCCTTCACCTCCAGTCTAATTCTGCCCCTTGTCCTCATGCTGTTCTACAGTGGAACTGAATTTCTATCGAGTTTGCAGAACGAAATGCTCTATTGTGACACCAGGCATATTATTTGCCTAGAATATTCTTACCCATATCTTACCTTAGTCTTTAGATTTTTGCTTAAATATGAATATGGGATTTGTTCCACCACAAAGCACTCTTATAATTTAGTGAGGGGAACGTTTACTATAGCCAGATGCCATTCTAGGAAAAATGGCCAAGAACAGATAAGGCAGAGTGAACGGAGGTTAGAAAGGAAAGTGCCATGATTGAGGGGTGTATGCTCAAACACACCTGGAGCACCCCCTGGGAGTTGTCCATGACCTAGTGTGGACAAAAGGAAAGATTACAGACTCTGTAGGAAGAGATCAGTCTGACTAGGTCAGGTAAGAAAAGCCTTCAGTTCCTTCCAATTAATTCCCAAAGTGCCTCTACACAACTCTAGGAGTGGAAAGAGGTCCAAGGGCATATCTTATTAGGTGATTTCTAGGGAGAATGTATAAAAAGACTAAAGGTCCTTGTATCATCTCACTGCCTTGTGTGGCTTTTTCCCCCCTTTCCTTTTCTTCCTTCTTCCTTTTGTGTTTTCCCCTTTTATATAAAGACTTCAAAAGTACAGTCCTTCTCTTCTATCCTTCCTAGTCCCTCACAAAACTGAATAACATATTTCAAGATATGTGGTGGCTTCTCTGTAGGTATCATTCTAGTTTCAAAGTGTATTTGTCTCATTTTGTTTATTTTGTACTGGGGATATTTCCTTTTGACACAACCCAATTTATTAAGCTGCTTTTCCAAAGAAATCATTTGTGTATATGTATGCATGTCTGTCTGTCTATCTATCTATCTATCTATCATCTATCTATCTATAGATATCTATCTATATTTTGATTTTGTCACCATCTACCTCTGTTCATATATTTTATATGAGAACATGGGATGGGGATGCTGTATTTTTTGCATGATTGGGACTTGATAACTTGAGAAAGACGACATTCTCTGCCATCTTTCCTGTCATCAACAATGCTTTTGTGTGGCTAAAAGTTTCATTATTGATTTTACATAAACTACAAATCATGAATCAGTATGAAAATAGTTTTTAACTGCCTTAGTTTCAATAAAGAAAATAACACATCTTTTTAAAGCTAAGAGCATCTGAATTATTTTTATGTTAATTGATTTTTTTTTTATAAAAGTACTGGGGGATTATTCATGAAGCAAAAGAAAAATACAACTAGACTGGGATGCATCTGGATTGAAGACAGAAAGATGTTGACATTTTTTTCTGGCAGAATTAGATTACTTAATTTTAGGAAGCTTGTTATCTCTACTTACTGTAAACAGAGAGCTGACACCAATGTAGGCTAGAGCAGGTCATGTCCACTCTCTGGGGCTCAGTTTTCTAACCTGTAAAATTATGGAAGTGAAAATATATGGTTGTCTTTCTAACCCTAAATTTCCATGGTTCTATCATTGACATGAAATAGAGACACATACATGTATGAATGCATACATATACATGTGTGCATCTATACACACAATTTATGGTTCTGCATACTAAATGTGAAAGAAAATCATGTTTGAAACTTTTAAAACTTTTTGATAGTAAATTTACATGATGCTGTGCTGGCTGGGTGGCTCAGTTGATTGGAGCGTAGTCCCGCACACCAAAAGGTTGCAGGTTAGAGCCCTAGTCAGGGCCAGTAGTGGGGGAAACTGATGACTGAGGGATATCTGTCTGTCTGTCTGTCTGTCTCTCTTTCTCTCCCCCCCACTTTCTCCTCTCTCTTTACCTCTCTACCTCTCTCTCTAAAACAAAATCAATAAAATTCCATCAGGTGAGGATTAATAAAAAAATTACATGTTGTTGTGATCCCACTGAATACACTTTCCAGCTGTTCTTAGCTTGCTGGGTTCAGCTATCCATGGGCTCACTTGGGTCTGAAGTGGTTAAGAAGAGGCTTGGTGTCAGAGAAGGGGATGTAAATCAGTGGAATGGAAGGAAGAAAGCAGTCTAAACCCAGAAGGAGAAAGTTCAGCATTAAAATTTATGACAGCACTTCTTGAGGAGGAGAGGAGAGGGGTTTAAGTGAATGAAGGCTTTCTCATGGGGAATAAGGAAAAATAAATTTAGACAGAAGAGCCCATTAAAGACCAGGCTGTGTTCAGTAGTTTGCGGGAAGCAGGGCCAGCCATTAGCTGGTTTAGGACAAGATGATATAATAATTCAACTGAAGTTTGGGAATGATTATCCTGGCAGTGAATGGTAGGCAGCCTGAATTTGGCAGAATGAGATTGATAGACGGTATATCAGTGGAAACTGTTGTAGTAATAAAAAATGGGAAATGGCAAGAGCCTATGTCACAACAGTGACAAGAAAAAAGGCAAGAAATGAGTGTAGGGGAGATAGATGGCAAGTGAGTAACAGACTGTATTTGATCATACTTTGACTCCTCCCAATATCCAAAAATATCATTTATATTTCAGGCCAGGGAGTTTAAGCTAATGATCTTGACATATATTGACAGCAGATTTGAAGAACTGAAGTCTACAAGAAGATGACAAATTGTGTTTTCAAGGAAGTTTGTGTTTTGGGGTTAGGAAACTGAACATATCCTGAAGGCATTCTAACCAGAGAGGTACCCAAGTGAGAGGCTAGTTGACCAGGCCAGTTGCTTAGGGAAGGTACCTATCTCTAGAAAGGTAGTAGTTGCAAACAAAAACTGTGAACCAGCTCAGCTGGTGTTGCTCAGTGGTTGAGTGTTGACCTATGAACCAGGAGGTCATGGGCTCAATCCCCAATAGAGGCCCTATAGGAGGCAGTCAATAAATGATTCTCTCTCATCATTGATGTTTCTATCTCTTTCTCCCTCTCCCTTCCTCTGTGAAATCAAAAAAAAATATATATTTTTTAGAAAGATTAAAACAATTGTGAACCAGTGCTCACTGAAAAGTATTTTCCATTAGGGTTCCTACTCTTCAGTATACAAATCTGGACATTTTTACTGGTTTCAGATAAAATAAAAATAATCACTTTTAGCTTAATTTTTCCCTTTGCTGTTACACATAAATGTATTTTTTTTCTTATTCAATTACAAAATGTAGATTTAGAATAGGTTTTAGTGTCTATTGCCAAGTAATCACAATATTCACCAAAGGCATCTTGTAATATTTTATATTCATTAGCAGTTTCATTTTATATCCAAAATTTTAACAAAAGAAAATTATATACTTATTTGTCCAATCTTAGTACTTTTGAAAATACTATAAAATTAATAGCTACTCTAGAAAATAAGAGCAGCCTAACTAGCTCTTGATATAATATATATATATATACACACACACACACACACACACACTCTGAGTGGCCAGATTATTATGACCAGCCAGATTATTATGACCACCCCATCAGTACTTCATTGACATTTCCAGAAATGCTGAATATTGAAAACTTCCTAAGCAAATACTCTCAAGGTTTTATTATTATTATTATTATTATTTGCATAACTAATTCACTTCATTGTACTGATGGGGTGGTCATAATAATCTGGCCACTCAGTATATATATATATATACATACATACACACACACACATACATATACACACACACATATCTTTGTATATATATCTATAGATATATGTATAGATATATCTATAGATATATAGATATTTTACTTTTTTACCCCTCTTTTTGTGTGGTTGTAATTATTACTTTTAAAAATATATTTTATTGATTGCAGAGAGGAAGGGAGTGGGAGAGATAGAAATATCAATGAGAGAGTGTCATCAGTCGGCTGCCTCTAGCACGCCCCACACTGGGATTGATCCTGCAACCAGAGCATGTGCTCTGACCAAGAAGGGAACCGTGATCTCCTGGTTCATAGGTTGATGCTTAACCAGATCCAAGCTGATTTTGTTGTTAGCATTATTTTTAATTTAGGGGAGGGAGGCATTTTTGCTATGAATTACTCTGAGATCACAGTGGTAGTAGAGGAGTGTTTGTTTCCATGTCTTCCAAAGTGCACATGAAAAATCTACATAGACTCAAGATAACTTTTTTTTGAAACAATGGATTAAGAGTAAGTTGATTTGGTTCTCTTGAAATATCAATAAGACTAACCAGGAAAAATCTAGTAAATTTTGAGACATTTAGATATCTTACAATGTAGTATAAGGAAGAAAAATTGAATATGTCATATTAAATGCAACCTCAGGATAATCTCGTGATTTAATTGTGTTGGTAAATGACTCAGAGAGTAGGACAGCTAAGGATATGTACAAAGTTGGTAGATGTATGCATGGAATCTGGTCCCACAAACTCTGCTGCTTTCAGTAGTTTTCCATCAGTCCTGAGCAAACATAAAGAATACAACTGAAACTGGGTGCCATTTAAGAAAGTTTTCCTACCTTAAATGTTTTTTAGAAGGTAAGATCACCTATATTATTGCCTTGCATGAATTACTTATTTTCTCCCAAATCTTTGAGTAAAGAGCTTTTTATTTCAGGAGGAATATAAGGCATTCATTATGATCCCAGCAGAGGAAGGAATTTTCAATTAGTCAACAGGTTCATTTAGAGATGAGGTATAGCAACCTTCTCATATTGTACATTTAATAGTAAGTGGCAGATTTGGGATTTTATCTCTGTTGATGGGATGTTAAACGCATACTGTTCCCTTCATGTTTCCTGGTATGAGTGCTCATCCCTTTGAGAGATAGCAGTCTCCAGATGATTCCAGTAAATATGTAATCCCATGAAGCTTGTATTCCTTGAAATAATTCATATAGAATATACACATATGAAATTAAATTGATTTTCATTTTTATGAAAAATATGCCTTTCAAATGTAAGATTATGGGGTGTTTTTGTTGTTGTTTGTTTTTTGTTAATCCTCACCCAAGGATATTTTTTTCCATTGGGTTTTAGAGAAAGTGGAAGGGAGGCGGGTAGAGAGAGAGACAGAGAGAACTTTTTATGTGAGAAAGACACATCAACTTGTTGCCTACCACATGTGCCAGGAACGAACCTGCCACCCAGGTACATGCCCTTGACCAGGAATTGAACCCGCTACCCTTTGGTGCACCAGCCAATGATCTACCACTGAGCCACAGTGGCCATGGCTGTGTGTTTTTCTTTTTATCAGTTAAGTCCTGAGGTCAGTACTATGAGGGGAAAAAAAGCCAAATTTCATCAGCCTTCAACAAGATACACATCTGCCTCTTTCTAACCTGTAAGTTTGGAGATAATCATTCTAGGGTTGCTATAATGCTGCAAATGATGTCTGGGACGCAGGCACCTTCTATCTCTTCCTGTAGGTTCTACAGTCTGGAAGCAGGGAAGTGTGTTTTGGGGTGGGGTTGCCTCTGGCTGCCACAGTGTTAACTTGGAGTAGCCTTAAAAGGGTCTGGGAGGGTCACCAGCAGGCCATTGGCTAGACACTGAGATGTCATGGAAAATCAGAGCGCAGGTGGAATCCTGGTTTGGAAAGTTTACAGTGATGAATGTGACAAGACTTGGAACACATTTAATTGCCAGGACAATCTGGAGAGCTGGAGGCATGATTCTTCTGGGGGAGCCAGGAGAGGTGCTTGACAGATGGGACTTTGCCTCAAGCCTCAGAGAATCAAAAGGCTCCCGTCTCATTTTTTCACATCTGTTCTTGGCTCCCTAAGCATTCCTCTTCTATGTATTCCCCTCACCTAGATGCCAAGTGTTTTCTCTAATAATAAACACTGCATCTTTACCAGCTTTTCAAGTCAGTGTCATGCTGTGGCTTGAATTTAACACAATTTTATTGAAGATAAAAATGGAGAAGTGTTCAGATGTTGCTATCATGTATGCATTGCCAAAATGATATTTTTAACTTAGAATAATATTTTCTTTAGAGAATGAGATTTACTAGTACCCACATCCTCTTTGATTAAATATCAAAAGATGTAAACTATGATCTCATTAAAATAAGCCACTGATTCATTTCTCCCGTATTAGAAGGTAACAGAAGCAGATTATGATAGACTAAAATATAGATTCTGAATTGTTTCAATGCCAAATAATGATTGATACTTAATTTTTTAAGAAATATTATAATAATGTTCAGTTTCTTCTGATAGACATGTCTGGATTTATTAATGAATACAGGGTTGTTGATGGGGAAATTTAAAGGATTTCCCAACGTATTTAATAGACAAAACTATTTTCTAAGAGATGAAATCATTGCAAATATATATCTTCTTTTTAACAAACTCCTATCTTAACTGGAAAAGTACAGTGACCTTTCTAAAGCAGGGATGCCTAAATCTTAGGAGAGTGATTCACAACTTAATGCTAATGTCTTTAGTTTCTTTAGCAAATAGTTATGATGAGTTACATTGGAGAGGGAAAAGTAAGAGAGGAGGAATAACTTGGTGAGAATTTTCCCAAAGGCAAACTGAGACAAGAAAATGAGCTGGTTGATCCTGGGGTTGTTCTAAAAAAATTCAGGATACTTGGCCATTATGAACTCAGAGCACTGTCTGGGGAGGCCAGGCTTAGGCAATGAACTGAAATAGAGACAGTGTCCTAAAGAATGGAAAAGTGAAGAATATAAGGTCAACGGCACATGGTATTTAATAAAGATGGTGAAGCAGAAATAAGGGAATATGTAAGAAGCCCAAACCAACCTTCTGAATTCACAGTCTTTCCTAGAGCCAACCCTGCTGTCTTGTGGGTTGTGGTCTGTGTGTGTGTGTGTGGAGGGGGAAGGAGGGGGTAGACATGTAATAGAGAGAGACTCAAACAAATCCGAAGAGACGTTAAAGGTTTGTAGAACCACAAAGTTAATGCTCAGAGATGTTTCAACAAGCTTGAGAAGTGTTAAAAGACTAATGGCTAAAAACCAATCATCATTTTCCAAATCTAGCCCATCGTCCAGATGGGCTTTTTTCCTGTCAAATGTCTTAGTTTTGAAGATTTGGAACGCACTTCAATTTCCCCCCCTTAAATTATCTCTCCATATCTAGTCAGACTCAGAGCTCTCCTTTTCTTTCTTCATAGTCTTTCCCGCATGCAGAATTTCCACTCCCACAATCCCTGGCAGGAATTTACAGCAAAATACTCTTCTATCATTTTCTCTCCCTCCCTCCCTGTCTCCCTTCCACTTAAATTGTGTGCATTTATTACTGAAGAGTTATAAAAGAATATCATTACATCAGATTTATTTAGATTGGACATAAATCACCTTTATTGAAAGAAGTAAAATTATGTGAAGTCAGGAGCTGGCGTTTCTGGGAGGTGTAGTCATTGTAAAACCAAACCTCCCTTTGATCAGGACTATGCTCCCATAAAAACTTCCACCTGGTCCTCCTACCCTCATTTTCTTCAGTCACCCATGTATACTGCTGTGTGATGAAAACTCCCTAAAAGTGTAGGCTTTTTAAGCATTTTTTAGTAGCAAAAAAACATTTTCCTAGTGAAATCTTACTAGGGACAGAGAATCATTAACAATTAAACTTGGAGCAGCTGCGCACTGCACAGAAGAGGGGACTGAAGCCACGCCTATATGAATTTTTTTAACTTACCATCCTCCATGTCTCAGGAGCTTTGGAGCCATTTCCCCAGATCTGCATTCTTTAAAATATATTTTTATTGATTTCAGAGAGGAAGGGAAAGGGCTAGAGAGATAGAAACAGCAACAATGAGCGAGAATCATTTATCAGCTGCCTCCTGCACACCCCACAACTGGGGTTTGAGCTCACAACTGGGCATATGCCCTGACCCAGAATAGAACCATGACCTCCTGGTTCACAGGTCAACGCTCAACCATAGAGCAATGCCGGTGGGCAGGTCTGCATTTTTACCTAATTCTGTCCAGCAACAGTTTATTGCTTGAGTAATTCTTAGTTCAACACCCATTAGCATCTCATGATTGCTTCAGGATCTTTCTCTTTAGATGATATGAAAATGTGTTGGGAGGAGGTAAAAGATCAGAGTAGAAAGATACACAAGGACTTAAAAAAAGAAAATAAGTCCATTTTTAACCTGTCTAATGAAAACTGAACTTTTTTTTCTTATTGCTCTTATAGTTATTATAATATTGTTATAGCCCATGTTAAACAATGTAGGGTTAAAAATTCTTTCACTTTATCTTTATATCAGAACTCTGTGCAACATCTCACAAGTTTTGATAATCACTTTTTTATTCAACTAATATTTATTGAACATCTTCTCTATGCCAGGCCCTGAGCTAAGCTCTAAGGAAAATATAGAGCAGTGACTAAAACAAACATGGCTCTCCCTATAAAGCTTATATTCTAAAGAGAGAAAGAGGTAATCAGCAAGCTAAATAAGAAAAATATATAGTGTGATGGGTAGTGGTAAGTGCTAAAAGGGAAAAAAGTCACGGAAAAGGGATACGAAGTGTTAGGGTTCTGGTTTAGATAGAGTGGCCAGGGTAAATCTTATTGTGATGGTCACTTCTGAGTAAAGACCATTACATGTTCATTGAAGGAAGCAGATAGAAAAAGAAAACAGTAAGGCATTTAAGTGCAGTTCTCAGTGTAAAATGTATTTATGGAACTTCTATAGGTAAGGTGCTCTACTAGCAAACAGGAAAACACTAAGGCAAAACACTGCACTTAAACGTCAGATACATACTTTGAATAAAGCATGGGTCACTTTTGGTAAGTGTAAATTTGTATCTTTTGAACTCTCCTTAATTACCAAACTCATTCTGGAATTTTACTGGACCTCTGAATCCACTTCAAAATATGGGGTTTCAGTTAAGATTCTTTATCTGTCTTGGGGATATGGTACCTACCACTGGTGAAGCAGAGAAATTTCCCTCATTATGCAATAGTGGCTTATGTATCTAAAATCAAAGCCAACTACATAATTTTCCCAGTGGAAAATGTTTATAGACATTTATGTACAAACGTGCTTTTCATTTCTCTCACTCTTATTTAAAATTTTATTGTGTCCAGAGTTCAGATGGTAGGAATAAGAGTGTGTGGATTTTTGCAAAGCAAGAAAAACGCAAATACAGGAAATTATGAGGACTTCATAGGAAAATAAATTCTTAATATACAACTAAAATGACTATATATACAAGAGGCGTATGAGTGGCATTTCATTAGAAAGAGTAAATGGAATTTTGTCACAGAGTGGAATTGCATGGCAGTTCCTTTTAACCCACACCTTTTGTGAGCTTTGGAGGATGGGTTCTGCTCCTTTCTCTTACATAATAACATAATGATGCTCATGGGACATGGATCATTTTTTTTCTTTTTTGATTAAAAAAATTATCCCAAAGTAAGAATAAATCAGAAAGTAAGCTGCTTTTTAAAAACATATTTTATTTTTCCTCAAGGGGGCATTTTCAGTTCAGATTAGCATACTTTAAAATTCATATCTGAGCTGCAGTGCTCACAGATTAACATCCTGAGGGATAAGTAATAGACGGAACTGAGGGTTGTATATGAAAGGCTCATTCATGCCAATAATTTGAGGAGGCTGCAGGAAGAGGAGGCCAGGCCCCCACTCGAGCATCCTGTCCCTCTGTCTTCATTCCTACCTAGAAACACAATGCTGCTAAGTGAATCTTCTGTGGATTCAGAAACTGAAATGGAACTAAGGATCCTTACCTTTGGGTTCAAAGAATATAAAGACAATACCAGCTTTTGTACTGTGAATGGGAGATTGTGCAGTCAGATTCAGCCTATTCCTCCCCCCGCCCCGCAAAAAAGAAAAAAACAAACTTACAGCTTTCAGAGAAAGGTGGTTGTCTCTTTAATTATGTGTGTGCCAATGGAATATTCTATATAAGCATACCCAAGAGGATACCGCCCGAGACTCAGAATCAGCAATCCAAGGAAGTGAGGATGCAAAATTGGCAATGACTGTTAGAAAAGTAGGAAAACTGCATACTCCCAGATGGATCTCTGAAAGGTAAAACTGCTATGGTTTTCTGTACCAAAGAGGCGTGGTGCATTATAAGCATAGTGATTGGTATGTGAGAAATAAGTATCAAAACACAGCAAAACATATATCTTGCTAGATTTTATTTTTGTGCAATACAATGGCCTACTATTAATTGGCAATGTTTGCTAATGTTTGCTAAGACAAATACATATAGAAAAAAAACAACAGAGAGAGAGAGAGAAAGAGAGAGAGAGAGAGAGAGAGAGAGAAATGAACATGTAATCCCAGTGATAGCCACAATGTAAAAACAAAATGTATGTGTGTGTGTGTGTGTGTGTGTGTGTGTGTGTGTGTGTGTGTTTTGTTTGTTTGATCATGTGTTTTATTATTTAGTTCCCCAGTCACACACAGAGACTTTCAGCAAAACTTAAAAATAGGTGTCAGGAGAAGTTAGAATAGTCTTAATTCTTCCACATATGTGTATCTCATATTTACTGTCTACAGCTATATAATTGAAAGCTTACTGAAAATGTGTAATCCACTTCCTCTGTGTATTAAATGAAAACAAAGAGAGATTATTGAGTAATAACTGTTATCATTAAAAATATTTTGTTTTTGTCTTATACACATAGGAATTCCTATTATGGCTGGTGTGCAAATAGAATATGTAATTTAACAAAATAGGTATTTAGTGAATATCTCTTAAATTTCTTGACAACCCAACTTTTCCTTGGCAAATGCCCTGTTCATCCTCCATTTGTCTTGTTCATGAAAATGTTTTGGCAAACTATTTTATTTAGGTTAAACATCATAAATTATTCCACCATTTAAAAAAGGAAAGTTTGATGATGATTCTTTGCTTTTTCCTTTGTTTACTCTAAACAGCAATTTATAAAACTTTTCACATCCTCCTTAAACAGGAACCTACCTTCTTTGGCAGAATTTATGTTATTAAATTTGTTGGGTGACACTGTTTAATAAGATCATATAGGTTTCAAGTATCATTTCTATGATACAGAATCTATATATTGCACTGTGTGCCCACGACCCAAAGTCAAATACATTTCATGACCATGTATTTGGCCCCCTTTAAGCTTTATCGCCACCACCACTACCCCTTCCCTCTGGTAACCACCATACTATTGTCTGTGTCTATGAGTTTCAGTTGTATATCCCACAAGGAGTTAATATCCAAAATATATAAAGAATTAATACAACTCAACACCAAACTTACAAACAATCCAATTAAAAATGTGGGCAGGGGAACTGAATAGACTTCCTCTCCCAAGAAGACATACAAGTGGCCAACAGATATATGAAAAGATGTTCAATTTCACTACCTATTAGGGAAATGGAAATCAAAACCACAATGAGATACCACCTCCCACCTGTTATAATGGCAGAATTCTTTGTAAGCAATTCTAAAGTAGATAAGCACATGCTAGAAGCATGCTTCTCTCTGCACAGAGGTGTGTATATGCCGCTCAGATCACAGTGCCTTCAGAGGGGAAGAACACTCACTGAACCCAAATGCCTGATGACGTTTTATTGAGTTGTACATTTGAAACCTGTATGGTTTCATAACCAGTGTCACCCCAATAAATTCAATTTAAACACATAAATAAATAAATAAAGTAGGTTTCTTTTAGGCTAAATAAATAAATAAATAAATAAGAAGAAAACCAAATGCTTGCTATTTGTGTTTTTAAAGGCTCATATTTGCCTCATCTTGTAGAGGTTTGATGTGAAGTGGTTGGTCTTCTAACATTTATTAGGTCTTTGTAAAAAAACAAAACAAAAATGGTGGGCACACAATGCAATATACAGATTATGTATCATAGAAATCTACACTTGAAACCCATATAATGTTATTAAACGATCTCATTCCAATAAATTTAATTTAAAAAACAAACAAAAATAAGATCTGTGATATGATGAACTCTTGAGTAATCTTAGTACATTTTTTATTTTAGTAAACCTAAAAATCCAGACAATATATTAAAATATTAACCCTTGTAAATAAAGGAGTAAAATAAAGCACAAACTTTATCACTTATTTTCCTTGCCATGAATCATGAGATCAATTTTGAATATTATACATTTTATTTTTATTCATGTACTTCTGTTTGTACACATGCATCAAGGAAAAATAGATTTTAGCAATAGCAATAAAACTATGTAGGTTTTGTTTAATGAAGTCAAATCTATACATGACAGATGACCCATTTTCACTGTTCTTGCATTATTTCAAAAATTCAAGAAAATGAAATATTCTGTAGAGCAGAAACTCCATAGTGGTGA
Organism: Myotis lucifugus; assembly: GCF_000147115.1. Taxonomy (NCBI): domain Eukaryota; kingdom Metazoa; phylum Chordata; class Mammalia; order Chiroptera; family Vespertilionidae; genus Myotis; species Myotis lucifugus. Next base: position 6,673,573 of record NW_005871099.1, on the reverse strand, counting down.
ATCTCTAAAATGAAGACATTGTTTTGCAGGCATGTTTGTGTCCTGCCTTAAATAACTTTAAGGATTTTGAAAATAAAATTTGATAGGTTTTGAAACAGGTTGTGTTTGTATTTCTGTCATTTTTCTTTAGGCAGTGTTATCTGGAGTGATCTAGAAGGCACCTAAGAGGAGATGAAATAAGATAATTAGGGAACAGAAACAGCAGGTTGGGATTTCTGGGAGAGATAAGGTAATAAAGAGCCCAGGTCTAAAAAAAATGTATACCAAGCAAGAGTTATAAAAGGCAGTTAAGAGAGTCTTAGGAGGTTCTTCTTATCTCCCTATCTAACAACCCAAGCTATCCATCATCTCTGAGTGAATTCTTGCTAAAAAAACAAAAAACAAACAAAAAAACCCACAAGCCCTGACCGGTTTGGCTCCGTGGATAGAGCGTCGGCCTGCGGACTCAAGGGTCCCAGGTTCGATTCTGGTCAAGGGCATGTACCTTGGTTTCGGGCACATCCCCAGTAGGGAGTGTGCAGGAGGCAGCTGATCGATGTTTCTCTCTCATCGATGTTTCTAACTCTCTATCCCTCTCCCTTCCTCTCTGTAAAAAATAAATAAAATACATATTTTTTAAAACCCACAAAAAACAAGCATTGATAAGATCATTAATGAGAAAAGGGAGGAGAGAGAATATATGTAAATATACAAACTTTTGAAAAATCTGACCACCTTGATTTACAAAATTTACCATGCAGTTCAATATAGAATGGGGAGTGGGGCATTAAATTAAGTAATACAAGCCAAAAATGCTTTGTTTGCAATAAAATGCTAGAAGATATGAAAATGTTAAGTAAAAACTATTTTGAACAAGTAACAATAAAGTAGTTTTCCTGACAGCATAAAGAATATCATCTTCCAAACTCAGTTATAAAATACCATATTATAAATAAACTAGTGGCCCAGTGCACAAAAATTTGTGCACTCAGCAGTGGGGGGGTGGGTCCCCCCAGCCCGGCCTGTGCCCTCTCACAGTCTGGGACCCCTCGGGAGATAACGACCTGCTGGCTTAGGCCTGCTCCCGGGTGGCAGAGGGCATGCCCAATCCCTAGGTGCAGCCCCTGGTCAGGCTCAGAGCAGGGCCGATTGGGGAGTTGGGGTGCCGCCCCCTGTCATGCACAGAGCAGGGCGGTTCGGGAGGTTGCGATGCCACCCCTCAGTCACGCTCAGGGTAGGGCGGATTGGGGGGGTGGGGCACCGCCCCCTGTCACACTCAAGGCAGGGTCGATGGGGAGGTTGAGGCGCCACCCCCCATCACGCACAGAGCAGGGCCAATCGGGGTTGGGGTGCTGCCCCCTGTCACTCACAGAGCAGGGCCGATCAAGGGGTTGGGGAGCTCCCCCCTGTCATGCACAGAGCAGGGCCGATCAGGGGGTTGAGGAGCTCCCCCCTGTCACTCACAGAGTAGGGCCAATAGGGGAGTTG
>NW_005871099.1:6668461-6672006 GCF_000147115.1 Myotis lucifugus | reverse complement strand
AACTATTCTTTAAAAAACGTAAGTGTTGTTTTCTATTTCTTGGTTGTAGGTTAGATGCTAAAAATTGCAAACGCATCAATCTGGGAGGAAAGCCAAGCAGCTGGCTACCTCCAGCGTCTCCTGCAGCTGAAGTATCCTGGGCACTGGCGGCTATCACACTCAGCCGCATGGAGGAGATCCTGCATGAGCACAGCTACATCGCGGAGGATTATGTGGAAGGTAATGAAGAGGTTGTTTGCTTGCAGCTTTTGGATGTTGGCTTTGGGGGCATTCCTTAAATTGTTTACAGGATAACTCATTTGCTCATTTTTTTTACTCATTACTTTTTAGCATCTCCTTTCCCTTTTGGTATTTACTTTCATAAAATGTTTAGTTAGCTGATAACTTACATATGTAGGTTATTTTCAAAATTGTTTTGGCTATTCTAGTTCCTTGCCTTTCTATTTTGATGCAGTCCCATTTGCTTATTTTCTCCTTAGTTCCCATTGTCCTAGGAGATCTATTGGTAAACATATTGCTACAAGAGATGCCTGAGATTTTGGTGCCTATGGTTTTTTTCTAGGACTTTTATGGTTGCTCATCTTACATTTAAGTCTTTTATCCATTTTGAATTTATTCTTGTGTATAGTGTAAGTTGGTGATCTAGTTTCATTTTTTTGCATGTACCTGTCCATTTTCCCAGCAACCATTTATTGAAGAGACTGCTTGACTCTGAATCTATGCTAGTGATCACTTTACCCTCCTGTTCTCACACTCTTCATCCTATCTAATAAAAGAGTAATATGCAAATTGCATCACTCACACACAAGATGCCGCCCCCATGTGGACACAAGATGGCTGGCAGGGGAGGGCAGTGTGGGCGATCAGCCCAGCAGGGGAGGGCAGTTTGAGGGGACCCATGCCTGCAGGGGAGGGCAGTTGGGAGTGACCAGCCCTGCAGGGGTGGGGAGTTGGGAGGGACCAGGCCTGCAGGGGAGGGCAATTAGGGGCGACTAGGCTGGCAAGGGAGGGCAGTTATGGGTGACCGGGCCAGCAGGGGAGCAGTTAGGCCTTGATCAGGCTGGCAGGGGAGTGTTTAGGAGGTGATCAGGCCGGCAGGCAGAAGTGGTTAGGGGCAATCAGGCAGGCAGGCAGGTGAGTGGTTGGGAGCCAGCAGTCCCGGATTGTGAGAGGGATGTCTGACTGCCCGTTTAGGCCTGATAGGTGGGATCGGGCCTAAACGGGCAGTCGGACATCCCTCAAGGGGTCCCAGATTGGAGAAGGTGCAGGCTTGGCTGAGGGACACCCCCCCCCCCCTCGCCCATGCACGAATTTCATGCACTAGGCCTCTAGTTGCAAAATAATGATGCACTAAACCAGGTTGAAGAGCCCTGGTTGCACTAACATTCCTTTTTGCTTCAATAAAGTGCATTAATTATAGGCCATGAGTTTACTTTTGTATTGTATTTCCAAGGGTGAGAATGCCATAGAGATGAGAATATATTAGGTTATTTGAGATTGAATGGTAGCTTTTAAAATGTTTTGTTATTTGCATTCCAAGACCTCATACTACGTGTACAGAAGTGTAAGCAGGACATGAAGAAAGTTAGAAAGAAGAGCAAAGTAAGAGATTGAAGGCACCAAAAACTAAACAAGATAAACTTAGGCGTGTAAGTGATAGGGCTAAATCAACTTTTATAAAGGTAGATCTCAAAATAGACCATATCAGAATTCCAAAAAATCAGAAAGGATGCCGGGAAGACCTTCTTAGTGAAAATGTGAGGGCAGCATTTGAAGGGAGGGTCAAATGATGATCCTCCTAAGGGCATAGGCTGTGCGTGAATGCCTCCCTGGTTTGCTGGCTCCAAACATCCGCCCACCTGCTCCTGGACAAAGGATGGCAGGCAATAGTGCCTGTTGTGTTGAATGGGACCTTGTCATAGCTCTTCGTTGCCCTGATGTCACCAAGATTGTTTGTTGCCCATATCAGGTGCCAAAAAGGAGCCTTCTGTGGTGATAGTTGAGTCTCCTAAGCAGTGGGTGGTCTCCAACCAAGGCTGGTGGTTAAGGTGTGATAGTATTATTACTACTTTATTTAAAGCCTTGAGTGTGCATACACACAGCCATGTGGACATGCACAGGCATACAAAAGGAAAGTTAGCAAAACAACAACAAAAAAAGAAAGAAAAAAAAAAGAGAGAGAAGAGAGAGAGAAACCTTCCATTACTTGGTCAATTTCTTGCGTCTTAAAAACTTTTTTTTTATGAGACAGTTACCAATTACCAATTTACCAAATGATGAAATGATGGTAAGTACATCGAAACTAATCTTGCCTGGCTTAGGCTATTTAAAAATGACTCCATTCTGTTCTGTGATTAGAAAGGCTTTAGCAGCGGTTCTCAACCTGTGGGTCGCGAACAATGAAAATACATCCTGCATATCAGATATTGACATTACGATTCATAACAGTAGCAAAATTACAGTTATGAAGTAGCAATGAAAATAATTTTATGTTTTGGGGTCAACACAACATGAGGAATTTTATGTATTAAAGGGTCGAGGCATTAGGAAGGTTGAGAACCACTGCAAAGGAAGACAATTGAAATAAAACAAAAATAAATGAATAGGAAGTTCACTCAACCAGAGGAAAATGAAACAAATTAATTCTGCAAAGCTAGAAATGCATTGCACCCATGAGATCTTCTAAGAAGGGGTCTGTCCTCCAAGGACCTGACAGGCTCCCCGGGGCCTATTGCCGTCCTGATGTTCATTTCCTTCATCCCGGAAACCTTCTTTTCCCATACCCAGATCAAAGACTTAGCCTCTGGCCAGTAGGCGTCTCATCTGTTCTATCATCAAATTCATGGCATTAAACATCTATTAGAAGATGGTATTTGAGAATAGCAGCCTGATGAGCATATTAGTCATTCAGGTATAACAAAAATGGAAGCAAATGGTACACTTTTCACATTGTTGTACCCTATATAGTTATATCATCAAATTAATATATTAATATGTCCTCAGTATTTTAGATATAATTAGCCTAATGCCACTTGCCTTTGTAAGGGGTAATTCAGAAACTGTTCATTCAAATTATACAGAGGAAATTATCCTTTAGTGAATATCTACTATATACCAGGTGCAGTGTTGTCTTTCCTCTTGTTAATGACCCTGTGAAGCAGGTTTCATTTTATGCATTTTACAGTTTGGAAAAGCCTGGCTCAGAGTGAACGAGGTCTTAGTCTTTATTTTGTGTGGACAGCTTCTCACCACTTCTGCTTTTTTAAATTTTATTTTAAAGTATGCTTTTTATTGGTTTTTTAGAGAGAGAGGGAAGGGGCAAGGGGATAAGAGACAGAAAACATCAATGGATGAGAAGAAAATCCTTTGATTGGGCTGGCCTCTTGCAGGGCCTCCCTTCCCAGGGATCAGCCCTACAACCCTGGCACGTGCCCCTTTCCCAGGAAAGGGAAACCTTGGACCCTCCTGGGTCCTGGGTCCCCCCCTCCACCACTGGAGATAATACCAAGCGGGGGCTGCCTCAATAATCTCCTTTTAGAAATTAA
>NW_005871099.1:6664436-6666501 GCF_000147115.1 Myotis lucifugus | reverse complement strand
AGGGCATGTAACTTGGTTGTAGGCTCAATTCCTGGCCCAGGTTTGGGCCTGTGTGAGAGGCAACCTATCCATGTGTGTCTTTCACATCAATGTCTCTCTCCTCTGTCTCTCCCCCTTCCTTCCACTCTCTCTAAAAATCAATGGAAACATATCCTTGGGCGAGGATTAACAACAACAACAAAAAGGTGGGGAAGATTATTTGGGGAGGTGGTACAGTATGAGTCTGCTGAGACTACCTTCACCTATACAGATGGGTTTTAGGGACAGGGATGGAAAATTTAGGAGCCTTGCTGGCATGCTTCCCATCACTCCATAGAGGAAAACATTAAAATTTTCTTCATAGGAAGCTGACCTAGTTTATTTGTTGTTCTTGACATTCCTTTATTTTAGCTGAAATAACCAGTGATTATTTGAAACCGTGCTTTGAATGGAATTTGCTCTAACTTGCGAAAAATATTTGTTGTAAGATAAACCAATTTAATAAATCACTTGAAATTCTACAGGCTTTTTATCTAAAGTCAGAGACTTGGATCCAATAGGACTCTGGAGGCAGACTTTTTCATTTCCAATTATATTTACTTCCAGTAATGAAATGAATCATTTTCACACAGTTTTTTTCTTTCATTCACTTCTGCACACTGTGAACAAAAATAGTAATAATAATAAAATAAAGATATATAGGAAGAATGCTGCCAAAACTATCCTGTTGGCTCAGAGTCCATTGAGATGGGAGTCTTCTGAATCATATTGTGTGCTTTCTGGAAAGGGAAAACTGATCTTAAGCCTGTAGGTGGTTCATATATCAATTTAGTGAAGGGAAATAGCACTGAACTACATCTCCAAAAAGATGGCTGCTGAAAAGTCTTACAACATTAATTTTATATCATGGACAGTAATGTGCTAAGTCAGCCAAACATAGTCCATTGAAGTACACGATCCGGAAATAGGATGCATGATGTCACCTTTTAAAAAGTACATACTGCGTTCAAAATAAATCTCACTTATCTCAAAGCAAGTCTTCTGCACTCACCTCTCCATACAAATCTTTGTTGCCTATGCCTTCATCATAATCTGTCTTAAACATAGATTATCTGTACCTTATTAAATTTTACTGATCTGTCTACTGACATGAATTATAATGGATCATTTGACAAATATATACTCTTTATATATAGACATATCTATGTGTGTGTACTTATAATTGGAACCTCTTTAATCTTGTACCTTGCCAAAACAATGTTCTTACAAGAGTTCTATAGTTGGCGAAACCATACCACATCTAAGGAAGTAATAGACATTTTTTCTTACACTATCATTTTAAATAATCACTGACAAATTATCTTCAAGTTAATAACACATTTAGGCTTCCTCCAAAAACTTTTCTTTTCTTAGAGAAGTCTATTGCCAAGGGGGGAAACACATACACACACCACAAGGCTAGAAGTAAGTTCATTGTGGTGGTGGTTGTTTATTTAATTAAATGAAATATTTATTGAGATATAATGCCTAATGTACATTCGCCATTTTAAATTAAACAGTTCAATGCATTTTAGTATATTTGCAGAGTTGTGCAACCATTACCATTATCTAGTTTTAGAACATTTTCATCATCCCCCCCAAAATCCTAAACCTATTAGCAATCCTTTCCCCTTCTCTTCTTTACCCAGCCCTTGTAACTATTAGTCTCCTTTCTGTCTCTCTGATTTTGATTATTCTGGACATTTCAGATAAATGGAATCTTTTAATATGTAGTTCTTTGTGACTGACTTCCTTTGCTTACCATATGTTTTGAAGGTTCACCTATGTTGTAACATGTGTCAGTAATTCACTCATGTTTATACTATATCAGTATACCGTATTTGTTTATCCATTCATCATTTGAAAGACATTTGAGAAGTTTCCACTTTTTGACTATAGTGAATAAGGCTACTGTGAATACCCATTATAAATTTTTGTGTGCCATATGATTTTAGTTATCTTGAGTATATATATCTAGGAGTGTTGGGTCATATGGTACCTCTGTGTTTAATGTTTTTAAGAAATGACCAACTATTTTACATTCTCG
>NW_005871099.1:6653415-6661610 GCF_000147115.1 Myotis lucifugus | reverse complement strand
GGGATTCCTGCAGAATCAGAGATATCTGATATAACCCTCTTGGCTTTAATAAACTCACTCAGGGAGTGAAAATACCTATACCAATAAACTTGCTATGCAATTTAGAGCTAAGTAAAACGAAAGTTATGCATCCTGTAAAATTTCAATAGGCTGTTTATTTTGTGCTTATTTTTAACTTTCATACATTCAGTTAAATGTTAAACTTGTCCTAAGTCACCTAAATCTTCCATGAGCTCGCTGTGTGGAAAATAACTTGGCAGATGTTTAATTAGGAGTAATTGTTTACTTATGCATAAAGCCATTTTTGTAGGAGAGAGGAAAATACTAGAAAAAAAAAATGTGTGCCTAAATATTCAAATATCTTGGTCATGAATAGAGGCATAAAGAGAATATATCCAGTACACTTGGAAGAACACCTTAGGTGTATGGAACTCTAAAGGAAAGAATAATAGCAATGTACTTGCTGGTTAGGATTTAATCAATCTCACTTATTTACTGAGTTAGGGAACAAGAGATCTCACTTATTTACTGAGTTAGGGAACAAGAGAATAAGGGTGGGATACATTTTAACAACATACCACATATAATCCTTGTTCACAATATATTCATAACCCAGATGGGGATACAAAAGTACACACTGATGGTTTTTTTTTGTTTTATTTTGTATTTTTGTCTTGGTGTATGCTATCTCTTCTGAGTGGAATGCTCTCTTTACTTTCTTGGCCACACAATTATGAATTATTTTTCAATTTACCAGTGTCACATCTGTGAAGCCCTTTCTTCTCAATTAGACAGAATTGATTTAATCCTGTCTTTATACTTGTATGGATGCACCTGTCGGCATCTCAATAAGACCATGAAATCCTTCAAGGAGACGACTGTGTCCCAAGTGCCCAGCATAGTGTCTGAAACACAGTTGGGCATAATCAATATGGATTATTAGTAACTGACTAATAATAGTGCATAGCACCTTATGATACATTCTAAATCTCTGGTGCTGACAAGAAGTGCTCTGGGAATTTGCAGTTCTAAAGCGGAAGTGATCATAAGAGTCTCTAATCCTAGTGGTAGAAATACAATCTTATGGGCAAATCATTAACCATGTGAGGCTTCACTCAGTAATAAATCAGGTTGGGGAGAGAGGGTTGATGGGGGAGGGAGGATGGATTGGGAAATTCTTTGAGAGGTTTCATCTCTACTGATCTATGGTTCTACATTTTAAAGTATGAATTTTAAAATTGGTCTATTATGTTTGGCAACATTACTTGGTGATCTAACAGTAAAACAGGAAAACCTGTTTAACATAACAATACACTGGACTGAGATATACTTCACATCCAGTCAGCTCCTCAGAACATGTTACAGAAAGAGGTTACAGAGTTCTCTTTGCTTTGTGAGAATCCATTTGAATTCACTGTTGCAAACCTTTTGATGTTGACTTTAAGAAGTGAATTGAAATGAAGGAGGAATCTAGAAATATAGTAGAGACAAGGGATGAAAGCAAGCAGCAAGTAAATACATAGGGGAGGAGAGTTACGGAAACATTTCACTGAGGATACCTGGAAATCTCGGGCTGGCCTTTGAATTGTGAATCAGTTCTTTGGTTTACAAATTCACTACCCATGAAAGCCCACGGATTAAATATCAACACAACAGGATATATCTTCATTAATAATTTTTTGCTCTCTTTGAAGCTTCTCTGAGGAATCCAAAAAAATTCATTGGAAAAAAACAACAAAAAAAACACACACACCTTAAAACTCGAAGCTACTGAAATTTATATAACAATCATACAGAATTAGTGAATAAAGTGTATTTAATACACAGGCTATTTTTCTCAGAGGCTCTCAACATATCAAATGAATGTTAACCCCCCCAGCCAGTAATTAACCATGAAGACACAAGCAAGCATTCACACCATGTTGGTTATTTCTGTTTGTTTGTTTGTTTGTTTGTTTTATGATTTCTATAATAGCTTGAGATTTCTTTTGAGGAGAACAAAAGGCTTAAACTAATTAAATTGGCAATGATATTATCAATGTAGGCAAATTCTATTGATTTTCATATTTCTTATATATATGACTTAGTATTTGAATATTATTATGTGTACAAATATATCTTAATATATAAATATACAACTTTCAAAATTAAGACACATACCTCTGAAGATAAAATGAGATCCATCACCATGGAGAAATATAACAGTAGGTATTCAACAAATGTGTGCTGAATCAAATTGAATGAAGGTAGCCTCTTCTAAATGGATGGTGAGACTGATAAGGGTGTTTTGTGTTAGTCTCAGACTATGGAAAACCAATATTGTAGTTGAACCAGCCCTTGTGGTTCTTATTGTGACTGAAAAACACCCTTCAGCAATAACCATCAGGGCACTAAACAAATACAAGTTTATTACTTACAGAACCTGGAAATTACACAGTACACCTAGGGATACACAGTGAGGTCACAGGTAGAGAGAAAGAGAGAGCATGAGCATGGGCCTGGGGGTCTGCTTTTATTGGGGTCAAGGGTGGGGGCCTCGGTTTTGCAGGCTCACTCTTAATTGGTGAATTAGAAACATGCTGAATTTCAAGTGTGGGAAGAGAAAGCAAACACATAGCCCAAATGGTCAGTTACTGAAATCAACCAAGGTTTCTAAAACAGAGGATCCTCAGTGTGGGGACATGGCCTGGCTCTGTCTAGGAATGTGGCTGGCTGGCTGGCCATATGTTTATTCCAGGTAACATCTCTGAAGTGGATTTGTTAGCCATTGTAGTTTAAGTCAGCTACTTGCATTTCAAAAGAGAGAAAACCCAACTGTCAGGGCTTACACTACATACAAAATCTAGCTCAGCTGGTGTGGCTCCATGATTGAGTGTCACAAATGAACCAGAAAGTCACAGTTTGATTCTTGGTCAGGGCACATGCCCAGGTTGCAGGCTCCATGGGGGGGTGGGGGGTGGGGAGAGGGGGGAGGAGGGGCAGGGGTGGTTGAGGAGGCATCCAATCAATGATTCTCATCATTGATGTTTCTATCTCTTTCTCTCCCTCTCCCTTCTCCTCTGAAATAAATAAAAATATATTTTTAAAAATTCTAAGCAAGGAAATTGCACAAAGTAAAAATTATGTGACGAAATCAAGCAGTCTAACGAACAAAGCGCAATTTCTTCTATAAGCTAGATTCTCTGTTGATGTGCAAAGATGAATTCATTTTTGTAGTATAGTTGCTTCTTCCTAGGTTCCCCTCATATAGACTGTAATAACAGGTCTTTTATTATCAGAATCAATTCTGGTACTTACAATTATATTGGTTTTTCTCACAATTAAGGGGAGAGATTAAATATATTACAAAATGAGTAAATTTATAATCTTAACACTGTTAACTGTCAACTATTGATAGAATTTGGAAAAGGCTTCAATAAAATGTTTTATTCTATTTTGGATGTCTCCAAGAAGAGATTGTGTTGCTCAATTTTCTTACTAAATTAGTTCAAAAAGTGGACACTGCTCACTTCTACAGTTGGAGAATGCTAGACTGCACTCCTAATGACATTATCTTACCTCTATGTTTATTTTATTAAGCTTATCTTTCAAAATGAGTAAAATTAGTAGGTAGCTTCTATTTTCAGGAAATCAAGGTATTAAAAAAATAGTTGTTATGCCCTAGCCAGTTTGGCTCAGTGGATAGAGCATCAGCCTGCGGACTGAAGGGTCCCGTGTTCGATTCCAGTCAAGGGCACGTACCTCGGTTGCAGGCTCCAGGGCGAGTGCAGGAGGCAACCAATAAATGTGTCTCTCACATCAATATTTCTCTCTGACTTTTCCTCTCTCTTCCACTCTCTGTAAAAATCAGTGGAAAAATAACCTATGGTGAGGATTTAAAAAAATGATATTGGAAAACAAACAGATAAATAAAATAATTTTAAAAAATAGTTGATATGAGTATAGTATTGAGGGTTGATTCTCTAAGTCACTGGAGCATTGAAATTATAATAGAACGTTTTTCTATTCTAAAATCTGAACCAGAAGTTGCTTTGTATATTACAAACGGCAAACCTGTTCACCTTTTGAACACAACACAGGTCCCTTTCTATACTTTTCTATCTTGGTTGGACAAAATTAAAGTCTTAAAGTCCTTTAAGACTCTTCTTCCTCTCTCTGTCCTGTCAATAACCAAATCCTATTACTTATGTTTTTCTTTACAAGCTACATCTTATATATGGCCCCTTCGGCCCACACAGCCACTCATCTGTTTATAAAACAACTACCTACTAAGGCCTTCTTCCTGCTGAGCACTGTGCTGGGTACTAACAGTACAACAGTTAGGAAAATTCAGTCATTGGCACAAGGGACCTTCAGATTTGCTCATCACCTCATGCTGAGACTATTGTAATAGTTTTATTATTATTTTAAAAATATTACCATCGAAAACACATATAGCATATCAGATATTTACATTACGATTCATAACAGTAGCAAAATTACAGTTATGAAGTAGCAACAAAAATAATTTTATGGTTGGGGTCACCACAACATGAGGAACTGTATTAAAAAGTCACGGCATTAGGAAGGTTGAGAACCACTGTAAGGGAACCACCTGTTCCTCCTCTTTGGTTTATTTCAATTTTCTGCATACCCACCCTCCTCCCCTTGGTTCATGCTATATGTCCCAACTGGAAAGCATCTGACTCCTCTCTTCACTTAAGCTCAGTCCCTTTCTACCTTCTGCTCTGAGCTTCAGTGATATCTCAGCCACAGCGACCTCTCCTGAACATCTAGGCATGCATCCTTCCTGCATTGAATCCTTCTTGAATGTCCATCTCGATTGCTAGCTCCCCATATTCTTAAAAGTATATAATTAGTGTAATGCTAGCTACTCTAGCAAACCCCCAAATTTCACTGGATTCATAATCATGATTGTGAAAAACTTTTTGATTACATATACATTAGAGCAAGAAATATATTTGCAACCACTCCATTGTAATTTTCCTCTGGTAAAGAATTTTGATTTTAGGAACTAACCTATGTGCAGTACTGAGATTTCAAGAATGTTTTGAACTTCTTGGAAATTTCATGCCCCTGTTCTATCTTCCTATAAGGATGAAATTATTGCACATGAACATCTCCTGGAATGCCCTGGTTCTTACTGGTTTCTCATTGACTGCTCCTTCTTGCTGCTCTGGCTCTGACTGGGAATCAAACCCACAACCTCTTTGTTATATGAGGACACTCCAACCATCTGAGCCACTTGACCAGGACCCAGAACACTTTCTTTACAAACATGTGGAGACCTGAATTTGGTCTGTGAGGTGTAGCTTGCTAACTCTTAGTTTATGGCATAAACTTTGCATTTGGCAAAAACAAACAAACAAAACACACACACACACACACACACACACACACACACACACAGATCTTTCACTCACCTTATATTTTCTGCCAGGAATTTCCCAAATCAACCTTGAATGATTCACTTTTTTTCTCTCCTTCATTTCTTCTACTGTAACCGCTCTAAAAAATGTTCTAAGAGTGAAGAAGGTTACAAACAGGAATTGCCAATAAAATATAAAACATTATCCAGTAATAGAAAAATATCCTGCTCACTATGTAAAACCCTGGAATTACTGTATGTCTATAGACAACAGCCCAGGCATCGATATTTATGGAGCATTAGTCACATTTAGGTGCAACAAATAAATAGTTTAATTCTTATAACCATTCACTATTTTCCAAGTAAGAAAATTCAGATTTAGAAAGATTAAGTAGACTTATTAAATAGGAACTAGCAAATCTAAGAGGAACTTTGATCCTCTGCTTCCAAATCTTGAGCTGATTAGGAAAATATTAGATTAAAATTTTATAAGAGACATCAGAAGGCTTTAACGCTCTCTGTAGCTTTTTCAGTCCAAAGAATTCTGTAACAGGCAATTCTCAATAATTGTAAAACACACAAGTGATGGCAACTCTCAATGTTTTTAGTAATAAATAGTAAATCAATGCAGTTCTCATAGGCATTTTAATAGAGCATATTGAAAACAAAACAACCATACTCTTTTTTTCCAGTATTTTTCTGATGATTTTGTAGAATTAGCCTCTCCTCATACTTCAAAGTTGACATTCTTCCTTAAAGAGCAAAAGGGCATTTTAATGAGATGTTTGCTGTAGATGAAATCTCTAAATTTAATGTTTCGGCATTTCTTTCCTTGAGCAAATGGCATAAACCAGTGTCAGAGCATATAGCTATTGAACAATATTGTCTGAGATCATGAATTCTTATACTGAGAGATTATTGAAGCACCTGCTGTTCATAAAACACTCTGTCATACTGGAGACAAAACTATCAAATTTCATTAAACTTTAGTTAATTCAAGTCACGCTTTAGATTTCTAAATAGAAATAGTGAGCTGCAATGTGTCAGAGCTCTAAATTTCATTACCAAAGCAGGTGTCATTATTTGACATACACAACGAGTGTATCTGATAACTGTATTGTGCACACTCAAAGGAAATAGCAGAAGGATTCATTGAACGCAAACCTTCTGTGTTGCAGATAATAACGTTTTTGAGCAGCTCAGTCTAAGAACACAAATATTACAAATGTGAGGTCAAGGCAGTAAGGATTTTCATGTTACCATCAATTTTTGAAATTTTATTTAGAAAGCATTTTCAATATTGGCAGTGTAGGAAGAAAATAAGGAAAGAAAATTAACCGACAGTATTAAAAACTGACTTAGGGCCAGTACAATGATTTCATGCAAAATAATTTACTATTTTAAATATAATGGTTATCGTATCTATTTATATGGCTGAATATTTATAAAGCATTAGTGGAATTTCAATTCAGTTCTCAATTTTTAAATACTTTTTTGCTATTACTTAAAGTTAATTATTCTATTAAAATTCACTTAAAAATATATCTATTTATATAAAGAGCCAGGGTCCATAACGACCGAAGGCTCAACCAAGTGGGTGAGGACTGGCGAGCAGGCTGAACTCCGCGAGGTTCCTGGTGGCCTAGGGTGCAGAGCCGGAATGCGGGCATGTGGGTGTGTACATGAGCATGGACCTGAGCGACACACACTCACACACCCGCACCCACACAGGACCCTCGGCCTTGCCACCCACACCTCCCTGGACTTCACCCTCCAGCCTGATCCTCCAGGTCCCGTGCCCAGGGGTTGCTCAAGTTCAGCAAGAGTTTGCGATTTGCCCAAGACGCGTTGAGTGGTTTTCTCTTAACCCGTTTGTGGGAGTGTCATCTGATTTAAAACCAATGGACTAAACAAACAGAAGCACTTACTAGAAAGTCAATTTAGAAATGTGGATCAAAATTCAAGTGAATTAGCTTTGGGCCAGGAGTTCCATGTCTGTGAATGTGTCCTAAGTAAACAGTCAAATAAGCAACTATGTTTACTGTAGTTGTTGATGCCAGGGGAAACCGGAAACAACCTGCCCCACAATAAAGGGTTAGTGCAGTAAACCATAGTAATGTCACACAGTCAGAGATAACACTGTAGCCATTAACAATTATGTCTACATCCAATTCGTTGACATGAAAAGAAGGCCATCGCCAAATATTCAGTGGAGGGCAAGGGAAGCTCAGAAGAGGGAATGTATATTGATATGTATGTATATTTTATGTCAGGGAAATAATAGTTTAAAAACAGTGATTCTTCCTGAGTCTGCAATTGTGAGCGTTAGCAAATTGTGCTTCAAGTGTGACAGGTGTCCTTTGGTGTCCCATGCACACAGACATCCTAGCCTGTGGGACAGCCTGAACCTTTGCCGCACCTGCCCCTCTCTGCTGTGGCAATGGCCCAATCAGACATTTCCTTTTTATTGGGCTGGTTTCCTTTTCTCCTTTGCCCAAACCACGCCTTTCCAACAAAAGAATATTAACCAAGCAATCCTAACAACAAGTTTTGTTGCCGACTGCAGCTTTATGCCCTTTTATGCAAATGTTGTTGCTTTCAAGCCTACCAGGTTGTATTTCAAAACTTGTATTTTTCTGCAACTTGACCATTTTTTACACTTAAAATATTCTGGAGTATTTTAAATACATATAGAAAAGTAGAGGATAATATGACAAATTACTTATCTATACTAATAAAAGGGTAATATGCTAATTAGACCAGACATCTTCTGGACATCATTCTGGAAAAAGCCACAGTTGCAGGAGCCAAGGGAGAGGTGATTAGG
>NW_005871099.1:6589284-6615040 GCF_000147115.1 Myotis lucifugus | reverse complement strand
CCTTTGGCTTTAAATTCTAAATATAGGAAATGCACATATTATACTAATTTACAAAATGTGTGTGATAAATAAAACTAAATTTAAATAGAATGAGGAACAATGTGAAATGTTTAATGATAAATATGTACAGTGGAGTCAAAACAGTCTCTTCAATAAATGGTGTTGGAAAATTGGTCAGATACATGCAAAAAAAAAAAATGAAACTAGACCACCAACTTACACCACACACAAGAATAAACTCAACATGGATAAAAGACTTAAATGTAAGTGGTGAAACCATAAAAATCCTAGAGGAAACCATAGGCAGCAAAATCTCAGACATCTCTTATAACAATATGTTTGCCAGTACATCTCCAAGGGCAAGGGAAACTAAGGAGAAAATAAACAAATGGGACTACATCAAAATAAAAAGCTTTCTGCAAAGCAAAAGAAAACATCAACTAAATGACAATGGCGCCCACTGTATGGGAGAACATATTTGGCAATGATACATCTAATAAAGCATTAATATCCAACATATATAAGGAACTCATATAACTTAAGAAAAGGAAGACAAAACAATCAAATTTGAGGATATAACCCAATCTTATTGTTATATTTTATTATTACTTTTAAATACTATATAGATGCCTAAACTACATACCAAACACTCTATTAGGTTCTTTTTATATACAATCATACATATTGTCCTATTCTTTTTTTAAATTCTCATCTGAGGACATGTCTTTCATTCATTCTAGAGAGAGAAGAAGGGAAGAGAGAAAGGGGGGGAGAGAGAGAGAAAGAGAAAGAGAGAAGAATAGAGAAACATTGATTTAAAAGAAAAATATATAGTGAACTGGGGATCAAACCTGCAACCTGGATATGTGTCCTGACTGGGAATTGAAGCAACCATCCCTTGGTGAATGGGACAACACTCCAACCACTGGCCAGGACACTGTCCTGTTCTTGAGCAAGTATCCTCATGTTACAGACAGAAAATAGAACTTTAGAAATATCAACTTGCCCAAGGTTATGTAGCTAGTGGCAGAAAGGGTTAAAAATCACATTTATTTTACTCTATAAGATATATAGACACATTAGTTGATTGACTCAGTTCCCAGTTAAGTTTTCAGGAACATCCTATAGACCTTGTGATCCAGCCAGATGTTTATTTAAATTCATTCTTGCAGTTACTCATGTCTGGAAGGTCTCATTTCTCATATCGTACCTATCTTTTAAGACCAAGTGAAAGTCATAGGCTCAAAAAAGACTTCCCACCATTGCACTCTGAACTCTCACAGCTCTTACCTTGAGTTTATTTGAGAAGTTAGAGACTCGTCTGATGGTTGTATTAATACTGCATCTTGTTAGATCCCAGAGATACAGAATGCATTGCCTCCTTTCTCAGTATCCTCCAGAGAGCACGTTAAAGAAGTTGCTACATAGAAATTATTCAATTAATATTCATTTACTGGCAGCTGCAGGTACCTGGAAACATGCTGAGTATTCTTGGCTTCCCTGAGGAGATAGGATAACAGTGCAACCAGAGAACTGTTGAACTGTTTTATTCACAGAATTTAAGTAAACTTCTTGATCTCATGATGTCTGCTAGCATCGTGGGAACAGGCAATGCAACAATTTAAGACAAGTTCAAAAGAATTAATTTTGAGAAAAGTTTATAGAGGTTGTGCTTCTTTGTCACATCACAAAATCTTTCATTTTAGCTTTAAACCCATATTTTCAATCTCTTCCATAAGCTGTGGGTGGATTTTCAGGGAAGATGGCAACAGTGAGCCTATAAATGGAACACCGACCCCCTAATTTATTCAGACATGTTTGTTCTTGAAGATACTATGTGGTGATCCCGCTTTACAATCTCTTAGACCAAATGTATTGCTCAGATTCTTATATTTCCCCTCTGATGTCCAGCCTTAATAGATAACTTATGTGTCCTTATTCTTTAAATTTTAATGCATCAGCCAAGAGTGAAAGTAGGATATTTCCCAAGTATCTTGTTAAGTACTAAGCTCTTAAGTGTCTAACCAACCAATTAGAAAAGAAGTCCCTACTAACATTTTGAAATAGGTGGAAAAATACAATTTTCCTAAAGGTAAACTTTTTTTTCAATTATTTTTTTTAAATTTTGTATTTATTGAGTTTAGAGAGAAGGGAAGGGAGGGAGAGAGGGGGAGAGAGAGAGAGAGAGAGAGAGAGAGAGAGAGAGAGAGAGAGATCAATTTTGTTGTTTTTGTGTTCTACTTATTTATACATTCATTGGTGATTTTTGTATGTGCCCCGACCAGGGATTGAAACCACAACCTTGGTTTATGGGGATGACTCTCTAATGAACTGAGCTACCCGGCCAGGGTTGAAGGCAAACTCTCAAATACAGGGACTGGCTACATAGTCCAAAGCAGATGCTGATGATGGAACTCTGCCTTTGCCGCCTTAGAAAGGTGACATTGCTTAATGAATAAAAATCAAGACTGTGGTGGTTGAAGTCTTTTCTGCTCTTTACTCAGCATTACATTAGGCAAGTGATTAACTTCCCTAAGCCTTGATTTCCTTAGCTGTATCTCATCATCACTAAATATTTCTTTTAGAATAATGTCCTCAATTTTGTTTGAGTAACCAACTTTTTAGGCCCATCACAACATAATGTGGAATAGGTTCTTGGTAGATGTTCAGACAGCCCATTTATGCATGAACTTCTATTGCCTGTTTTCTTTAGAGAAAACTGTTTCCTCTACCCAATTAAAACTAGATATCTGCTGTATATAAGCTACCTTTTGATTTGAATGAATAGTACTGATCTTGGAAGCCTGACCTCCCTGCTGGCCATTGCTCATATGATGTGTATGTATTTGTATTAGAGTGTATTTTAGAATTTAAAAGCTGTAATGCATGGTGTTTAGTTGAAGGCAGGTCCTCATGTATACGTCCAGGTATTCTGTGTTCAGAAAGATAAGTGGTAGGATTCAGAAGCTTCATATGCCTAAACAGACAAACAAACAAAATTGGATAAGAGAGAGAAAAAGAAAGGTTACAAATCTAATAAAAATCCAATCAGAGACATACAAGGGAATCGATAAGTAGAAAGTCCAAGGCTAATATGACCATCAGACAATGGCCATGGTCATTTTTCAGGTTTAAATTCAGTCATTTTTCTTCCTTTATTTTATTGACCAAATCCAATAATATAATATTTGTTATCTACCTCTAATCAATATTATTACTTGATTCTATTGTTTCAAGTTCATAATTAATACATTTTCCTTTTTTTGGCTTTCTCTATTCATTCCCCCCTCTCCCATAGTAACCCCAACACACTGCTCTACGCCACTCCTCTTATCCCCTGTCTTCAGCCGATAACCTATTTTGTATTTTTAAAAAATTACATTTGGATCTCTCAACAATGCTGAAAAAGCTTTTAATCCTGCTCTTTTCATTTTACTGATGAGAAAACTGAACTACCAAGGCATGAACATTAAACACTATCAATTGAATTTATAGGAAACAGATAATGTGTAGTGCACTTAGTAGTTTACAAAATTCATTTACGTATATCACTGGATTTTATCTTCCTAAGAATCTCATAAGGAAAACAGTCTTTATTGCACATTATTAGATAAGAACCTGAATATCTGAGAGTTGAGTGGTTGCCCAAGATCTCGTGACTTCTAATTCCCAATCCAGCATTTCTTCCACCACAATATTTCACTTATGTCTTTTCCATTCACTCTGAGGCTCATTATTTTCACTAAATTCTAATTGTCTATTCTTCCTTTTTCAATACTAGACTCAGATACTTGTGAAGTTACAGAGTCACAGGCATCATTCAGGGCACAATTTGTAGCTCCAAGGTTCCTGAACAGTCTGTACAAGGCAAATCTTCGGTGAGAGCTTCCATAGTTCTACTCATTCATTTGCTGAGTACATGGTTCCAATTGAAACCACTGGTACAATTGAGAGAAA
The DNA here is from genome assembly GCF_000147115.1 of Myotis lucifugus. Classification (NCBI taxonomy): domain Eukaryota; kingdom Metazoa; phylum Chordata; class Mammalia; order Chiroptera; family Vespertilionidae; genus Myotis; species Myotis lucifugus. The sequence continues at coordinate 6,611,083 of NW_005871099.1, read as the reverse complement.
TTCAATTAGAAAGAAAAGAGAACTAGGAATGCTCTTTAGGGATTTCATTTTGTTCATTTGAGGGGATATTTGTAGCCATGTTCTTACTTGTTGACGTTAAATAACAGATTCCTTTCCAGAAGAATAGTATGTGTCAGAGTTAATTAAATAGTACGTACTACAATTTCCAGAATTATAAACACAAGGGAGAAAAACCTACATTGTTGTGTCTTTTTCTTCCATTTCTGAAGTGATTTGCTTTTGGCTCTCTTTCTGTATTAAAAAAATAAAGAACCAAGGTAAAGCTAGTGCCCTAGCCGGTTTGGCTCAGTGGATAGAGCGTTGGCCTGCGGACCAAAGGGTCCCAGGTTTGATTCTGGTCAAGGGCATGTACCTTGGTTGCAGGTTCCTTCCCTGCCCTGGCCCTGGTCGGGGTGCATGCAGGAGGCAACCAATCGATGTGTTTCTTTCACATGGATGTTTCTCTCTCACATCAATGTTTCTCTCTGTCTTTCCCTCTCTCTTCCACTCTCCCTAAAAATCAATGGAAAAATATCCTCGGCTGAGGATTAACAACAACAAAAAATCAGGTAAAGCTAGCGAATGATACTGAATAGCTGTAGAAAACCATATTGCGTCTATAGGTAAATCAGGTTTGTTGCTAATAACTTTTTAAATTTTTTTTAAAAATTATTTTTAACGCAGTTAGAGGAAATCTGCCCATGAACTATTAATTTGCCATTTAAAATAAACTATGTGAGTGTTCAAAGACCTTCTTTCAGTGGCTCATGTCATGCTAAAAATCTGCAAGGAAATAAAACTGCGAACTTGAAGGCAAAGAGGAACTCTGGTGCCCGCAGCACGTTCCGTGTAATCAAGGATGGTGGTGTTTATCCCATTGCCTCACTCCTCCCTTCTTGTTATGTCAGCCTTCCTCATCAAAACACTTACTTTTCACTGAATCCTTGCACATTAGATTCTCATGCATATTCACCAGCAGATCACTCAGGGATTCTGCCATGGCAGCAACCTTTCTTCCCACGGAGCTACTGCAGAGCAGACCCGCAGCCAGGCTGCCTGTCACAGGGCGGCTCAGACACTGCGCATTAGCTTTCGGGCAAACGTGAAGTTGACCACAACTTGATGGGACAGTCCTTCAGCTAGCAATTCTTTAATCTTCCTGCAGTGGCCCGCTTCTTAGGAGAGTGAGCACACAGCAAGCCATTCTATTCAGTTCACACCTGGAATTCTCCTAGGGGAGATGACCTTTTATGTTTTTAATGAAGATTTTATCTTTTGCTTTTCATGAGCAAGTGGTCAGGCATTTTGTGGCTCTATAGGAGAATCAAATGCGCTTCATAGTAATTATTTTTTCTAAGATTCATTTCTTGAATATAGACTTTTTGTGAAAGGAATTCTATTTTGAAATATTCCACTGGTAGAGTAAGTAGAACATTTACAAATGACCTAATCTGGATTATAATCCCCTACTTGGAAACTGTTTTGTGGGTTTTTTTCTGTGATTTTAGGAAGCTCTCCACAACATAAGGACATTTTTGACATTTTGTGCCTGAGTTAAAAGCTGAAAGAAAAATGTCCCCCTGTACACACATATACTTCTTTTTCTTTTCTTTTTTGAAGTGAGTTTTTTCTCTCTACCTTTATAGCAATTGATTGGAACCACATAATAAACCATATAAAACTACATTAGATGTTTTTTCTTCTAGTGGAAGTGATGGGATGTCGTTATGCCATACAGTTCTGAATAGATGCTGCAATTGTGAAATAGGACTGACATTTAGGAAAGATCTGTTCCCGCCTCCCCCATACACACTTCTGTAACAAATGTTTTAAGAAGGGTACCAGATGATAGAATAATAAGATTCTGTAAAGGATTTTATGGGTCATCTGAACTGTTTTCCAGCCAATATAGAAATCAATTTTATGGCAGCCTCAGCATACTATGTTCTTTTTCAACAAAAGTTCTTTGAAAAGAAGCCATATAATAATAGTATATATTTTGTCTTTTCCTGGCGTTTTTTTATCCTCACACAAGGATATGTTTTTTTTATTTTTTATTTTGTATTGATTTTAGAGAGAGGGAAAGGGAAGGGGGAAGAGAAAGAGAAACATTAATTGGTTGCTTCTCTTACGCACTCCAACCTGGTATTGAACCTGAAACCTAGGTATGTGTCCTGACTGGGAATAAAACCCAAAAGCTTTTTGGCGCATGGGAAGATGCTCCAACCAGCTGAGGCCAGGGCATTTGCCTTTTCCTTTTTATTTTAAAGTGCCATGTGACCCCAAAAAGGAACTATTAGTAAACTACAAAGTACTTTCAAATCAACTTTCTGAAATAAATGGACTTAGTTAGATTTGAACATCAACAAACTTATATTTGAAAGTATATTGGTATAAAAATATATAGTTTAAAATATTAGACCACAGTCTAAAAACTGATTCTCTTCATTGCTTTTGTTGAAAAGGAAATTTTAAAGTAGGATTATACTTTGAGAAAAGTTGATTTTACTTAACTGATTTTTCCTAGTAAATTGCATTTCCTTTCCTGATTAGTCTAATTCTTATCAAGGATGTATCAGAAAACCCACTAGGTTGCTACTTTCACGGTTGTATTAATCCTCATTAGAGGATATTTTTCTATTTATTTTTAAAAAGAGTGGAGGGGAGGGGGAGAGACAGAGAGAGAGAAACATCCATGTGAGAGAGACACATGGATTGGTTGTCTCCGGCACATTCCCTGACCAGGGCTAAGGATTGAGCACACCCACGAATGTGCCCTTGACTGGAATCGAACCCAGGACCCTTCAGTCAGTGGGACAGTGCTCTTTCCACTGAGCCAAACATGCTAGGGCCTACTTTCACTGTTTTAAATAGTTATGTTAATGTTGTTTACTAAACAGCTTGATCAAGTTGGGTGTGCATTTTAATTTGGGACATTTTCATATATTGAAAAATGCATACTGTAATCTAAGTGGCACCTAGGATTGAACCTGTGCTGACACATCACACAGCAGGTCAGTCAGGCCTCTAGCATCTGGATGGCAGAGGTCATTGGGTAGATCCATCCATACCAAGTAGACCCAAATGGTTTCTTTCAACTTTGGGCTTTCAAAAGATTTAATAAAGATGACAAAAGGACTAATGAAAGGCTGAAACCTTACTAGAGAATCACATATGTAATTGCCTATTAAAAGTTCCTAATTAGGGTAGTAATAACATTTTAGTCCACCTTTCGTTTAATACAAATTAGCAGACACATATTGGCAGTAATACACTGATTGTATAGGATTATCAATCTCTTCTTGCTCAACGTTTAGACTTAAAATAATGGTTGTTCATCAACTATGTTTCTGTAGTTTTAATAATATCTGTTCCTGGGCTTTCCTCTAAATTCTAGTGGATACAAAGTATTTTTATTATGACACATACCTGTGAAGGCTGCTTGTGAATTCCTGATGCAAATGGCATTGTCTCTGTACTGTTGCCTTAAGAAGGGGTTTTACAGCCCTAACCAGTTTGGCTCAGTGGATAGAGCGTCGGCCTGCCGACTGAAGGGTCCCAGGTTTGATTCTGGTCAAGGGCATGTACCTTGGTTGCGGGCACATCCTCAGTAGGAGGTGTGCAGGAGGCAGCTGATTGATGTTTCTCTCTCATGGATGTTTCTAGCTCTCTATCTCTCACCCTTCCTCTCTGTAAAAAGTCAATAAAATATATTTTTTTTTAAAAAAGAAGAGGTTTTACAGATTTCCCTGATTTTCAGTGGGAAGAAACCAGTTTCTCCCCAGTGTATGACATGTGATACTCTTTCCAAATACTGTACAGGAAAAAGGCCAGGTTTTGAAGTCAGAAAGGCTTGCATTTGAATTCTTGTTCCACAATTTACTAAACCAAATCGAGATATTATAGTGGTGACATTTATGATATTAAATGAGATAATTTATCTGAGTGCCCCCACATAATAGCAAGTTCTCATCTTCCTTCTCCTCTGTGGTTACTTCTAGCATTAGACTAGCAATCTTCCATCCTAGCTTCCCTATGGGGAACTTTCTCTTTATCGATTTCATGCCCACTTACATGTGGTTAACACTTGCAAACTTTATCTTGAGTGAAAAGAAAGACTAGTTGGGAAAATTTTAATGTTAATCTTCCAGTAACACAAATTCATCCTTCCCAAAACACTGATTATTGGCTCAGCACATCTATGGCACCCTAATTCCTTTTGAGAAAGTGTTTTTATTTTCAGAAACACAGTGGAAACTAAGTTATTTCAGACAGGGTAGCCCAGACCCTATTGCTGACTTCCAGGCTCACAGCTGAGCACAAAAAGCATTTTTCTGCTCTTTGTGGGTGAAATTATAGAAAACAAAAAGCACAGGTCTGTCCAGGTAGGCAGATGGCAAAATGAGCTTCCTATAAGAAGCTCATCTTATCTTTCTTGTTATACCTTTGCTATCTGACAGGACAATGTCAGGATCTGTTAACGAGGTGGTCTTACAAGTGTATATTTGAATATTTTATGAAAAGTTACTGTAGCTTTTTCTGGAACTGACAGTAATTAAATGCATGAACTCCAAACGCCCATTTCAGGAGCGACGTGTAGCTTTTTCCTCTTCCAAAGACATATTCAAGATGTGAAAGTCACCTCGCTGACTTTTGCAAGAAAAATGATTATGCTTTTTCTCTTCTTTCAGTTCTTTTTGCTGCATGAGTCAAACTCATTATTGCAGAGAACATTTGCATATGAATCTTCACTTAAGATGCCTCTATACAGTGGTCTGGAGGAACAGCACACCTCTCATTCTTACTTTTTCCTTGATCATCAAGGAGTAATTGACTGACCAACAGTCACTGGCTAATCCTACATAATAAAAGCGTAGTACACAAATTGTCCCCTTGATCGGAAGTTCGTTTGGGAGTTCGAACAGGGGACAGGGCTGGCCGAGGGAAGGGAGGGAGTACCTGGCTGGCAGCTGGCAGGCAGCAGCTGCTAGGGACCCTATCAGTGCACAAATTTCATGCACTGGGCCTCTAGTGTAAAATATAACTTTCTAATAGAACAGAACACAGTGAATAGGCATTTTGGAGCAGTTTTTTATGCCTATTCTAAATTTTGGAGGAGAGATGTAGAAATAATGCTTTATCTTGTATCAAGTAATCCATACCTATGTATATGCTTATTGTGTAAATATTTTTTAAGGAAAGGATGTTTATTTTATTAAATTTAGAAATATTGTCATCACAAAATCAGTTCTGTTTAAAATTAACATAATTCTATTATATAGAATTAATCTCCTATTTCCCTATTTTCTTTATGTATTTAAAAAATAATTTCTGGATAAATATTTTTCTGCTTTTTATACGTATTTTAAAATAATTTTGATGTTGTTTTTTTTTTTTAAATCAGTTAACTAGAGACCCGGTGCATGGATTTGTGCACCAGTGGGGTCCCTTAGCATGGCCTGCAGGGATTGGGCTGAAACCGGCATCCAACATACCCTGAGAGATGTAGTATTGTGCGAAGTGGCAGGTGGCTAGGGAGGAGCCACTCCCCCTCATCCCAGCCCCGCTCATCCCAGTCAGCTGCTGCCCCTCGCATCTCCTGGTCTGCTGCACCCAGCTATGGAGAAGTGGGTCCCTAAGGCGGAGCTCCCACAGCCTTGCTAGGGGTGCAGACTGAGACTCGGAAGTGGGGTGAGTGCCCAAGGGGCACCCGGGGTGGAGTCGTGGTAGCTGTGAGGCGAGGCTGCCTACTTCGTGCGCTGTCCTGCAAGTCCTGGGGTGGCTCCAGTCTGATAGGAGGAGGCGGGTGCTAGGGACAGAGTTTGTGGTCTCTTTTTTCCCTCCCTCCATTCATCAGTCCCGGCTGCCTAGGGAGGATGCAGCCAGAGGGGTTGACCGGGGTCAGGGTCACCGCACCTCCAGAGCCGTGCCTGGGGAGCGGTGGAATTTGGGCCAATGTCCCGGCCTCCCAATGTGAACTGCATGCAGCTCAGCCCCACCTGCTTGCGATCTTTCATAGACTCAATCGCCTGTTTCTCTTTTTCTCTATCCAAAGTTGACTGCCCCCTGGCAGTCAGTGCGTGTCATAGTGACTGGTCAACCAGTGGCTTGGGCTTTTATATATATAGATTTTACCTTAAAAGTTTATCTTTTTCCCCCCTTTCCATGTAAGTATTTTTTTCTTAAATTCAAAGTTGATTTTTTTTGCACCAAGGAAAAAATAATTAATATTGAAACTTAGACTTTTATAAAAAAAAATAAGGCATCTGAAAATCAATGCAGGCATATCTCTCAGTTAATGAATGGTGGTGATTTCCATAATGAATGTGTACATTAAATATTTTCCTCTTGGAATTTTTATGTGTTATTTTGAAAATTTAAAGATACTAAACTTTTTATTGCAGTCTTGGACATTCAAATTCATGGTAGCATATTAGGGTTTATGAGAAGTCAAAAAGTATTGAGGCTTGTTTAGCCTAGACCTGTGGTCAGCAAACTGTGGCTCGCGCGCCACAGTTTGCCAACCACTGGCCTAGACTGTTAAACATGGAGTTTCCCAAACTTGCTTAAATAGCAAATCTGCTTTTTGTGTTTTATTTATTTGTTTGTTTTGTTGTTGTTTTGTTAATCCTTAGTAACATTCAGAGGAAAGGACATTGAGTGTCCCTGCTGATGGAAATTCCAAAGCACTCAGGGGTAAGAAGGGGCCTGAACACATTCTCCAAAAATAGGAGATTTTAAACAAAAATTTTAAAGTTAATATGCTGCCATTATGGTTTTATCTAATAACTATAATATATTAAATAAAGTGGTATGGAAAAGTAAAGTCACTTTAAAAGTAAAGTAGCTAAAGAAGGGATGGCAGTATTTTATGTATTAAATTCCCCAGAGTATAATACATTTATTTCTTATTGTATGTAAGATTTTATTTAAAAATAACCATATTCTATAAAAATATGATTTGCACAACAGGAGTTAGTGCCAGGAGTCAAATAAAAGGTGGGACAAGCAGAATAAGAAGTGTTCATGGAAGCAAATGGGATTATTTAATAAGTTGGTGATAAGGATTCTTGATATTGTATAGACAAGCTGGAAAAATAATAGATGAATTAGTGAATGATGGAAGAGCATGCAAAAACAAATTGACATCATGATATCACCTTGAAGGTCAGTGACAAATGGCATTTGTCTCTCTGGGACCATTTATAACAATGTGTTATTATTTTTATATTTTAAATTTATTTTTATTGTTGAAAGTATTAGAGATGTCCCCTTTTTTATCCCACATTGACCTCCTCCACTCCACCCTCACCCCCAGGCCTTCAGGGCACTACTGTCTGTGTTGATGGGTTATACATATATACTTGTAAGTTACTAGAGGCCAGATGCACAAAATTTCTGCAAGGGGCTCAGCCCCTACTGCCACAGCGGCACACTCTGCCTCGGCCTCTGCTGCTACGGCTTTGTCTGGAAGATCATCTGGAAGGACGTCTGGTCTAATTAGCATATTATGCTTTTATTATTATAGATTTGGTTAATCTCTTTCCGCCTCTCCTCACACATTCACTCTGAAATTCCTCTGTTTGTTCCATGCTTCCATGTCTCTGGATCTATTTTGGTCATCCGTTTATAAAACCACAATTTATGCAGTGGTTAGAAAAAGATGTATAGACGTATGTGTCCCCTCCCTTTTCTTGGGGGGGGGGTGACTTGAAGAAATCAGGAAGGTGATGGAAACACTGTATAAAAAACCATGACCCAGAGTGCAACTCAGGCCTGAAACTGTGAAATTTCAACATGCTGCATTTAATAATGTTTACATGCGCTGTCCTACATTTGGTTGGGAAAGACCACCTGCCTAAAGACTGTGGAAGGATTTAGCAGCAGTGGGCATAAATTGGACTCTGTGATTTTTACTTTTCTGGCTTTGGGCAGAACTGTGTGGTGATCTATCTTCCTGCGGCTTCAATGTCAACTGCTTGGGTGAAAATCCAGGCTGTTCTGTGAGTTACATGCTCTTGGGCAGTTTACATAGTGCTCTTGAATTTATTATTTTTCCTTACAGGGTTTTCTTTGTAGGGCTGCTAAAAGGATTAGATGAGATAAGTATGTAAATTGCACAGCATGGTGTGTGGCCCACCATAAATGTGGTATTATTTCAGTAGACATTAAGTATTACGATTTTGTCTCAATCAGTTGTACCTGGACACTTGGGCCTGTTTCTGGACACCCAATTTAAAGAGAAATATAAGCTAATAGGACTGTGGAAAGAGGAAGGAAAGGAGAATGCAATTCTGTCATGTGAGCTATGTTTGAAAAATTAGAGATTCCTGACTGCAGAAGACTTCACTATCTTTGAACACTAATAAAAGACATTTTGGATTTAGTCTATTGTATGACAGTGAGTACAACTAAGAGTAAATATTTAGGAGGGTGAATACTTTTCATCATTGCATAGTTTTAGTCTCAGGCATACAAGACCAGGGGTTTATCACTGAGGAGATTCAGACCTTGGGAATGGAGGGAATAAAGATCTCTCAGCTTCACTCCAAACCTGGGATGTCATGATCCTAGCATGTAAAGTATTTCTGACACTTGGCTATCCCTTCACTTCTCTATTCTTTTAAATAAAGAAAGAAATATTATAAATAATTAAATACATACAAAATAACACTCATTTTTCTTCATGAAATTCAGTGGTTTATTTTGCTTGTTTTGTTGTTAGGGATTTTGTACATACACACGCACATTTGCACATAGCCATGTAATAAATGACTTGATTCTACTTTTGACATAAAGTTGAATTTTTTTAACAAGGTCAAGAATACCACGTTCATTTCTGCTTACTGGTTCATAAATAGAACATATTTGCTTTTAAAATATCTGTATAACAGATATTTAATTCATTTGTCTTAATTTTTGAAAGTAGTCGGAATGGTAAATAATGACTGACTTGATGGTTGATAGAATTAGTGAATTTTTCCTCAGTCCTAGACATTGCTACCTCTGGGTTAAAACCCTATCTGGAAGCAGCAGGGTGTCAAGCAAATCTGCAAACCTCCTTTCCCTTTTTTCCCCCTTCATTTTCCCTCTCATGCATTGCTGTGTCAGAGAGAGATTGGTTTTGACAAAAGACCCAGTGGCTTAGAATACAAACATAGAACCCCAACAGCCTCAGCCTCTATGGAGACTGCTCACTTTCCACTTGGGTGATATATTTTAAACACTAATATTTCAGAAGGAAAACTGTTTTTTAAAAGCCACTTTTTTTGAGTAAAAATTTACCTGTAAGCATTTGGCAAGGGATTTTAAAGAATCCAACACTCAGGACTAATCTAATAATTACTGTAGTATATTTAAGTAAATCTCATTTACTCTGACCCATTAATTTAGTCTAGTTATCCAAAGGAGAGGGGCATCAGAGGTGATTTCTCTTTGCGGGAATTTTAATACTGGTGGAAAAGGCCAGATTGTCAGCTGTGAAACTGAAATATGTTATCAGTGGGAACCAAGTTTGAATGGAATGTAACAAAATTTTATCACCGGAGTCTCTCAGGCAATAAAAAACTTTCTAGAGTTAGTAGAAAAAAAATATAAGACTTCAAGTTTCTGGAAACCACATGGCAGTTCATTTTGGCAAATCGTATTGGGCCATTTTAACACACAAATAATGACTGAAAGGCTGAAGTCTTATCTGTAGAATGGCTTACAGAACAGAAAAAGGAAAGGCAGGAGGTGAACATAAGAGGAAGGTGAAGACACACCTTCATTGGGATTCAAGGCTGTGGCATATTCTGTGTACAAATAAATAGGCTACAACACCTGCTGGTGTGCTGGCATCTGGCTTGAAAGCAACAAACATCTGTTTGTAATTTGCAGTAGGAGACCATGACAGTGAAGAACTGGATACTGTCACAGAATATACAACCTTGTTAAGTTACTAAAAGGATTCAGAGGAGAGCTAATGTATGGAGGATTGGGGACCTGTGACTCCCATGTGATAAGATAATAAGATGTACTGGATTTTCTTTCCAGGTTGCCATTATATTTCTATCTCGAATCATTATTGAATGATTTGAAACTTGAAACATTACAAAGAAGTTTGTGAAGGAAAGCTCTATTTAAAAGAGAGTATTCCCCTAACCACCATCTACCTTCTACATTCTTAGAGATTAAGTATTTCTCCATAGTGATGTGGACATCCTAAAACTATTCAAATTTATGTAACCTCCAGTGTCCTTGACAAGACCAACCTGGGAAGAATCAAGGGTGTGGGCAGCAATCATAGCTGTGTTTGCTGTGAGCCCCAGAGTTGATCAGACAGGTACATCAGGGTTCCTCATCCTCTCTCTCTCTAAATATTCTCTTGATCCTTGGTGGTTGTGATTGTGATATTTTAAGCAGTAACTCATCATATTGGTGTTTCCTTCTGGCACAGACAGTGATAATTTTGCTAATACCCCAAGGAAGTTGAAGTCTTTTTCCTATATTTTTACTAAATAGGGACATGAACACATGGGGACTTAGGAGCACCACTCCCCATCTCTCTACTTTTTTTTCTCATTTTCCCAAGGATTTATATGCAGGGACTCCTTGTTTTACCTGTCCCCAGATTCTGGAGTTCCAGAAATGGCTTCTGCCCAAGTTTGTTTGAGCTGCTATAACCACATACCACAGACTGGGTAGCTCAGAAACAGCAGAAATTTATTTCTCACAGTTCCAGAGGCTGGAAGTATCTGATCAGGGTGCACTCATGGTCCAATAAGGACCTTCTTCTAGGATGCAGACTTCTGACTTCTTGCTGGAAGGGGCTAGGGAGCTCTGTGGGGTCTCTTTTTTAAGAACACTAATCCCATTCATAAAGGCTTCACCCTGATGACCTGACCACGTCCCAAAGCCCCACCTCTTAATGCCATCATATTGGGCATTAAGATTTTAACACATGAATTTTGCGGGGACAGACACGTTCAGATCATAGCAACTTTATAAGATAGTGCATTGATATTTATCAACGTGGAAAATAACATTTTTCTAGTTTTATGTACTTAGTGAAATAGAAATACTCTGTCTTATTTTTAAATACAATAATATATTTAAATGACTGATAAAATCTCCAGATACTAAGAATGATGAGGATCCCATAATAAAGGCTGCCGATGCTACACCATTGCAATTTTCCAAGCTTTCATTTGGAATTACAAAATCAAGAACAGTGTTATCTAATATCTGACATTTTTATCACTTGGCAATACCTCTTTTTATAAATGTGAAGTTCTATGTGTAGCTTAGGTATCTAAATTACATCAGCCTAAAAAATTAAGAAATTCTTATATAATTTATTTTTATACTTAAAGTAAAGGATGTAGAATGGATTCAATGAGCCCATTGCTTATTAAAAACAGTAGTTAACCAATAAAAGTAAAGAAAAGATTATTGTTTGCATGGCTGTACAGAGATAGATATGTGTGGCTTCTGTTTTCTTTGTAGTTTGTGCTGAGACCTGATTTAAAGCTTCTCTCTTACAGGAAGATTTGCCTAAGTTTATCAACATTTACCTCAAGACTATATGCTGAACTTCACAAACCTAGTTTCTATTTATCAAATTCAAATTTTAAAACACTTCTACCATGATTATAGAATATAATGGGGGCAATCATTTCGAGTAATCTAACATTTACATCACAACTAGAAGGGGGCCCGGTGCACGACATTCGTGCACGGGTAGGGTCCATAGGCCTGGCCAGCCATCAGGGCCCATCTGTGGGGTGACCAGTGGGGCAATCCGGGAGCCCCGCTGGCACTCGCCTTGGCCGGCCTGGCGCTGCCTGCTCACCAGCCCCGCCCCACGCTGCTGCTGTGGGAGGCACCTGGTGGGATAATTGTGGGGCGGCGCTGGCCCGCTCACTGGCCAGCCCTACTCCCCGATTGCCCCTCCGCTGCTGCTGGTTGCCTCCCTCTGTAGGGTGACTGGCAGGTTGATCCGGGGGCCCCGTTGGCACATGCCTTGGCTGGCCTGGGGGCTTGTGGGCTGGGGGCAGCTCCTGAGTTGAGCATCTGCCCCCTGGTGGTCAATGCACATCATAGCGACCGGTCATTCCACTGGTCGTCCTGCCATTCGGTCGATTTGCATATTAGGCTTTTATTATATAGAATATCAAAGCTATCATCTTATTAGATTTTTAAAAATTTGGGTTGCCTAATTAAAGTTAAAATACACACACAGAAAATAAAAACTTTCAACATAAAAAAATATGGCTTTCTATTCGGGTAACATACAATAGAAGCTTAGTATTGTTAAAATGATTGAATAAGTATATGGGAGCTAACAACATCCATAAAGCAATTTCCCTTGCCTATTTAAAATAAACAATTTAAGTTTGAACATATTTAACTTTTAATTATAATGGATACAACAATATTGAAGTTAATTTTCACTACTTTTGAAAATAAAAAAGCAAGATCTGTGATTTTGTTTTGGTTTCATGACTTAGAGCAGCTTGGGAGGGATGGGGCCTCCAAAACCCAGGTCAGAGCTATTGGTCCACTGGCACCATCACAAGGTTCTCTCTATGGACTATACTTTTAATTTTTTATGTTTGCTTATTATTTTAATTCTCTTAATGATTTGTGCCTGATTTATTTCATAGTGTTAAAGTGTTGCTGCTGATAACTTACATCTTTGAGAGAGTAACCCCAACAACTGGAATTTAAACTGAGTATTCTTAGTTCAGTGAGATCATTTTGCCTGAAGCTAGTATTAACTCTCCATTTCCCCATGTGTCAATTAGTGAGTCTGTATTGAATTTTGTTCATATGAAACCTGAGGCGTTGAATGTTTAATTTTTAGTTACACAGTAGTATTTGTTGCCTGGATCCCACTCTTCACCTTAGACACCTGCAGGTTGTTTGTCCTCTGCTCAGAAAAACACGTTCAAATAAGATACATAGGAATCTTCTGTAGGATTTATTTTACAAATGAGACCCTGGATTGTTTTAAGTAACATCATGCTATTTTGGAAAGAAGAAGGAATTCCATAAGAAATACAAGGCTCAATGCATTTACATTTTGTTTCTACTATTACTCATTCACTGGATACTTACTATCTCTAGACATTTTTATGTGCCCTCTTATGTAAGTAATAGTGGCCCGGTGCACGAAATTTGTGTGGGGTGGGGGGGTGTCCCTCAGCCCGACCTGCACCCTCTACAATCTGGGACCCCTCAGAGGATGTCTGACTGCTGGTTTAGGCCCGATCCCTCCTGGCCTGATCGCCCCTAACCACCTCTGCCTCGGCCCCACCACCATGGCTTTATCGGGAAGGATATCCAGAAGGTCTCCTGGTCTCATTAGCATATTACCCTTTTATAGTATAGATTACTTAAATATCATTTTATCTTCATTTTATAAATGAGAATATTTAAGATTTTGAGAAATGAACTGCCATGTGCAACATCATCCAACCCTTACTTCAATCATGTCAAACTCAAAGGCTAACATGGGCCAAATAAAGGAGGCATGCGACCCATGGCCCACGAGTTTGACATGCTTGCTTTACATGGTAGGCACCAGGATGTAAACTCTAGGTGCATACTATGCAATATGTACCATATTTATAGCTGTGTCTTTGTTACTTGCCACAGACATCTATTAAACAAGAATTAAGTCAGTTTTTGTTTATATCCTTGTTTCTTCAATTCCTCTTTCAATATTTTCTACTTCTAAGCGTATGCTTTGTGTCACTCTCCATATGGGAAAAATCTTTAAATAATCTTCAATGATAACATTTGGCCATACCATAACCTTGATATTTGGGTTTCCAAAATTATGGCTAAACCGTTTCACTTTGAGATTATTGCTGATCTACTAAAATACTCTAGCTGGTTAAAACCACTGACTATGATGGTATGAAATCACTTTCTCTAGATGAGTTCATCGCATGTTTGATCCAACTGGAAATTTCGGGTCTTGAGATATTTCACTTGGGTAAGTAGTCAAGACATGATTTCCTCTCAGAAAGACTTTTGTGTTAAACATTTTCTAAACAAGGGTTATTTGTATACAGTCTCAAATAGCTACTCCTCAAAATCTCATTCCCTGCTGAGCTCTCTAATGGAAAGATATGATAGAATTTTTAAACATAAATAAGCCAACAGCCATAGATATCTTAAAGATGGATTGTATTGAAAATAATAGGAACCTACACAACTTACCTTGACTAATGAGAATGTCATGATATGAAACACTTCAGACCTCTTTGCATGCCAAAATGCCAGCCCACTAAGAAGTTAGTATTATGGTAAATAGTGTTTGCAACCCTCAAGGAAGCTTCACAAATTCAGAAAACTCTTAACCTTCACTTAAGTTTTCAAATCAGTCAAAGGGAGTTGTTTGCTGCTGCATGCTCACTGGAGACCCACTCTTTAAAAGATAGGCAGCTCATCACTGGTCATTGCACAGATTGGGGGACAGGAGGAGATTAAGAATTACTATACATACAAGCTGTTTCATTCCATCACCCTCACCTAAATCTTAAGAGGCAACCAAAACATCTAAATGGCATTGACTGGAATATAGAATGTGATTTTAAGTACAGCATTATCACATGATACAAATAATTTATTAGCATTGAAAATAACAGCTTGCCTTAAAGTTTCTCAGTCTGTGTAATATGCAGAGGGTAAACCCTCACATCTTTAATGCACAATCTGCTGAGACTCTAATAGAGTCATCGGTAGGAAGATGACAATCCAAGCACTGGAGTAGATGGAATCTTGGCTCAGGTGGAAGCAGTCAAATGAGAATTAAAGACAATTAAGGACATAACGTTGCGGAACTGGCTTTGACAAACAGCAGCCTGAGAAAGCAGACTGGGAAGCAGCAGCCAGGAGGAGTACGGGGAGCCTGTGGCATCCCCCAAGTGGAGTGAGGAGACCATCTCATAAAAGAAATGGAAGTCAGGTAGGGGCGACGTATGTAGTTGTTGAAATTATCAATGAAATTTATTGCACTGTTGTTAAAGCAGTTCTAAAGCCCAGTGAGGGAAAATTGTGAGTCTTGGGTGGACTGGCTGAAGTTGAGGGTGAGAATCTGAAGACAGAAGGAAAGCAAAGAAAGGACACATTACTTGTAACCAGAGGTTTGAGTTATTCTTTAACAAAATGGCTCGAACTGTTTTTTAAAGAATAATGACACAAGCCCTTAGAACAAGAGAATGTTTGTGAAAGAGCAGAAACATATGCATATTCTTAATCAGCTCTTATAAGACTTTGATAAGATTAATCTGGTTCCTTTTATATTCATATGTTTTTTGTTCTTAAGAATACCTGCAGTTTACATAAATATCAATTCTTGTTAGCATCACTTTGAATGACTTCAGCACTTATATTACTCATATTTGCTTCTTTGTTATAAATGACGTAATTCTTTGAAATTACGCTTACAATAATACCCTAAACATATCATGAGCTATATTGTGTAACGTTTTCCTGGTACAAGAGAACTAGTTTTATAAGAATGATTTGGAATTGACATCATTTTGTGTGTGAATATTAGTGCGTCACTTGTTTTGTAGGCAAGTGTGTCATATATATTTATGGTATCTGGTGTGCTCACTAAATATATATTTATAGAACAAATTTAACTTAGCTCCTATCTACCCAAGTTTTCTTATCTATTTTTTAAGATAGACATTTAAAAATTATTAATAAGCCATGAAAGCAGTGATAAAGGAAGACTGAAATAATTTGTTAGCTGTTTTTCTTAGTTTTCAAAGTGAAGCAGCTTAACTCATAGGCTGTGGAGTGAAGAAAAACAAACACACTCATTTAAAATGAAGGCTCCTCTGTGTTACACTGATGATATTATGTAACAGCCCTGCACTTCAGTTATCTGTAAAATGTGGATGACCAATCCCATTGAATTGTAATAAAAATTAAGTTAGGCGATGCTAACCAGAGTGCCTACCACATACAGTGGGGCCTTGACTTACGAGTGTCCCGACTAATGAGTTTTTTGAGATACCAGCTGTCTCTGGGCTGATTTTTTGCATTGAGTTGTCAGAGTAATTTGAGTTATTGAGCTCCTTAACGAGCTCCTTAATGAGCTCGGTCTCGGAACTAATTAAACTAGTAAGTCAAGGCCACACTGTAGTAAAAATAGTAGAAAGATGTCTCCAGCTGTAAGAAATAGAAGCCCCAGTGACATCTAGCTTGAACACTTAGGGAATGTATTTGCTTGCACAGTTTGGAAGATGAGCTGGTGGTTCCAGCTTCCTTTCCCATAGTGTAGCGGTTCTCAACCTGTGGGTCGTGACCCCTTTAGGGGTGGAACGACCCTTTCACACGGGTCGCCTAAGACCATCGGAAAACACATATATAATTACATATTGTTTTGGTGATTAATCATTATGCTTTAATTATGTTCAATTTGTAACAATGAAATTGGGGGTCACCACAACATGAGGAACTGTATTAAAGGGTCGTGGCATTAGGAAGGTTGAGAACCACTGCCATAGTGCTACTTTATTCCTGTGATCGCTTTGTCTTCAGGTGCCTCCTTCATCCTAGTACAGATGCTAGTTCAGAAATCGGGCTTCCCATCCTCATACTATGTCAGTCAGAGGCAGAGACATCAGAAACACGTTTGTCCTAGTCAGAGTCTTTTTCCAGAATCCGTCCCTACTGCCAAACCTTCCCATATGTCTACCTCACCTGAATTAGGTCACATGCCTCTTTCTTCAGCTCTTCCACCAGCCAGCAAAGGCCCTGGTCTAATGTTGGCTAATGTTCCTAAACCAATTATTGCAGAGTTTATGGCCTTATCCTTTGTTCAGTCAGGGTCACCTTTGGAGCTGGTGGTTAGGTCAACATCCCCTGAATCACTGTATAAAAGAGGAAGGATCCTGCCCTAGCTCGTTTGGCTCAGTGGATAGAGCATCAGTCTGCAGACTGGAGGGTCTGGAGTTCGATTCATACCAGTAGTGGCTTGATCCCAGCTTTGGTCAGAGCTCATGCGGGAGGCAACCAATCAATGTGTCTCTCACATCAATGTTTCTCTCTGTCTCTCCTCCCTCCTTTCCATTCTCTCTAAAAATCAATGGAAAAATATCCTTGGGTGGGGATTAACAAAAATAAATAAATAAGTAAATAAGTAAATAAATAAATAAGAAAAATAAATAAAAAGGAAAGAAAAGAAATAGAGGGAAGGGCCCTTAAAAAAAAAGAGTTCAGTGTGGAAAGGATAGCAGGGTGCTAACTAGGCATCTAAATAACAGCTCTACTGCAGCTAGCTCATCTTGGGTCTCTCTTCTATCTCACTAAAGAGTGAAGCCAAAGGGCTGGGCCTACCTGAGCTGATGTCAGTCCATGTCCTGGATCAGATATCTCAGTGGTCTTGAGATTCTTTGCCCAGTACTTATCTTGGTATCTTTGCCGTGCTCTCATTACCTGTTTTGGCACTTGAATAGTCAATGAGATAATAGAATGAAATTAATTTTGTGCAAATGCTTTAAAACATATTAAGTTAAATAAGGTATTTATCTAGAAAGGTAAACTGATTTCATGGGTGTGCCTTTGTTACATTATTCTCCTACAAATGCCAAGTTATTTTAGGACTTCTCAGTGGACAATGAGGACTAGAATTTATAAATTGTCAAAAAATGAGCTAGAGCCTGGCTAGTGTGGCATGGTGGCTGAGTGTCGATCCATGAACCAAGGAGGTCACCGTTCCATTCCCAGTCAGAGCACATGCCTGGGTTTCGGGCTCCATCCCCAAGGTGGGGCCTGTAGGAGGCAGCCCATGAATGATTCTCTCATCTTTGATGTTTCTATTTCTCTCTCTCTCTTTCCCTTCCTCTCTGAAATCAATAAAATTATACTTTAAAAAAATAGACCTAGAAATTAAATGCCCCTGCTCAGTCACACACCTAGCCAGTAATCTAACATATAGAATACAAATAGAAAATAATGTCTATTGAGGCATTATATTTTGCTAGAGGCAGTTCAGGTGCTTGTGTGTGTGCATGTGTGTGTGGTATGGAGATGACATGGTACCAGTGAAGTGTTTACTTTCCTCATGTTTTGTTCGGGGTATCAACTACAGGCAGTTTGGTGATATAACAGGTCACCTCACCATCAAATACTTCAGGTCCTGTCTGTCTACATTTCACACTTCACCTTTACCCACATCTCCAGCCAGAAGGCTTTATTCTGTGAGAAGACTATAATAAATACTTCATTAAGCAAAGTGATGCCCAAATTTTAAAGATTTGATAAATCGGCTTCCATGCTAGGTATATAGAAATGAGTATAACAAGTTTTCTACCCCCAAGGAGCTGAGAGACTAATTGAAAATATTCATATCTAATTATTAACTGCCATCCATATAAATATGATAGGTGGTATAAAAAAGGCATGCAGATGTGTACACAGTGCCAAGAAAGAAATGTCTTTGTATGGATCATCGTGCCTTATCTACCTATTCACCTTCATTGATGGCATCAGATCTTGTGGAGCAAAAAGAAAACTGGAAGAAAGGATTTTTTCTTTAATGAAGAGCAGTGAATGACTTTATAAACAAAACAAAATATACCAATATATTTAATAGGGAATATTTACAAATAATTGTGGCATTCTTCGAGTTCCTTTAAAAAATTCTAGCATGTCAAAATAGGATTTTTCCTCTTAGCAAAAATGACCGTGACAGTTATATTTTTAAAGAGATTGTGTTCCTTCTGGCAAAATAATACATGCTCATGAACGGTCAGGCTGGGTAAGACTGAGCTGGGTGAAATACAGATTAATTAGCTCATTTGATTGTCAGAGGAAGTTTCCTTTCATACATGAACTGTCATCAACTTCTGAAGCGCTCTTCAAAGGTCCTTGAAGTTACACTGATTTCCTACCCACTCTTTTTTTGTTATAAATATATGCTTTATCCATTATCTAATTTCCTTTTCACTGCTAACATAGCATTTTATGAAGCATTTTTACAGCCTCCCACAAAATACCTTTTATGAGCCTAATGTAATCCTGCTAGTTCAGTGCAAGGCTGAGGCCTGGGGGCTCACTGAGAACATCATCCCTGTGATCTCTGGAGACTGAATCTGCAGCCTGTGTTTGACTCTCAGCTGTGTGTGATTCTCAATACCTGAGTAACCCCACATCACCTGTCAGGTGTGGGTCATGCTTACTCCCCACTCACATTTAGTACTGTTACTCAAAAGCACATAATTGAATGTTAAAACCACTATATGTGTGTATGTGTATATATGGATAATTTTCTCTGGAGAACCTTGACCAATTATATATCATATACATCATGCACACATCTATGTATGGGCGTAGATATTAATGGTATTACAAAATAATTGCTTTATACTGATCCTGATTTTAGTTCAAGTTGTTGCATAGAAGACTCCAGAGACCCAGAGGTACTAACCACTCTCTCCTACCTCCAGAGATTAGCAGTAGGTAGAGACTTGGGTGTAGTGTATAAGTTATTACACCTTGATTGGGAATGGGCTCATATACACTGAGTGGCCAGATTATTACGACCGGCCAGATTATTATGACCACCCCATCAGTACTTCGTTGGGCCATCTTTTGCCTTCAATACTGCAGCGATTCTTCTTGGTATTGACTCCATGAGATGTTGAAAGGTGATGCGAGGAATCTGACACCATGCCTAATGAATAGCACTGTCCAGTTCTGTGAGATTTGATGGTTGTGGAACCAGCTGCCTGATGGCTCTTTTAACTTAGTCCCACAAATTCTCAATTGGATTGAGATATGGTGATTGTGGGGGCCACCTAAGCAAGGTAAAGTCTCCCTCATGTTCTTGAAACCACTCCTGCACAATACGAGTACCGTGGCATGGCGCGTTGTCTTGTTGGAAGAAGCCATCTCCTTTGGGATACACCATCAACATGATAGGATGAACTTGATCAGCAACGATACTTAGGTATGTTGTGCTATTCATACGTTTATAATGATCTGGCCCTCTAGAAACTTCAGTGGGAAATTATAGCTAATTTGTCTACAAACGTCAGGTGGTCATAATAATCTGGCCACTCAGTGTAGTTCTGATTTTTTCAGAAAATTTTAAAGCTACATGGAATGGCCACATAGATCTTAAACTTATGAATTTAGAGTAGGTAATTATAAGAGTTCAGCACTCATTCCACAGTTTAAGAATTTGGAAATTTTCTCTAAATCCACAACTTGGTTTTTGAAATACTGAGAACCAAGTCTTCATGAGTAGAAATAGAAAAGCATTTAAAAAATATTTTCATGTCATTCCAAGATTTATTCATTGAAGTACATTTTTAACCCAAAGAAAATAACCCAGGTGTTCATTTATATGTATGTGTATATGTACATGTGTGTAGGCACATATGTATTTGTACATGTATACATTTATGTACTTTTTGACCCAACAAGCATTTGAATTTTTTAATACAAACTATAGGAAATCATAGGTTTTAGTTGCTATAACTAAGAATTTGTAATGGCCTATAATATTAACCTCTTTATAGTTTAATTATAAAATACTGTGTCCCTATAATTCTTAAAGATCAGAGATCTCCAGAGAGAAACAATCAGTAGGATAGAGAAAGAAAGAAAAAAGAGATGGAAAGAGAGAGAGAGAGAAAGGGAGAAGGAGAGAGCACTACAGAGTTTTGACAGAGGTTGCTCCTTCTACTAGGAATGCTTTTCACTTCACCAGTTCATTCAGATCACTTCTGTTTATCTCTAAGTTAATTCACATGTTTGTTTTTCAGGGATGCCTGCTAGACACTCTTATGGTGCCTCCTATTATTATTCCTAATGCATAGTTTACGGCATTTATAATATTACTAGTGGCCCGGTGCACCTTGAAAGGAAAATAATTAGAAGAAATATTTTAATATTGCTATTTGCCCTTTCTCTGTAATGGAAGTGTCAGAGCTGCCACTGGTCACTGTCTGCAGGGCGATCGGGCCCCCACCCAGCTCCCTCAGCACCTGGGAGCTGGGCGGTTCTCCCCTCCCTTCCCCCCACCTCCACTGGTCGCTGTCTGCAGTGCGATCTGGACCCCGCTCGCACTTGCCTTGGGATGGTGCCGCCTGCTCCACCATCCTGCCTCAGTCCTGCTCTCATTGGGGCCCATCAGGGGGCCAGCAGACCTCTGCCAATGCCCGCCATGTTCCGCGTCGATCCTTGGTGGTCAGCGCAGGTCATAGCGAGCAGTCGAACCCCCGGTCAAGGGGACAGTTTGACAATTTGCATATTGGGCTTTTATTATATAGGATTTGACAAATGTTTATCTCCTCACCTAGACTCTAAGCCCCCTAATGGCAATGACCCTGCCTATCTACCACAGAGTCTGCCCAAGAGCCTAGAGCATGGAAAATATGTGTTTAATTAAAGAATACAGTAAAACTGTACCTTCTATCTCTCAGTGGTGCTACTATGAAGCCTTGCCGCAGAAACAAACCTATAGATTCTTCAAAATAATGTGTAGCTTAAACTATATTGTTGGATGTCAAGGTAAATAAAATAATTGAGAGAATGACAAGAGTATCTGACTATAAAATAGATGTGGTTTTTTAGCACTGTCATTGAAAAATCTTCACCAAACCCCCTTTTATTTGGCTGCCATATGTGAGTGTCGGTGTATGGAATGTACTTTGTTGGGCCGAAAACAGCTTCCATCTTTCTTCAGTATCTCTGACTGCCTTCCCAGGGTCTTTTTCAGTGGCTCCTCCTTGGCAGTGCACCCTTTAAGCCTTAATGTTCTCCACTTACCCTTGTTTCTGAG
>NW_005871099.1:6520604-6589184 GCF_000147115.1 Myotis lucifugus | reverse complement strand
AGCCCCGCCTTTTGAGTCCTGACTCTGCCTTTTCTTTGTGATCTTGACTCAGAGATGTTCTCCATCCACCTGGGATGTAATCTGCCCTCTAATTAAATTCAGGATAACTCTGCTCCTTTTCCTTGACCTTCTCCTCCGATATGCTCTGCATTAACTCATGGTATCACAGTTATCAAAGCAAAAAAAAAAAGGGGGGAAGGGGAGGAATTTTCCATATTTCCTAACACATTTTCTATGACTAAGAGAAGGCAGAATCACGACTTGTGAGCTCAGGATGCCTGGTCTGGTCAGTTGCACCAGCTCAGACGCAGCTGTTGTGAAATCTGGATGGGAAAAGAAAGCCCGTGCCAATGCTGCTCTGCAGGATGGGGCGCTTGGAAGCATTCCAGGTTCCTGCAGAGAAAGTTCATTCTGGGCTGGAGATCCCTGCGGCCACTGGGATGAGATGGATACCCAGGAGGAGAATATCCATGAGAGAATAGTCTCCAGGAAACAGAACCCAAGAGGCTTGCAGAAGATGGGCACGGTGCTGGGTGGAAGAGGTCTCTTGGTATTTGGTTAGTGCTGCACTCCTGCCTTTGGACCAGGTGGTTCCAGAGGCACCACATTTGTGGCATTTCTATGCTTTCCCACCTGCTGCCTGAGCCCATGGAGAAGCTGTTGTGTTTGTGGTGTGTGTGCCCAGGTCTCTACATCATGCATGTGAGCCATGTGTTGCTCTAATCCGCAATAATTCAGCCAGTCCAGAGATGACTCTGAGTACATGAAAATTCTCCAAATTCTTACTTGCAGGAGCAGAGAGTGTTGGGAACAGATAGGAACCAATGTGAGAATTCAGCTTCAGATAGGGACATTTAAAAATCTATGCCCTAGGTTGAAGTGTGTGGGAAGGCTGCAGGTTGGCATTCATTACAAAGCTATCCTTACAACCCAGTTCGGGACCGCTGCCTAATGGAGGTCAAAACCCCAATTTCATCTTTCTGCCTCATTTGCATGGCATATCTGCCTTGTCTGTTAGCATTGTGCACACGGACATGAACGTGTTGGTCTCTGGTGGTGCCTCAGAATCTTTCTCCCCCGAGACCTTGTGCCTCCTTTGTATACTCATATAGGATGCCCCCCAACATGCATACACACTTTAACAACTGATACATCACCTAATTTTCACTCCCTTTTAGCTTTGATTGATTTGAAATAATGGGTGAAGCCTGACTAAGCTTTGAACAAATAAAATTTATCCCAAAGTGCCACTAGACTTTTTTTATGGGGATACATAAAAGATAAAGTTTATGATCAGCAGCAGTTGACGAATTGAGGGCATACAGATATCAAGCAAAATGATTCTTGATGTTTGTGATTCCATTGCTTTGTGTGCCTGGACCAGAGGGGTCACCAGTTTAAAAACAGGCATTCACACACACACACACACACACACACACACACACACACACACAATTCATTTCTGTAGAATCTTTTAAATTTTGAAAATGAACTGTATTTTAATAAACACTGACTTTATAATTATTCAAAGTGAGTATGCATTTTTGGGACATCCTGTATAACTCCATAGTTGGGTTATTAATAAGTTTAGATTATTGTGTGGGGGGATTTTGTTAATTTGTATATCACTTTAAAAATAGCAGAGATTTTAAGAACAATACTGATGCCCTAACCGGTTTGGCTCAGTGGATAGAGAGTCGGCCTGCGGACTGAAGGGTCCCAGGTTTGATTCCAGTCAAGGGCATGTACCTTGGTTGCGGGCACATCCCCAGTAGGGGGTGTGCAAGAGGCAGCTGGTGGATGTTTCTCTCTCATCCATGTTTCTAACTCTCTATCCCTCTCCTTTCCTCTCTGTGAAAAATCAATAAAATATATTTTTTTAAAGAATAACACTGATGAACTCAGTGTAGTATATGTCTCAATGACATTGATCTACAAACAATTCATTTTCACATGTTTCTCTGGGGACAGCCTGTATTAGCCCAGTCCATTTGCAACCAGATTGCAGTTGGGAAGCCTGGCTAGTGTTCAACAAACCCCTAATGTTCCTGGGGCTCCCTTTTAAGAATGGAGACAGAGTCAGGATGGAGGGTTCCATTAAGAAGAAAAACATTTAAATGTAAATCTTGCATTTGAGAGGAGAAACCTGTTCTTTGAGTCAAAACTCTTTTGTTGTGCTAATAAAACAATAATATTCAATACCTTTTAAAATCTGCCTCAATCTTCTGGTAGACCGAATCTGCCCATCTTTATCACCACCCCTGACTCCTGACAGGTCAAAGACCAATTCCTTATATGTGGGGGATGCTCAATAAATGCATTAGATTAGTTGAAAAAAATCACAACCAACCAGTGCCTTTATATTTCCTCATCTCTGTATCTCTACTCATACTATTTCTTATTTATAATGCCTTTTCTTTCTTTGGTTTTTTTTTTCTTTTAAAATTGTATTTATCCCAACAGCCTAACCTATATTGCCACTTTCCATAGGAAGCCTTCAAAGACTTTTCCAGCCAAGCCTGTGTCATTAATTACTCCTTTTGGGGGGCTTTCATAGAGTTATTTGTAATTTGCACTTCTATTAGTCTGTTATATAAATGTTTTCTGACTAGTGTTTTAAACACATACACACATATACACAGTATTAGCATATCTACTTTCTTGAGTAAATACATTAAACTATTTTTGTCTCAGTAATTAAAAATCACCTAAAATTTAGAAGCTATTTTGTAAACAACAGAAAAGGGGAGTTCCTCTTATAATATTAATTAACTGTTGAGAAAAATGTATGCTAACTTTTATATTGCCATTGGTGGTTCCTAAATGCTTTAAATCTAACATACATAATGAATCCTCTGCAATTTGTGTCCTCACACATGATATACTAATTTCAGTAAATGAAGAGAGGATGTGTCATGCATAATAGGCAATCGTATACTGGTGAATATTTAACAACTGTTTCCTCCCCTCAAATTTAAAAGCCCTGATTGCTAGTGTTTGCTGCTTTATATAATGTTAAATACACCCACCATGGTGAATTCCTAGTTACCAATATGACATTTCTGACACTGGAGTCGAGATGTGTAGTGACATATAATCATCTATGGGGTTTCCCCCAAAAATGTATACACGCACTTTGAATAATTATAAAGGCAGTGTTTATTAAAACACATTTCACTTTCAAAATTGAGCTATCAGTGGTTAAAGTGTATATATATTTTGGGGGACACCCTGTAGTACCTCCACCATACAGGTATAATAGATGTAAATAACTTCAAGGACATAGTAAAATGTAGTCTCTAATGATGGGCATGATTAACAACTGACTTGCAAATTCCTGTAAATTTCGCTGTTAGCATTGAGAGCTGATATGGTTTGTCTCCAGTACATCAGTAGAATGGATTATGACTTATTCAAATTATAAAATCACCCTAAAGAATGCAACAAGAATTTCAACTTACAAATAATTTTAAAAAATAAATTGATTATATATCACTGTTATCAAGAAACATATATTTTATTTCACCTGTATTATTCCTGAAAAATCTGTTATTCCAAGATGTTATATGAATCATTAGAATCATGAGACAATGATCCAAATATATTAATAATGTACTTATCAAGTTTTATGACTATACAAAGAAGGCATACCTGGAAAATATGTTAGTACATGACATTATGGTGATCAAGATTGGTATTATTCTTTAAGAGAAATATTAAACTTTCAGGAAGATCTGGGTAAATTGATTCTCATACCCTCAATGTCCATTAATTCACAGGCCAAAATGATGGTACATAATAGAGCTAAGTATCTTATACAAGTGCTTATAGTATTTGGAAAGAGCACTTCTGCAAATGGTAGGTGGAAATCTACTCACTGAACAACAAACTGGCCTATGTTGAGGTTACCTGCTAGGAATTCCCTAAACTAGCGCCTGTTCTCATATCGTCAAAGATATTCAAAATAATGGCTTACTAAACTTAGTCTTTGTATGCATATTTCATATTCCTATAATGTCACTTGATAGTTGAGGGTTTTGGTGATTTCAAATACAATATTTAAGTTTGTTTGTGGACACAGCTCTGGCTATGACTTTGCCCAATGGCTATTCCTGAAGTATAGTTGATCCTTGCTGTTCTGTTGGATATTGATTATAGTCATGCTTTTTCACCTGTCCAGATGTAAGTGGTAGTTGCCGAGGCCTTTACATAAAGCAAATTTGCTATTACTGATACATTATTTACAAATTATTTCACTGTGTAATTTTATTAACCAATGTCATGGCAATAAATTATTAATTTTTTAAATGCAAGTACAAAGCTATTCCTCACTATAACCCATCAATTTCTCTAGGACATTCACTCTAGTCCTTTTTTTTCCAAACATTCTTTATTATCCACAAATTCCCATTGCTAACCTGTTTACTGAAAAAATAACAACAACAAAAACCCACATTTCATTAGCATTGTAGCATTGAAAGTTATCCTTATATTATCTAACAGTTATCCTTATATTATCTAACATTTATGGAGGTCAATGTTTTCAGCTCTTTGAGCTATGTTCCAGTGTAGCATCATACTCTAGAACAGAGGTGGGGAACCTTTTTTTTTTTCACAAGGACCATTTGGATACTTATAACATCATTCAAGGGCCATACAAAATTATCAACTTAAAAATTAGCCTACTATATTTGACCAATTGACTCACCCCTAATGCCATGGCAGGGCCAGACCTTATATGGCCCAGCAGCTGGATGTTCCCCACCCCTGCTCTAGAATAAACAGTCCTTAGAATAACTCTAGGATGAATTCTGCTGTATGTACATGTATTCAACCTATATCCATCTGGAGTTTAGGTTAGTGTAAGCGGGCTGTAATGTTATTATGTAGAATGTTAGTTAAATCTGCAGGGCATATTAAGAGGATGGATGAGAGGAAACCAGCTGCTTTATGACAAGCTCAAGTGGGGTGAAACGCTACAAGGACACAGAAGCACAATGCCTGGCTCTATAGCAGGCTGTGTAATAATGAGAGGAGAGAGCAACAGGCAGAATCGCAAATAATGAGCAATCAGAGTAGTCATGATTAGAAAGAGTACGTAGGCTCTGAGATGATGATGCATAAGCTATAAACACAATCACTTTTTATAAACACAGCTACAGTTATAATCCAAGAAGAGCTCTTTCAAACAATTTTTGGCCATAGTCAACCCCTCCCCCCAATACCATAAGAGAGAAAATAGAAAAAGAAATTGATGAGGGGTCTGATACATAGGTTTGGGGGCTAGGCAGCATGGATTTGAACATGAGCTCTATCCTTTGCCTGGCTCTGTGACAAAGGGCAAGTAACTTCACCTCTTTATGTCTCTTTCCTCATTTGTGAAGAAAGCCTTAGTACATAAATATTTATCACACACCTAAAAATGTAGATAATATAGATTAGAGATTTTGGCTGTAATATAGCTGGTTTGGCTCAGTGGATAGTGTCAGCCTACAGATTGAAGGGTCCCAGGTTCGATTCTGGCCAAGGGCACATGCTTGGGTTGAGGGCTCTATCCCCAGTGTGGGGCGTGCAGGAGGCATCCAATCAATGATTCTCTCTTATCATTGATGTTTCTATCTCTCTCTTCCTCTCCTTTCCTCTCTAAAATCAATAAAATATATTTTTTCAAAAAATATATACAGATAGCCCTGGCTGTTTTGCTCAGTGGTTCGAGTATCAGCCTACAGACTAAAGGGCCTCAGGTTTGATTCCTAGTCAAGGGCAAGTACAGCAGTTACAGGTTCCCTATTCCCTGTAGGGGTGCATCCAGTAGGGGCGCATGCAGTAGGCAGCCAATCAATATATCTCTCTCATCTCTCTTTCTCTCTCTCTCTCTCTGTCCACCTCTTCCTTCTCCCTCACTTCCACTCTCTTTAGAAATCAATGGAAAAATGTCATTGGTAAAAAAAAAAAAAAGGCCCTGCTTTTGTTGCTCAGTGGTTGAGTGTCAACCCATAAACCAGGAGGTCATGGTCAATTCCTGGTCAGGGAACATGCCCAGTAGGGGTCATGCAGAAGGCTGCCAGTCACTGATTCTCTCTCATCATTGATGTTTCTCTCTCCTTCTCCCTTCTTCTCTCTGAATTCAATAAAAATTTAAAAAATATACACAGATAAGCAGAATTATCCCTGTCTAAGTAGAGTGTGTAATATGTGATATGTTTTGAGAAAAACAAATTTTTTCTAACAAAAAAAATGCATGACTTAGTTCTGAAATGTTCATTACAGGATTTCCTTCATTTTATTAGAAAAGTAGAACAGAATAGATCCAGAGACATAGAAGCATGGAATGGGACAGACTGACGAATTTCAGAGGGATGGGGGGAGGATTAACTGGGGAATTTATATGCATACTAGAGGCCCGGTGCACAAAATTTGTGCACTTGTGGGGGGGGGGGCTCTCTCAGCCCGGCCTGTGCCCTCTCACAGTCGGGTCCCCTCGCTCCTTACCGCCTGCCTGCTCGCTGCTCCTTAGCTCTGCCATAGAGGTGGGTGGTGTGAGCCTGGCTTCTGGCTGAGCGGCGCTCCCCCTGTTGGAGCACACTGACCACCAGGGGTCAGCTTCTGCTTTGAGCATCTCCCCCTGGTGGTCAGTGCGCATCATAGTGACTGATCGTTCTGGTCGTTCCACCATAATGGTCGCTTAGGCTTTTATATGCATAGCCCATGAACATGACAATAGTATGCTGGAGGCTTGGGAGGGGCAGGTGCAGGGTGGAGGGGGGTCAATGGGAAAATAAAGGAGACATCTATAATACTTTCTACAATAAAGATAAACTTTAAAACATAGTAGACAACACAGGAATCGCCTGGAGAGCTCTATGTGTAAGTCCAGAGCAGTGGTTCTCAAAGTGTGCTCTCTGGACCAGCAGCATCAGCATCAACTGGGTACATATTAGTAATGTAAGAAGGTGGGTCCCACCCCTGACTTAGTAAATCAGAAACTCTGAGGGTGGCGTCTGGCAATCTGTGATTTAATGTGACCTCTAGGGGCTTTTTATGTACACTAAGTGAATGAGAGCCATTGGCCTTTACCAATTAAACTACAATCTTCAGGTGGATCCTATACAGTGCCAAAATTGAGAAAAAATTGAGAATTACTAAAAATATGTCATCTTTAGATGGTACTTGTTAAATTAATAAACAGAGGAATATGTGCATTTTATATCCATTCACACAATTATATGGGTTTTTTTCAGAATAATTGTCTCTAAGCAGAAAGCAAGGCCTTGGGAAATTGTCTTAATGACAATTTCCTTGTATATAGTACAAGGAAACCAAGAGAAGGGAAAGGCTGGGAACATGGGCAGCACCCTTGTAGAGCAATAACTTATATGGGTGTTTAAATATGAATACTGGTTTTGTCTTGTGTGTACCTGTGTGCAAGTTTTCAGTGAGGTGAGGTAATGCTAAAAGTGTAGCGAAAATCACCCTAGCTATGTTGCTAAATTGGTTGAGCGTCATCCCATGCACCAAAAGGTTGCTGGTTTGATTCCAGATCAGGGCACTTGCCCAGGTTTGGGCTCAAACCCCAGTAGGGGCCATGCAGGAGGCAGACAATTGATGTGTCTCTCTTACATTGATGTTTCTCTCTCTCAAATCAATAAAAACATTCTATAAAAAAGTATATTAAGAATCCAAAGACTATCACATAAAAAAGCATACAACTATAGCACATTCTCTAGGTAGATATTATCATTTCAGAGTAAAGGGCAAACAGTACCATTAAATTCAGCATCAGTAAAAGTAGATAACTTTATTGTAACATCCTATTATTACCTCTGTATTTATCAATATTTTAAATCCAATTTTTGAGACATGATTGCATTTTCTTCTTAATTAGCACCTTCTTCCAAAATGATCTTGATTTCTATTTGTACAAATCTAGACCCTAAATAGTTGTTTTCAAAATATAGTCTGGTCTCTGAACATATTAAGTCAAGTAGTTCTTCTACATTTAGAAATGGTAGCCTATTAGCACTTAAGTTTATTTTTGAATTAGAATATGTTCTGAAAATGTTCTATTCCCAGAGTAATTATGTTTTTGCATTGAGCCCTGGGTATTCCAATGCTATTTACACATTAATTTAGCCAGTCTCTTATAGGTTTAAGAAGAAAGCATATTAATGAAAATGAGATATTACCAACCTGTGGGATTTGAATCAGGAATTTAAAACAGGCTTAAAAAGCATCAAAAATGGAAGCATAATTACCAATAAAACTTTAATGATTTTAAGGAACATTAAAATGATATTGTGAATCTATAAGTAAAGCTGTTTATGTATTTTGCTTTGAACGTTAACAAACTACTAAGGTATTAGTTGGGAAAATATTTTATTTTATGTCATCATAGAAATGCTGTGAAGGAAAAAATATTTCTTAAATATTTCTTAAAATTTGCTGACCCTTCATAAGTGAAAGTAATTGAGACCTAATATCAGAAATATCTGAGGGGGAAAAAAGCAGATTAATGAAAACTGAACTGGGACTCCTTTAATGCTACAATTTTAAGATTTTTCTGAGAAGTAAGGCAGACTATTTAAAGTGATAGTACAGATTTATCTTTTGTGTTGTATACCTCCATTCAGTGAGAAGAACTGTTGTTGAAACTGCAAGGAAATACATAATTATAGTTCTTGGAATAACCTTAGCATGTTTTACACAGATGTGGGCTTTTTCTTATGCATTGTGCCTTCAGCATACCTAAATGCCCAAACAGACTGTCCTTGTCTGGAGCCTCAGGGCACACTTAGTCTGTCCTCAGGCCAAATGGAAAGTAGATTTGGGGAAAATCACCTTTCAAACCTTTCCATGAAGATTCGTTCCACCTCTCCTGTTCCCTGCTCATATGTTCATAACACAAATACACTATTCTTATCCATAGGTGAGGAAAGGGGGGAAATATCTATTTAACACTTTCTTAAAAGTAAATAAGAGGTTTTTATTTTAGTGTCAGAAGGTAGCCTGCACTTTATTTTGAGCTCAACCGAGGAGTAGCTTCCAAAACAAATGTCAGAACTGGACCACCTCCTTCATCATCGAATTCATTGGGCGCATCTCCTGAGTCTCCATCCCCATATAGTAGTTTCTAGGAGCCTCGTTTTGAAATATCTTGTTTTCAATCTGTCCCAAGCTGTTACTTAATCTCCCAAAGATTTTGTTGATAAAGCTTTAAACTGCTGTTAAATAATAGGATGTATCCTGTTGTGAAGATTAAATTAGAATTTTTTAAAAAAGAGCCTAGAGTAGCTCCTAGTAGATAGGACACTTAATAAAAGTAGTTATTACTATTGAAGATGTGATTTATATTCTTAATATTATAAAATGATATACTCTCTTCAAATGCTCACATGAGCTGTCTCTCTTGGTGCACATAATATTAACAGCAAAATTAGTTTTCATGTCAGAGACACAATAAGAAATGAAAGGGAAGAGGTTATTTCAGATATATACTTCCTTTAGCTAAATGACATTTTGAGATTTTTAAAAAAGGAAAGGGGAATGTTCAACATATATTTTTATTTCAAAAATGCATTTTAAAAAAAGGGATACTACCAGTAGTTTAAGATCATAGAAAAAAAGAAGGAGCAGTCTAAGAAAATTTGACCAGAGTTTGGGGGAGGGGGGCGGGGAGGGGGTCCAGTCTTTATTTTGAGGCCTTATTTTATTTATTTATTTATTTATTTATTTATTTATTTATTTATGGAAATGAGCAAAAGAGCCAGACTGCAAGAGACAGAGAGTTGATAAGAGGTTTTAAAAATATTTTAAGATGCTATTTTTATTTTCTAAAAAGCATGATGATTGTCAACCCTTTGAGATGGATTAAGATAGGAACTACTTGTATCACTAATTTTTAAAAATTCTCACCCCAGGATATGTTTTGTTTTGTTTGTATGATTCTAGAGAGAGAGGCAGGGAGATGGAGAGAGAGAAGAGAAACGCTGATGTGAGAAACATCTATTGGTTGCCTCCGTATGCAACCCAACTGGGGATTGAACCCGTGGCCCTTTGGACTATGAGACGACAGCTCCAACCAACTGAGCCACACTGGCCAGGGCTGTATCAGTCATTTTAATAATCACATAATTTCCATCCCATCTATCCCCCAGTCTCCTACACACAGAGACAAATGCTTAGGAATTTATCTATTACTTTAGCCGTTCCTAACCTTAATGACAAATCTAGTTATATAAAATTCATAGATATTTTTGTGATGTGCCTTCTTCAATTTATTTCCATAAATACTAAATGATATCGTTCAATGTTTCTTAATGAGATTAGCATTCATCAATGATATCTGGGGATAATTTTTCTTTACTTACTTACCTGGGCATCTGTCTTTTTATTTTGCTGCAAAATCTTTTTTGCCCTCTGCATTGAAACTATTAGCTATCCATGGTTTTGTGTTTTGTTTTGTTTTTTCTTTTCCACTCACTACGAAGGAAGCTCAGTACAATGACAATTTATCAAGAGACTTGTAGGCAGGCTAATTGGCTTCAATCTAGTTTTTCTCTATATATCATACTTTTTTTCTCAAATGACTCTATGAGAAGTGTCAGACCATTGCAGATACATTATCTGGTTGCATTCACCAGGTATTAAAGTCTCCACTTTCCCAATGAGATTTATTTGTTTGCCATTTCTTCAGTCATCACTGGAAGATTTTTCATGAGCAAACACCATCATGGTGGCCACATGGAGACTCTGATACAAAAGGCTTCTGGCAGACATTCCATCAGAATGATTCTTATTTTGGCCAACAGTTCCCTAATTTCCTTCTTTAATTATTTCAAAACTTAAAGGTCTTCACTATATATTCATACTTAATCTGTTCACTAGGCTTACATTACTGTTGACAGTAAAATCCAACAGTCCAATAGAAATACAAGCCAAGTCACATGTGTGAATATACATTTTCTAGTTGCCCCACTTAAAAAATGATTTTAAATAGATGAAATTAATTTTAAGAAAACATTGTGCTTAATCTAGAATATCCAATATATTATCATTGGAATATGTAATGTAATCAGTACAAAAATTGTTAGTGGTATATTTGACTTTTTATAAAGGAATTCTTCCAGTTTCAGGGCATATTTTATACTTGTAACTTATCTCAGTTGGAACGGCTCCATTTCAAGTTCTTGAGAGTAACAGTGGCTTATGCTACTGTATTGGACCTTGTAGGGTCAATTCCAAAATAAAGAATATAGATTAGATGATCTTTATGGCCCCTTTCCTTTTACCTCTTACATATTTTTCTATAGAATTATTTTTAGATCTCGAAACTATGTGTTTTAGGAAACAAATGGAAGGTGGATATCTCCCTAAAATTGTGGGCAATAAAGAAAGAAGTAATTCATTTTTTTCTCATCAACAGCTGTTTGCTTTTGGAAAGCATTCCCAAAGTAGATCCTTTGTCCTACTATTATCAAGGAATACCACTTTATATCTCAGTTGCTAACCCTCCCTTTGATATACTTTAAATACATTGATCAACTTTTTTAATGATATCCTGTCAATCCCATTTTAATTTTTAAAGCCATATATTAATATTATTTCTGTTTTTATTGTTAACTTTTCATTTTCTGCTAATTACTTAGAGTTCCTCTTGAGAATATGTTTAAATAGTCATCATGGAAAAAAGATAAACCAATTAATAACTGATTAAGTTATGGACTGTAGTTCATGGAGAGACTTTATGTATTTTTTAAAATGTATTTTTATTGATATCAGAGAGGAAGGGAGAGGGAGAGTGAGACAGAAACATCAATGATGAGAGAGGATCATTGATTGGCTGCCTCCTGCACACCCCCTACTGGAGATCGAGCCCACAACCAGGACCTGTGCCTTGACCAGGAATCAAACTGTGACCTCCTGGTCCATAGGTCAATGCCCAGCTACTAAGTCACACTAGCCAACGAGACTGTACTTACACAAGCTGTGCTTACATGGTTCTTAACTTAAGAAGTTAAGGAAATGCACATAAATGTTAGGGAAGTATGAATTTTACTGATACTAGAAGTTCATAGACAAAGTTGATTGAGGAATTTAGGGACAAAAATGTTCTGCACAGGAGGCTTAAATAGTTCAAGCAAAGCCAGAGACACCCAGAAAAAAAAAAGAATGCATAGGACATGATTGGTTACTCAGATGTGCAGAGGTGATGTAGTAATGGAGAAAAGGGTGATAGGCATGTCTGCTGGGGATTTACCCTGTAATATTATAACCATCTGGCTGATTGAAAAACCCGCAGGGAAAATGTTAAGGTAGACT
This sequence comes from Myotis lucifugus, assembly GCF_000147115.1. NCBI lineage: Eukaryota > Metazoa > Chordata > Mammalia > Chiroptera > Vespertilionidae > Myotis > Myotis lucifugus. The sequence continues at coordinate 6,576,866 of NW_005871099.1, read as the reverse complement.
TGTTGAATGTTGAGCTTGCAATCTGTTTCTCTGCATGTCTATAAAAAAAGACAGCACAGTGTGGTCTGTAATAATGTATAGTCATACTGGAGAAGGTAACTAGCTCAATCACCATTCACTACAGCAATCTGAAGTCATAAAATACCACACACTTGGGTGACCTAGGAAAATTGATGTTCAGTGGGGTACCAATACAGAAAATGGTGAACTGTGGCCATTATCATACAAATAAATAATAATAAAAAACTGGATGTTTTCTTTTTAATTTTCTCTCTGCTCCTCTACACATCCCACTAAGCTAGTGGCCTACATAAATATATCACAGAATATATATTAATATATATATATATTTCAGATTTTCTATATATATATATATATATTTCAGATTATATGTATTTCACAAAATATATATAATAAAAGAAAACAACATTAGACCTTTTTATGAGAAAAGTTACAGGGAAATATTAACATTTTAATTCCACATGCTGTAAGATTTTAATCTAGGCAATTTGACATGGAGGGTGTGTGGGGGCTAATGTAAGTAACCAACAAGAGTTGAACATCTTCTAAGTAACAACATTGTGTATGTTGCCTTCCTTTCTTGTCTCCTTTAGTGCTGGGAAGAAAAAAAAGGTGTGCTATTAAAATCTCCTAAAAGATAAGGACACAGAGGCTGAAAAGAAATTAAGTAAATTGCACAGGATTCCAACTTCATTAACTGAATTTAAACGGAAAAAAAACTAGATCCATGAGCACATTGCTTTCAGACCAGGTTTAAGACCATAAATTTTCCTTCCGAGTTTGAGGAATTATCCCCCTAAAGAGGCACAGGGCCTTTGCACCTTCTAGTGGATCACTAGATTCACCAGCGTGAATACATGGTCCAGCCAGACTGTGGGGCCTGGAGATTTCCCCAGTGAGACAGTAAATACGAAAACAAGGTAAAATCTACTTTGTTAAACAGGTGCAACATTATAGTGAGGGCATCTGTTGCAGGTACTTTTGCTGTTTCATTCATATCTCATCACCACACACCATTCCTGTACATCTCAACGGGAAGCTCCTGAGACTCTTTCCAAAGGCTTTTCTGGCCAAGGAGTCGGGCTCAACAAAGGACAAGCAGAAGGGCCAGGAGTTCATAGGGGCCAGGTACAGTCCTGATCAATGACTGACAGCATTGGTGGCTAAATATCCTAGTTCTTTGTTCCTTGGTTGGGACAGCACAGAGACAGTCTCCCAGAACCGTCCAGTAGAATGGGGTCACAAAGTTCTTCAGGGCCCACAGCCATACGCAGCTCCTTCTCTCCTTGGCTTCATTTCCCTCTCACATACCAAGGCTACCAGGGCTCACTGCTGCTACTCCCCAAGTAGAAGCACTTCCACATGTGTTCAATATCTTCTTCTGAAGGAGTTGAACTTAATTTAAAATCCCAGCTCTGGAAGTTGGAATTTTGACATAGGAATTGGTAATGGTAATCTTGTAAAATATCATAAAGGGCCACCTGCAATTTTTTTTAATATAGCAAAAGAATGGAGGGGGATCCATAAGGCAGAGGGCAAAAAGTTCATAAGAGGAAGGGGATGAGCAAGAAAAAGGAAAGGAAAATAGAAAAAGGAGATGAGGGGAAAGAGGGAATGAAAGCTAGGGAAAATACAGTTTTAAGGAAAGCAAGGATTCATTGAGATGAGTATGTTCATAGAGGGTAAAACCATTTAGAATCATTTTGGCTTGCTGTAAACTTGGACAGTGAGCAACAGAGTAGAACCATAGCTCTCTTTAACTGACAGAGAGAGAGAGAGAGAGAGAGAGAGAGAGAGAGAGAGAGAGAATGATAGAATAATTTCTGTGTGTTGGTCCAAGTGGAAGAATTTAGACAAGTAAGTGATGTTTGAAGTATGGGATGATGCTTCTTATAACATAAGGATGGACCTTCTAACCAATCACTTACCAGGGTAAAGCTACCTGTCCATGACTTACCCCCTGCATTGCTGAAGTTGTTCAGATGGTATGGTATTTCTGAGATGTGTGACATGAATTTGGATTATATTACTCTATAGTCTTAACAATTCTATGAATCTATATATTAAAGAAGAATTAAGATGATAGAAGGAAGCTATTTCTTAGCTATCATCTAACATCTTCATACTTATTTAATACTGTGTAATATGATTTAACCTTGAAACACCTCATTTCTCTGGGAATCTAGCACCTCTTAGTACACTGTCCAGTTTTCCAACAGTCCTTACCCATTTTCAAAGTGGGTCCATTCACTTAAACTCAAGAGACATTCACAGAGCACTTGCTCTATCCGAGGGTCTGCCCACCCTCACCAAGAAGCCAGGATCTACTCAATTATCACTTGTAATAAAACATGCAGTGATAAAATACAGTGTACTTTATTATATGGAATAAAATCCCAAGTTGTACAATGGACTTAGTTATTGTGAATCCTTTCTAGTTGATTCTCAGTATATTGTCCCACATGTCACTATCTGTCTAACCTTGGAAAGTCATTTAATCTGTGAGGACAGATATCCCTTTCTCTATAAAATGAGAAGCTTGAATAATAGCCCAAATTCTACAATCTGGAACCCATCAATAGTCTTCAAATGTGTGCTTCAAATGTATGAGAGCTGAATACAATCTGTGGGCCTCTGCAGTTTTCTGGGAGAGATAATATAGTTTTTAATCAGATTCCCAAAGGAGGCTTTTATTCCAAAACATTTTAAAAATCATAGGATTATAATACCTTGAAGATCTTACCTTTGTCTGAAATTCTTTGCTTCATAATTCTATGACTCATTACCTCTGTAGTGATTTTGAATAGCCATTTTTATGAAACAAACTTGTCCCTTAAATAAATATCAAAGTTACACATAAACTTGGAATAATGGTTTATCTACCCATGAAGTTTTTCACATATAAAGGGATGGTTTATTAGGCTCTTTTGCAAATAAAAATTGATTTATTGTCAAATATTATAACCAACTGAAACTATGATGTAGAGTTGGGCAAAAATACGTATAAAATGCCAAGGACTGTGGCATTTAAACAATTCTAGTGTTTAAAGTAAAACCAAAGTTTTTTTTTTTTTCTTTTAGGAGGCTTGTCAAGTATGGAAAATAAAATTTTTCATGTTCCTCAAAATGCAAATCATTTAATAAAAGAGAAAATACAAAAACAACAAATAAAATGAATTATTTAAAGAAATAATACATTATTAATATGAGCTTAGTATTACCTTATTTTATACTATCTGTATATCTCATTTATATTAATACTAGAGACCCAGTGCACAAAATTTGTGCACTGGGGGGTGGGAGTGTCCCTCAGCCCAGCCTGCACCCTCTCCAATCTGGGACCCCTCAGGGGATGTCCGACTGCCTGTTTGGGATTGTGCCTAAACCGGCAGTCAGACATCCCTCGCACAATCTGGGACTGCTGGCTCCCAACCGCTCGCCTGCCTGCCTGCCTGCCTGCCTGATTGCCCCTAACCACTCCCCTGCCAGCCTGATTGATGTCTAACTGCTCCCCTGCTGGCCTGGTCACCCCAAACTGCCCTCCCCTGCCAGCCTAATTGCCCCCAACTGCCCTCCCCTGCCAGCCTGGTTGCCCCTAACTGCCCTTCCCTGCAGGCCTGGTCCCCCCCAACTGCTCTCCCCTGCCTGCCCAGTCACCCCTAACTGTCCTCCCCTGCAGGCCTGGTACCCCCAACTGCCCTCCCCTGCAGGCCTGGTCATCCCTAACTGCCCTACCCTGCTGGCCTGATCACCCACAGCTGCTCTCCCCTGCCAGCTATCTTGTGCCTGTGGTAGCCACCATCTTTGAGGGAGGGACAGTCAATTAGCATATTCCCTCCTTATTGGTTGTGGGTGCCGCTATCTTTGAGGACGGGGCAGTCAATTAGCATTTTCCCTCCTTATTGGCTGTGGGTGCTTCCATCTTTGCGATGGTGTGAGGGTCAATTAGTGTATTCCCTTTTTATTAGATAGGGTTTATTTGATGTTTATTGTTGTGGATTTTTTAATCTTGGCCCAAGGATATATTTGTTGATTTTTTTAGTGAGAGAAACATAGATTGGTTGCCTCCCATACACACTCCAACCAGGGACTGAACCTGCAACCTAGATATGTGTCCTGACTGGGAATCGAACCCACAACCTCTTGGTGTATGGCACAATGCTCCATTCACCTGAGCCACCCAACCAGGGCTGTTGTGGGGTTTTTATGTGGTTTGCTCTTCTTATATTATCTTCAGGATTAAAAAAAAATAACGGAAAAGAAAGGAAGCAAGTGAAAATTCTTTAAGGAAGTAGTTTGTTGAATTGGATGTTCATCAATCCTTGAACCTTCAGATTCACTGCTCAGCATGGAGCAGACATGCAGTCTCACTGAAAGTTCAATTGTTTTATGGGCTGTTGCTCAGAAGAAAAATCACCTGTTTCATAGGTGCTTGTGGAGAGAGTTGTGAAAGAGATTGATATGGAGAGGAGGTTTCATACCTTTAACCCTTAAATTTTTATACATTAATTTTTGTTTTGGTAACCATGCCACTGCCCTCAAAATAATGAGCAAAGTTTGTGAACTTTACATTTTAGGAATTTACTTCAAAAGATTAATTAAATTAGCCATGCATTGCAATATGTATTATTTCAGAATAATGCTTACAAATTATTCATCTATACTACACTATGATGATGTGTAAGGGATGGACATCACAATGTTTTTCAGGAAAGTCATTCCCATGAGCGTGAATACATATATTTTCCAAAATCCAAAGCATAATTAACCCATGTAGTTCAATTCTAAGGCTACAAATAACCTCTGAGCTTGTAAGTATAGGCATACACATTTTAATTAATAAGAGCAAAATGCTAGCTTTTGTTTTTAAGAATAAATATTGGACTTGAATTTCCCCCTTGTTTTGTTCAAATGTATATTAAAAATAATTGAAGTCATAGAGCGTAAGGTTAACTATGACAAACATGAAATAAACAGAAAAATACAAGTGGAGTTCCTAAAATTAAAAATTGATATACCTTACAAAGTGATCACCCCAATAAGTCTAGTACCCATCTGACACCATACATGGTTATTATAATACTGGGGGCCCAGCGATGGGTGTGAGTGGTGGCTCCAGTGCTGACAGCCAGTGTGAGTGAGGCTGGTGTCGGTAGCAGGTGTGAGCACCAGGCAGGACCGTGGCATACGGGAGCAAAGAATTTTCAGTAACCACCAGAAGCTCACCCCGATGACAGCAACCAGTGCTCCGCCTTGGTCTTGTGCCCCCACTCACCTGCTCCGCGTGTGCCCCTTGGTGTTCAGTACATGTCATAGCGATTAGTTGTTTGGTTGTTCCGCCATTTGGTCTATTTGCATATTAACCTTTTATTATATAGGATTGTTGACTGTATTCCCTTTGCTGTACTTTACATCTCAATAGCTATTTTTAAAACTGGGGATTTGTACTTAATTCTTTTTACCATTTTTTCCTGTACCCCAATTTCTCTCCCATCTATTTGTTCTCTGTGTCTATGAGCCTGTTTCTATTTTCTTTGTTCATTTATTTTTTTTTAGATTCCACATATAAGTGAAGTCATATGATATTTATCTTTCTTCGTCTCACATTTAATTTAGCATAATACCCTCTAGGCCCATCCATGTTGTTGCGAATGGTAATATTTCATCCTTTTTATGACTGAGTAATATTCCATACTATGTATATACTACCTCTTCTTTATCTGTTTGTCTATCAATGGACTCTTAGCTTGATTCCATATTTTGATTACTGTAAATAATGCTGCAATGAACACAGAGGTGCATAGATCCTTTCAAATTAGTATTTTGAGCTTTTTCAGAGGAATACCCAGAAGTGGAATTGCTGGGTCATATGCTAGTTCTATTTTTAATTTTTTGAGGAACCTTCATGCTGTTTTCCATAGTGGCTGCACCAATTTGCAACCCCACTAGCAGTGTACTAGGGTTCCCTTTTCTCCACATCCTTGCCAAGACTTGTTGTTTGTTGATTTTTTCAATGATAATCATTCTGACAGGTGTGAGGTGACATCTCAGTGTGGTTTTGATTTGCAGAGAATACAGTGATTTCCGACATTATTCTGGAATTGTAAAATTTGGAATATTTTATCTTCTCCATTAACTGTGTCATCTCTTATTCATTTTTACTTCTGCAGCTTTCCTCTTTCAGCCACATTGAATTTGAACAAATATCCATCATATTAGTTGTATTTTCAATTATAGTTGGCATGCAATAGTATATTAGTTTTAGGTGTACAACATAGTGGTTAGACATTTGTATAACTTACATAAATATCACCCCAATAAGTTTATCATATTAGTCTTGACTTTGACTAGATTTCTGTCAGTGGCAAATGCCAAGCTAGAGTGGAGAAGGCATAGTGATAAAGAACCTCTCCTCTCCTCCCTATTTTGTTATATGCCAATGTGAGGTTTTATAGCATATTTTCACAAAGAAGCTTTTTTTTTATTTTAGAAGAGATTCAGATTTACAGAAAAGTTATGAAGATAGTATAGAGAGTTCCCCTTTCCCACATAGCCAATGAAAAGTTATCTCTATTATTAACATCTTACCTTACTGTTAATATTCATCACAATTAATAAAGTAATATGTACAAATCATTATTATATCTAATATTTATTCTAATTCCCTTAGGTTTTGAAAAATCTGTTTTTATTATTGAAAGTATTATAGATACTCCCTTTTCTGCCCATTAACCCTCTCCACCCTGAACCCCCCCCCCCCAAGGCCTTCGCTGCATATCGTCTGTGTCCATGGGTTATATAGACATGTATATAAATTCTTTGGTTAATTTTCCCCCCACCCAATTCATTTTCTGTTCCAGGATCCCATCCACTTTATGTCACCTTAGGTTTAGTCATTTTGTCACTTTAGGATTCTTTTGACTGTGACAGTTTCTTAGACTTACCTTCTTATGATGATCTTGACAGATATGTAGGGTACATACTCTCAATATAACTTTTTAATGTTGATGTGAATGTAGATTACTTAGCTGAGGTAAAGTTTGTTAGGATTTTTTCAGTATAAAGTGGACCCTTCCCAAACTATGCCCTTTGGAAGGAAGTTACTATATGCAGCCCACATTTAAAGGAGTGAGGAATTATGTCCTACCATTTTTAAAATATATTTTATTATTTTTTTGCAGAGAGGAAGGGAGAGGGATAGAGAGTTAGAAACATTGATGAGAGAGAAACATCGATCAGCTGCCTCCTGCACACCCGCTACTGGGGATGTGCCCGCAACCAAGGTACATGCCCTTGACTGGAATTGAACCTGGGACCCTTCAGTCTGCCGGCCAACGCTCTATCCACTGAGCCAAACCGGTCAGGGCTATGTCCTACCATTTTGAAGGAACAGTATCAACAAAGCATTTGGCATTATTCTGCATGGAAAGATTTATAAGAAACTACCAAACTGTTTTGCACAGTGGCTGAACCATTTTGCATTCCCACCAGCAATTAATGAGAATTACTGTTGATCTGGATTCTCACTAGGAATTAGTATTCCCAATTTTGGATGACAGCTATTCTAATAGGTATGTAGTGACATCTCATAGTTGTTTTTAAAATATAAATTTATTGATTTCAGAAAGGAAGGGAGAAGGAGAGAAACATAGAAACATCAATAATAAGAGAAAATCATTGATGGACTGCCTCCTGCATGCCCTGATTGAGCCCACAACCTGGGGCTGTGCCTAGACCAGGAATTGAATCATGACCTACTGGTTCACAGGTTGATGCTCAATCACTAAGCCATTACTGGCCAGGCTTATAGTTGTTTTAATGTGCATTAACTTAATAAAAATGAAGAACATTTTTTCCATATGTATGTATTCATCATCTCTATATTTTCTTTGATGAAATGTCTGTTCAGATATTTATTAATTGGGTTGCTTGTTATTTCATTCCTCAGTTTTACATGTTCTTTGTTTATCTTGGGCACAAGTACTTTATATGTCTTGAAAATACTTTGGCTTTATCTGTTCTTTGTCTTTTAAATCTCTTAACAGTGTCTTTTGACAAGCACAATTTTTAAATTTCAATAAAGTCTAACTAATTTTTTTCATAGATCATGTTTTTGGTGTTATATGTAAAAACTCATCTCCAAATCCAAGGACACAGGTTTTATCATATTTTTTTTCTTCTAGATGACTTAGAGATTTTCATTGAACATTTAGGTCCATGGTCTATTTCAAGTTAATTTTTATGTAAGGTGTATAATTTGTGTGTATATTATTTTTAATTTTTTAGCATTTGAGCATCCAATACCATTTTTTTCTCTCCCTATCAATGAAGAAGAATGATTATCCTTTCTCCATTGCATTGCTTTTGTCAAATATCCATAGATTATATTTGTGTGGCTTTATTTCTGGGCTCTGGATTCTGTTCCATTGATCTATGCATCTATTGCTCTGCCAATCTTGACAGTACCTGACAGTCTTGATTACTGTAGTTTTACACTGTGTCTTAAAGCCTAGTAGTGTGAATCCTCCAACTTTGTTCTTTTCTTCAGTATTATGTTGGCTGTTCTGCGTCTTTTTCCTTTTTATATAAAATTTAGAAATATTGTGTCCATATCTACAAAGGAACTTGCGGTCAAATATAGAGGTCAATGTGGGAAGAGTTGGCATTTAACAATATTGAGTCTTTCAACCTATGAACATAGACTATATCTCCAACCACCTCTTGTTTTTAATCCTGTGAAATAATGAAGGCGTCTGTGCCACTATTTAATACACATATATTTGCTCAATTTAATATATCTTAGAACTTGTGAAATACCAGGAAAGACAAATAAAAATTGTCTGCTTAAAATGATTAAGATTGTAAAGATCAAGATTAAATAGATATGCAAAAACTTGAGTCATACTAACAGGCTTCCAAATATATTGATATGCGAACATAATGAAAACCTGTTTTGATTTATATTAATTATGAGTCTGTTTTGAATATCATATAGAAAGTATGGAATTTGAAATTCATTACTCTGAAGATTATTACATATGGGAAAAGAAGAAAGGAGTCTCAGGAATCAGTGTTTTACTCTTAATAATATGGGGGAGGAGACTTTTTTTTTTCTGGGAGAAAAAAAATGATACTAGGAAGAAGCTGGAACAATTTCTTTGAGGAAAGGGATGCCGAGAGAACGTAGGTTGTTAGAACAGAATACTCTGAAAAAGCATAAGTAAGGATTTCAAGTTATGGGACCAGAAACAAATGACCTGGAAAAGCATTCTCCTCTACCTCACCCCCCAAAAATGGAAACTTGAAAAACAATGCCCAAGATATCATAGAATGTTTTAAACATAAAACACGGGCTTATTATTTGGAACATAATTTATTTTTTGAGTTAATAATTTTTTTTAATTTTTTTTTAATTTTCTGGTTAATCCTCTCCCTAGGACATTTTTTTCCCATTGATTTTTACAGTGGAAGGAAGGGGGTGAGACAGAGAGAGAGAAACATTGATGTGAGAGAGACACATGCCCTTGACCAGAATCAAGCCTGGGACCTTTCAGTCCATGGGCTGATGCTCTATTCACTGAGCCAAACTGGCTAGGGCTTTATTTTTATTTTTTTAAACTTATCTTTATTGTTGAAAGTATTAAAGATGTCTCTCCCCATTTTGTCCTACTGATCCCCTCCACCTTGCCTCTGCCCCTCCCAGGATATGCATGTAAGTTCCCTGGTTAATCTCTCCTCAACCATTCCCCCCATCCCTGCCTTCCCTCTAAGATTTGTCAGTCTGTTCCATGCGTCTATAGCTCTGGACCTATTTTGTTCATCAATTTATTTTGTTCATTAGATTCCACATATGAGTGAGATCATGTGATACTTATCTTGGTCTGATTGGCTTATTTCGCTTAGCATAATTCATAGCCAATTATTGGTTTGGTAGTTGGCAAATTCTATATGTTAAAACAAGTTTTCATTTAGCAAGTTAAGAACTGTTTTCTTTCAAATAAAAGAAGGCATTTAAAAAGTCCCAAAATGAAATCAAAAGGCAAGAGTTTTAAAGACCTAGGAGGAAGTAAATATTTCAAACAATTGTTTGGTTGTTAACATGCCAGCAAAAGGTTGGTTTTGAAAATATCTGTTCGAGTAGAGTATATGGGGCATTATCCAAGGCATCCCTTGAGATAAACTTAACCATGCAGGTATTCGGACAGTAAGTATTTGCTAGCAAAGAGACTACTTTAAGCAAGCAGGACCGAGGGTAGGCATTACCATCTGACCTTAAAAGGCTAATATGCAAAGTGTCCTCTCAGGAGTTCAACTGGGAATTCGATTGCTTGCTATGACGTGTGCTGACCACCAGGGGGTGGCGCGGAACGAAGGAAGGCCCCAGCTGTGATCCAGCAGTCAGCAGCCAGGGAAGGAAGGCCCTAAGGCCCTGGCCAGCAGCTGGCAGCCAGCCACCCCGGCTGGCAGCTGGAAGGCCCCGATCAGCCCTGATCACCAGCCAGACCTAGGGACCCTACCCATGCACGAATTTCGTGCACCAGGCCTCTAGTATTAATATAATCAAGACTGCCAGAGGAATTACGCCACACAAAAATATGCAGTTGCAAATCACACAGCACATTTTATTACTCACAAGGTTCCTGGTGCTGTGGGCTCAGACTTAATGGGTTCCCCGGGGAAGAGTAGCGTTGTCTGCGGGCAGTGGAGGATCCGTCTTTGGATGGCTGGCCGTCTGGTTGGGTCAAGTCAGCGGGAGGAGGGTGACCGAAGCCTCGAAATCAGAGGTTTGGCCATTCTTCTGTCCAGTGTGGAACAAGGCAACATGGAGTGTGGAGCAAGAGGATGATTGATGTCTGAAGTCGGGGACCCGTTTTTAAGCCTGTTCTGACCCACAGCAGTCCAGGTAACATACGTCATCACACAAGTGTTAATCAGAGTGCAAGCTGGTTATCTATCACAGTGTCACTCAGAAGGTGTCTGTCAGGTTTACATATGTCATTCCTAAGGGTAGCACTCAGCTATGGTCTTATCTACATGGTGCAGCTAGGGCTTGGCCGGAGTGGTCATTTCCTGTGCTCTTTAATATTTCACACAAGTATATCACAAAAAATAGTTTTTCTACATTTCCTATAACACTCTTTAATAATTTTCTATTGCTATAACATTGTAACACTCTACTTATTTCCTATCATTATCACTATTACTATGACAATATCTTTTTTTTTCCAGAAAAATGTGGTTTTAGTAACCCCCATAAATAATTCTGTCATGAGCTATCAGCTACTGGTAATGAATTTGCATACAAAGGAATAGTTTATTTTTAGTGTACCCATAAGGCTGGGATGCTACTGACAACTTGAAATGCAAAAAAAAACCCCACTATCTTATTAGCTACAAGGCCACACTCCCAATATATATTTCATGAGCTACATAATAAATGATGAGAGGTTATTTACACTCCATACACTAGATAGGGAAAAGATGAGTCATTTCTTATTGTTTCTGGAGGTACACATTGTGTTTTTGTTCAAATTCCAATTTCAGAACTTCAAACTCCTGGTACTCTATCTAATTGAAGCAGTAGCATGCACAAAGCACAAAACAAATGAACTGCCATATCTAAAAGCAATAGATAGTAACCATGAAAAATATTAACAATAGTGAATTTTTACTTTTCTAAAAATTCCCAGTTATGTATTGAGGCATAATTACATTGCATTCTGTTTCTAAGCAAATCTTTTTTGTGATAAGACATCGACAACAGATTGAGAATATAGCATTGGGGAATCAGGAGCCAGCATACCACATTGTCCCTTCGAAATGTTAGAGCACATTGGAAGGAGTGAAAACTTTCTTGTCAATTTTGTAGGTCAATATTTAGAGACTTACTTGAAGCAAGTACATGAGCAAAAAGAGACCTAGTTATAAAGAGCCACGAAGCAAAAACAGTGGTCCCACACAGACCAAATTAATCAAAATGAGGGCACTGCCAAACCCCTGCAGAATGATTGTTTGGCCACACTGCTTAAGGGCTATTCTTTATGAATGGAAATGGAGACTTACAACAACCTTATCTTAAATTTGCAAAGATTTTCAGTAAATTTTGGCCTATATTTAGATAGGTTATATTATTTTAAAATGTAATTAAAGAATATACAATTACAGTCATGTAGTCTTGAAGAATATAAAATTATACTGTATGACATAGGCATTGAAAGCCATATTAGAATTCAACAGACTCTGGTTGTACAGTCAAAGGTTTATTATTTACAGTAATTATCAACTTGGGGGAACTAATGTATAAGTGATAGGGTCACATAAGTTACTATATAATAAGAAAATGCCATTAGCAAAAAACTAAAAATTATTTGAAGAAAGGAATGGAACTGACAGAATGAAAGCTCTCCCCCCGTCAATACCATGAAGACAAAAAAAGTCGGTATTCTAAAGTAGAAAACTGTCATATCGTTCTTTGTCCCCTTTTCAATAAACTGTCTCTGGTTTTACAATATGAAAAACTTTTTCTTTCCAGTGGGGGACATCCAATCCTGGGAACGTTTATGTGTGTACATCCTAGGAGATTATATTTTTAAGTCTAGACACATATCCAAAACTGCAGGTCCCCCAAATACTTCCACAACTTTAATTATAATGAGAGGTTTTGAGGGCAGATACCATTTGGTCTAGCAGTGGTCAGCAAACTGCAGCTCGCGAGCCACATGCAGCTCTTTGGCCCCTTGAGTGTGGCTCTTCTGTGCATGGGCCATGAAGTTTCAATTGCACTGTACATGTGCGCCCACACGTGGTATTTTGTGGAAGAGCCACACTCAAGGGGCCAAAGAGCCTCATGTGGCTCGTGAGCCGCAGTTTGCCGACCACTGGTCTAGAGCCATTGTGCATTGGATGGAATGAAGGGTGAAAATTAACAAGGTTAATACATTTCTTTTGGCTAAAAATTCTACATCTGAGAAGAGGTAGTCTTTTTTCATAGCATTTCTGCCATATCATAAATTAACCTACAGTAAATGACATTAAGGAGGTAGCTTTGTTCCATAAATGGGTAGGCCACCATATGGCTTTGATGTTAGTATAAAGTTAATCACATGCTAGGTGATAGGCTGTCTTATAATTCCATAATAAATTGCATATACAAATGGTGCGATTATCTGCCCAGCATGCACATTTTGTTATCAGTAACCTTTAGGGAATCATGAATGTGAAATTTGGATTATAAAATAGATGTGAGGGTGTTGTATTAGAAAGGCATAGATAATGTGTAGGGAGTTAGGATGTGTGATTTTTGAGTCCCCTTTTCTCCCCTTGCTTTCTGGCAGGATGGATGCAATGAATTGGTCCTGGACTGTGAGTGCCAATTCTGTGGCATTTTTAGCTCTCCTTGAAAGAGGGTAAGATGCCTCTCTCCATGACACCAACTCTAGCTTTATCCCACCGAACCATATCCTTTATTCTTTAGTTCTTTCCCACTTAAGCACCAACACTTTCAATGAAAGCAGCTGCTCACTACAAGCTTATGACATTGCAATTCTCTTGTAACCAAAATATTTGATTGTCCAGAGTGTTTTATTCTGAAACCATCCGGAAAATTAGAGTTCCTGTTCTTAATCTTTATTTGGGAGAATAAGGACAATTCATACAGGAGTAGCATATTGATGGAAAAGAATATTAGAGAATTAATGAAAACTGATCTCGTCATTTTTCTGAAAATGGAGGAAATAATATTTTCAGATTTTTTTTCCTGCTATTCCAAGTGCAGGCAACACATAATTTATATGTAATTCACACACCAATGGAGAGGTTTTTCATACTGATTGCTTTCACTCTAATAGTGCTCTACAAACAAATAAAGAAATTAACTGATGTTACCCCTGATCAGATGATCTTTCTTTGGAGATGTGACATTTAATCTGATTATTCATGAATATTTTAATGAGAGATTTATCACATGCCAGTCATTAGACACTGAATATTAAAATACAACCAATCACACCCTGTTGATGACAAGGTTCCATTTCTAATTTGTGGGGAAAGAAGAAGCAAATAAGATGAGTTTAATAGTTGGGCTTTATTTCTTTTTGTTAAATCTTATGGGGAACATAACCACAGTGAGGGAAAAGAGAATGTCTTAAAGCCAAAACTCGGTGATAGCAATCAGCTTTTTCCTTCCTCAGTCCAATTAAATCAATGGTACTTCAATTTAACAGGAATGAGACATATTAATGATTAATAGAGGACTAGTTGCTCATTTCTAATATGCAATCAACTCCAAATTGATAAATGGTTTTGGGATTTACCAAAGCTTATTCGTAAATCTACCATTTGGAGCTTAAATGAATCACCCATTTTTCATAAGAAATGATTTAACAAAGCATGATCTTAGATCAGTTCTAGAAGCCGACTTAATCTCACTCAATTTGGGCTCTCTGAGAGAAAAGAATATATCCAGTGATGAGCTCAGTGTCTCAAACATAGATGGCACTCAGTAAATATTAGACAAATGAAAGAAGGAAGAAATGAAAAACACCTGAATATGTTATACTATTAGAGTATTAAAATCTAACCATGACTTAAACTCTGTTGCATCTTTTAACATGTGCTTTTATTGATTTTTAGAGAGAGAGGAATGGGGAGAGAGAGAGATAGAAACATTGATGAGAGAGAAAGACTGATTGGCTGCCTCCCACATGCCCCCTACTGGGGATTGAGCCCACAACCCAGGCATGTGCCTTGACTGGGAATCTTAACTGTGACCTCTCAGTGCACAGGGCCGTGCTCAACTAGCTGAATCACAGCAGCTAGGCTAACTCTGTTTCTACATAAAAATCCACATTTGAATGCAGGTTCTAAGAAACACAACAGCAATTTTTCCAGCCCTCTTCTCATCAGTACCAGCAATGGGGGCACTTTTGTCCTACACAATTGGTCAGCTCCCAGTGTCCTGTGGAAATTCAGGAAAAGGGTAACTCCTAATGTGCCAGGGGGGCCATGATGGCCATTGAGCTCCTTAGGTGAGATGCCACATTGTAGAGAAGGGACAGAAGGTCACATTGGCAATAGCTTGGGACACTAAGCAATAAAACACTCTGGGACTGTAAAGCAAAGAAGAAAATTGTATTTATAAGAATTCTTCCTAAAGAGACAACTGGATGTATTAAAAGGAAATCTTGAGCTGTTTGGGGAAGGGAGTAAGATCCTCTCCATTATACTCACAATAATGCCTGTGTGCTCCAAGAATTGTTGGTTACTTGTTTATTTGTTTGGCTGTGTGCTTTATGAAAGAAGCAAGGTGATGTCTTCCATATCTTCCTTTTCTGCCTTTGCATTCAATCAAGCACTAGGCTTTGCCTCTAAAAATGTTGAGTGAATATTTAGAGAATCAATTTGAAGGTATATCAAATTACCTTGCCAATAGAACTATTCCCGTTCTCCAACCCTGGGCCTGGAATGATGGCTGGGAGAAGGAGTTACTCTTCCAGGACCAAATATATGGAGCAGGCATAAGTATTGCTTGTGCACATTTAGAAAACTGCCTTATAATGTATGAGGAGTAGTTTATAATACCCGCTCCTTCAAACACCTTGAAAAAAATAGGTGCATTTTTCTTGCTATTCAAATGCTGCTTCTGTGTCAAAGCCATAGAAATAGAAAACAGATCAACCTTCAAGAAGATCTGGGGAGAGAATTGGAACTGTTCTATATCTTGAATGTGCTGATGATTATCCAACTTCTGCATTTGCCAAAACTTTAACAACTGTATACCAAAGAAGTGAATTTTATGGTATATAAATTCTACTTTAAAAATGAATTTTAGCCCTATCTGGTTTGGCTCAGTGGATAGAGCGTTGGCCTGTGGACTGAAGGGTCCCAGGTTCGATTCTGGTCAAGGGCACATGCCTGGGTTGTGGGCTCAATCCCCAGTGGGGGTTGTGCAGGAGGCAGCCAATCAATGATTCTTTCTCATCATTGATGTTTCAATCTCTCTCTCCCACTCCCTTCCTCTCTCTAAAATAAATAAAAATATATTTAAAAAATAATCTTGAAAAGGTTTTATACTATGATTTAAAGATTTATATCTATCAATCAATCTACCTAATTAAAGGGTATCACTAGAAAAAAGCCTGATTTTCTCCTTATCTAAAATATTGCTGCAGTGGGCTTTAATTTTCAATATATTTCCCAAACCTTGTTATGATTCTATGTTTGAAGCAACTAAATAAATCTGAAACTGTTTGGTACATTTTGTATGAGCAGTGGTCATTGTTCCACAATCTGTGTTCAGATCATAATCATTACTTCTCATACTTGTCTAGTATGCAAAGGTCAACCACTAAAAATTATTTTAATTTCTCTTCAGCTTCCTTGATTATTTGTAGAGAGTTGTTTCTAGGTCAGATTGTCTCAGCACACACAGCTAACTCCAGTTGAGCCAAACCAGATTCCTTTCAAAGGCTCTGACATTGCGAGTCTGCACTGGCATTTCATTTGTTTGTACAGAAAATGTTAGGACTCATTTTGCCAAGTCTCAGCCGTGATTTCAAAATCCTCTCATAAACTTGCTTCTTGACTTTATTCCAAACTTAAAGCTGGAATTGACCTTACAGTCATCAGCAGAGGCATATAGAGAGAAGTACACTATGACGGTGTTATTAGACACACACATATAGGTCGCCCATCTTTCAATTTTAAAATATACTATGGTGTCCACAGTTTGGGCTGTTATGTCAGTAGCAAATTTAATTAAATAAAAACCTAAGGAAAAAATGTGGTTTATTCCGAAAACCAGAAATTGAATTTTGCCAAGTGGATCGTCTTAAATGATCAAAGGAATACTTCATAAACTCTAGCAGTGTCATGGGAAGTCATATGACCAATACTTCTATGATACATTAATTGGGACACCTTGTAAATAGTGAAATTGCAGAAACATAGAAACATACTGTACTTTTTAAAATTTTATATGTTTCAGTGCACATTACACATAAAAACTACCTGAAAGTCTCATATTAAGCAAAGAGAGTTTTGAGTGACACATGGAGTGACAAGATATCTCCTAAAATATTCTTGGTAGCCATGATTTTTACCTCATTAAGTTACATGCTTTGTTTTTTAATTTTTTCTTGTATTTTTAGTTATATTTTATTTCTTTTCACTTTCAGTTGGAAGCTCTGTAGCTGCTGCCTAGTTTATCCCAATGCCTAAGTGCTTTGTTACAACTCACTAGAATTCTCTCAGCAGTAGTTCAAGGATATTTATTGCTCTTACTCAATATAGTTTGAATTATATAATCACAGTTAGAAAATACCGTTTGATTTCATGCTTTCTATTCTCTCTTTTCTCAGAGCCAGGGCTGTCTCTGACGTTGAGCAAACACTAGCATGTAATGTTCAGGTGTACATGCCTCCAACCCATACAGAGAAAGCAATGAATCCCACATCCCACATATGTGTAATTCATACTGGCTTAGAACGTCAATTGAATTTGAACCTGCAAAATACTAAGATATCTGAAAATACTTTTAAAATTAAATTTATTGGGGTGACATTAGTTAATAGGATCATATAGATCTCAGGTGTAGATTTCTTTGTTACAAGATTTGTATATTGCACTGTGTGCCCACCACCCAAGGTCAAATAACCTTCCATCACCATATATTTGTCCCTCTTCACCCCCTTCCTTCTGGCAACCACCACACTGCTGTTTGTGTCCAAAATTTCAATTTTATATCCCACATATGAGTGAAATCCTATGGTTCTTAGCTTTTTCTGCCTGACTTATTTCACTTAGCATAATATTCTGAAGTTCCATCCATGTTGTCACATATGGCAGTATTTTGTCTTTTCTTATGGCTGAGTAGTATTTCATTCTATATATGTACCACATATTTTTTTCTTCTTTTTTAAAAACTCACCTGAGGATATTTTCTTCCATTATTTCTAGAGAGAGTGGAAGTGGATGGAAAGGAGGTAAGGTAAGAGAGGGAGAGAGAGAAACATTGATGTGAGAGAGACACATTGCTTGGTTACCTCCTGCATATACCCCTACCAGGGTTGGGGAACCTGCAACTAAGGTAGGTGCCCTTGACCAGGAATTGAACCTGAGACCCTTTGATCCACAGGCTGATGCTCTAACCACTGACCAAAACCAGCCAGGGCTGTACCACATCTTCTTTATCCAATCTTTTATGGCAGGACACTTTGGTTGTCTCCATATGTTGACCACTGTAAATAATGCTGAAATGAACATAGGGTAGCATATATCTTTTCAAATGTTTTTGAGTTTGAGGGGTATATATCCAGAAAAGGCATTGCTGGGTCATATGCAGGGATTGCTAGCTCTATTCTTAATTTTTTGAGGACTCGCCAGACTGTTTTCCATAGTGGCTGTACCAGTCTACAATTCCACCAACAGTGAAAAAAGATTCCCATTTCTCCACAACCTCTCCAACACTTGTTACTTTTCTTGTTGATAATAGCCATTCTAACAAGTGTGAAATGGTATCTCATTTAATATAGCAGTTTAATTATTTAAGTCAGTACTAGCCATGTTTATCTTATTCCTATTTATTTAAAGAACAAAAATCAATGTTAATATTTAAATTATTTGAGTTGTAGAAATTTGCATTTTTCTGTAGAATCATCTATAACATATTGATAGTCCATAATTATTGTTCATAACCTGTCTAGTAACATTGGGAGCCTATAATGGCCTTATATTTAGTCATATGCACACCTGTTATAGTGACTTATGCTATATGGACAGGTGGAAGGACAGTCCAAATCCATTCTAGTGGTAAACCCAACCTGTTTGTTGCCTGCATGGAATGTCTTTATAGTCCTGTCTACAAGCTCATATCAAAGTTAAAAGGAACTGACTGAACTGAAGGAGAGTTTATGACTATTCCCAAATGATCTATCCAACAGCATGTATGGCTAATGACTTAATTTATTAAGCATTACAAGAAATCTCTGTCTCCCTGCCGTGTTCCATTCCTCATGGCTCTAACAAATGATCTCCAGTCTACTGGACAAGGTGGGTGAGATGTGAAGGTAGCCCTGATGTACATACTCTATTTTATCTGTGGAAATTGTCACTTGAAATCTTACTTGGCAGTCCATCAAAAACTAGATATTTATGCATCTGAATATAATATTTTAAAAATCTTATATCTCAAGTATAAATGACCCAATTTCATCTGGTAGTTAAGACATATAATGAATATTACATATTTGAAGCTAAAGGGCCATTATTCCAAGGTTTTATTACATACATATAATCATGTTATTTTACTTCTTAAATTATATCTCTTCTTACTTTGTCATGGGACTCTTTCCAGTGAAGAAAATTAGGAGTACAGATAACTTATTAATAGGAATGTATCAGTCATTTAGTCGGATATCTTCTACCAAGGAAACGTTGAATGCCCAGGGTATACAACAATGTGACAGTGTCTTCTATCTGGTTAGTGGCAGAGCAAGTGTTGTAGCCAAGATCTCTGAATTCACTGTTCTCTGTCCTATTCCTTAAATTTTGAACATAATCCAGATTTGATTACTGCTAAAGTAGAAATAGCTATGGCTTACAAAAACATACGAAAGACTCCACACTCAAACAGCAAATTAAATATGATTTATAGAAATATTAGGCCAAAATTTTTGAGTTTGAGCCTCTAGGTGCCCGGATGTCAAGCTCTTCAGGCCTGGAGTTGTCTGAGACCCCCCACCATCCCAGTTCTCTGCATACTCCCTGAGACTTCACTTTCCCATGATTCACCTTTATTTCTCTGCTCCCGAGTTGTCTCCTCTTGCCTGTGCTTTGTAGTGTTGACTCATTTGTGGACTCTATTTTTCTCCCAGCTTGGGAGATTCTTTGCTCTCTTCCTTCATTTTTCCCAAACCTCAAGTGCTATTTCCTCTCTTATGTGGAGTTTTCTCTTCGTTTCTGTCTCAAACTTGCAGATATAGACACATCCAAGGGCGTGGTAGTACACTGTCTTTTACCCCTCCCAGATAATTCTAGGGTTATAAATAGAGAAGTAAACATGTTTTTCTATCTAGAAGAAATTAGTGAAAAGTCCTGTTCTCATCTCCACTACTTAAAAAGAATGGAATATATTACTAGAAAAAGCAGAACATGACATCAGTCTCTGTAATAGAGAAAACACCTCATCAGCACTAGCATTAAATGAGCATTTACTGTGTGCCACACCCTGTGCCTTCTAACAGCTTTGTAACATTATCTTATCTCATGTAGTTCACACAAGAATCATCTAAGGTAGGTTCTGATATTATCCCAATTTGGGGGAAAAGGAAAATGAAATTGCCTTGAGAGTAAACTGGCTTTTCGTTGCCCCTCGATATCTTTAATCCTGACCCATTTACCAGGACTTTGTCAATATTATCACCTCCACGTTACCTTTGTGATCTCACATTTCCCAATCCCCCCTCAGGGGAATAGAGTTGATCTGAATAATCGCTAGCAATAAGAACAGTACTTAGTGATTGCTGAGCACGTTCCGTGTGCCAGGCATGATGGTTGTTACTTACCTGGCATTATCTCATGAAATGCTCAGAACATACCAAAGATGTGCTTCATATTGTTACCAGAATTTTAGTGGAAGGGGAAACTGAAGCTTATACACGTCAAGTCTCTCCTCATATCTACACCATTCCTATGAAGTGACAGGAGAGGGAGGAGGGGACTCTGACTCCAGAGTTTGTTCTAACAACTACTTTGATAGCAACTGCTAGTGTCACCCTGCTCTGTGTAGCTTATGAAGCTTTGCTATTTAGAATGTGCTTTATGTAATGTGAGTTCAGAGCATTAGCAAGTCTTCCTGGGGCTCCTCAGACCACAGGGCAGGGTGCAGGTGTGCATTCTACCTGCCTGTTCTGATTCTGGAGGCTGAGGCTCATAGAAACACACGGAAAACAAGAACACTGTAAGAGTCTCTGCTTTTTTCATGAAATACCTTAGAAAAACATTTTTATTTCAGAAACATAAACCACTTGCTATATTTATGGCATGGCTTTGTTATTTCCTTCTTAGGAATATTTCTATCTGGAGTTTACAAAGAAATGATAGCAAACACCAGTGCAAACCCCAAAGGAAAGGCAGACTTCTTCTCTAATGTTCTGAAATGTCAGGGAATCAGTTAGAGAGAGAGTGTTTTGGGAGGCTCATTATAATATTCACTGTTGCTGGATACTGTGTGCATTTGTAGATCAATTGTCTAAAGACCTCCCTCAGGCCAGAAGGTCATCTTTGGTGAATTAGTCTGATACCTGATCAAAGATGTGCCAATTCTCCCCTTTTTTATTATATTTTATTCTTCGCATTGCGTCAAGTACACTCTAAGTGGAGAGCAGCGTGTGCGTGAGGGGAAACACTTAGCAAATTAGACTAATGAGGGCCATAGGATTTACTCCGGGACTTCTATTTGATTAAAAGAGGATTTTGCCACACAGCTGCTTCAGCCGGGGTTACCCAGAGCATCCTCTATAATCGCTTCCTGTCAAGGAGCCAGTCCCCCTGCAGTCACGCAGACCCACTCTTCTTTTGTAGGTTTTTCTCTTCTTTAGTAAAAGGCATCTTAAGTGGGAGAATTTTAAACTCCAGTGTTTGAAGGATAAAGCGATGTTGATTTTCTGCGAAGGAAAATAATAGGTAGGCTTAGAGAAAGAAAGAGGGAACTGCATCTCACTGTTAGAGGTAACGTGGAACAAGAATAATAAGCGAGCATACGGAAGACAACAGCTGGTGAATAGCGCCTTTCGATTATTGCTTGTGCTACAGGGAAACGGATGAAAATGCGTCCAAGTCAAAACCTAACTGGGAATAACGTGAAACCAGCCCTCCCATATTTGGCGTTTGAGAGGAGAGAAAGCAGGGCTGTCCTAGAACAAGAGCAAATACCTGGGTATTTGCACAATAATCCTTTATGAGAAAAGCACATTTATGTGAGCCATGTTCTGTGAGGAGTGGGGGACACTTCATTTTATTAGGGCTCCTTTTCCTCTTGGATTTTTTTTTTCTTCTTCATTCTCCATTTCTACCATGGTTTTTCTCATTCCCAGTCTCCAGCTCTTTCTGCTCTTCAATTGGTGGTGCTGTGGGGTAATGAAGGCAGGTGTTGGTGTGGCAGTGGCCCATTGCTTATCACACTCTAGATTGTATTCTTTTTGCTCTCTAAGCAAGAGTTTTGTGCAGGTGTTTGGGAGGAAGCAGCAAAAAAACAATGCTTTTCCTAATGTTTTTGGCATCACAAAAAGAAACACCATTTCTCAAAGACTGCAAATTCAGACCAGATAAATATACACCTAACAAATACAAACTATGTAAACTGTGACGGAAAAATAATTATTTACTTATATATATATAGCAGAGCATGAGCATACTAAAATCTTGGCGGGGGGGTGTTGTTTTACTTATATTATTTGTCAACTTGGCACAGCAACTCTGAAGACAGAATGATTTTTAGATCTTTGTGAGAGATTTGAACATTTTTAAAATCACCTCCAGTTTGTAAATGAGAACATTCAAGAAAAGAGATCCTGGAATACAATATGAATGATGGTGAATATGAAATATGGAGAATTGAAGAGAACTTTTAGGTTGGTGCAGCTATACTTGCTGTTTAATAAAGGAAAAAGGGAAAGCAAGCCCTAACTTATTTCAGAAGTATAAATTAAAAATTCAACCGGCAAAATAGGCAAGTACTTTTGGAAAGGTGCTTAAGGTACCCAGGTATTGTATATTCTGTAATACACGCTCTCAGGAGCGGGGGCGCTGTATGTCCTGTTCACTGCTCTATCTGCACATTCACCCTGGTGCACAGTTGAATGAATGAATGAGTGAATGAGTGAATATGTGTATCACAGGGAAAAATCAGTGATGTCATGGAGATTCACTACTAGTGATAAGTAAGGAGGATATTACAGAGGGTCGCTGGGGCACGGATGTGTGGGGACCTACAATCAGAGGAATAGTCATCTGATGCTGGGCTGAGAGGGCATGCATACCCCATGGACGAAGATCTATAGGAAAAAGGTCTCCACTCCCTTGATGTTCTCCATATTTATATGGAGTGAGGGCAGGGATTATGAAACATTAAAAACAATGAAACTCCTTAACTGAGGAGGTGTCGTGGAGGAGGTGGGTTGTTCAAGAACACAGTCACTGCAATACCTGTTATTTTTGAACAGTTGATTGAGATCTACTTACTCACATACCCTGCAACTGACCCATTTAAAGTATACAGTTCAGTGGCGTTCAGGATATTTACGGAATATGCATCCTTGAGTCTGTGTGAATGTGTGTGTATATGTGTGTACGTGTGCATATATGTGTGGATTCCCACTCGTGTGTGTGCATAACGGGAGGAGGGATACTGAGCCACCAGGCCATCCAGATCTGCCTCTTTTCAGCAATATTGCTAATATCCTTATAAAATCGGCGAATTTTTCCTGTGAGCTTCCTGAACTATATTTTATCTGAAGATATTGCCTGAAATTTCATAATAAGCTCCAGGAAAAAGCCATATGTCATTGTTTCCGCTGACAAATGAATTACAGTGTTACAACTTTCAGTGAAAAGGTTTCCAACATTGAGTTCACATTCATGATTTACGGCCTTTTACTCACAACTTACAAATGCCTTGCCGAGGTTAGCTAAGCCTAGCCATTCCTATAAAAGCGAAAACATAACTGTTTAAAAGTCTGGCAAAATGCAGCCTAGAGAAATTTTTATTTTAGAAAGTAACATAATGTCGTTTACTGACATGTTTCAGGAGGGAGCGCAAACATTTTCATTGTCTGTGTTTGTGTCTGCTTATGCCATAGCAGGGTGTGGGTACATGTGTGTATGTGTGCACATGCTCACATACATTTACACTAGCACAAATTATTTAATTTAATTATCTATAGAAAATTCTTCAGAATGTTGAGAATTAAATAATATATATTACTAGTATACTTAGTAATACTAATATATTTTATGGTAATCATACATATTTTATGGCATATAATATATATCAAATATAAATCTTATATAAATAGATACCATATGTTATAGATTATTTATAAAAATATCTAATAGTAATATAGATCTAAAGAATGATATGTATAATATGTCATTTACATATATAAAATTATAATTGAGGCCACATGTTCATTCCTATTTTTCTGAGAGTTTTCCTATTTGTAGACCAAGTCTTCAAATTTTCTGGTTAAATAATACTATGGTTTCCTTTTAAAGCCATTTATATTATGTGCATTGAGTAGACTGGTCTTCCACCAGTGACTCACCTCATGGGGGGGTCCTCATTCACTGAAATCTGCCATGACAATGTGTGATAGGGCCGGAGGTGGAAAGACTAGTCTTCACTGAACTGCATCCAGTGAACCAGAAGGAAAGGGTCATGGCTGGGTCAGTGGGTGGCACAGCACCAGCAACTGGGAAGGAACAATGAGAGTGAAATCCACAGAACCAAAGCCAGTTTGCCACAGGACAAATTCAAAAGCAAGTCCTAGAGCGCCTGGGGAGAAGTGACATGCAATTATTCTTTAGGTAAAGGGGCTCTGAGGCAGGGTACCATTTCAGCGGGAGCAGGCGACTCCCTGACATATGTCCACGTCCTGTCAGAGGCCTGGCCCAGGGCAGTGTCTGCAGTGTTGATGATGGAAAAATGACAGGAGACAGGTAACCCCGGCAGCCGTCCTCAGCACCAGCACTGGCAGAACCGGGGCTTCCTGCTGTGTCTCAGCCCCAGGTCCAGTTTCCTCCCATTTCACCACATTCCTTAAGGGGACCTTATCTTACTTTATCCTGGGTTCCCATCCTTACCCCTGTTCCTCTAAAGGAATGACAGAAAGTCTGAGCATGGGGATTTATTATTATTATTATTATTATTATTATTAATTATTATTAAGTTTATTGTAGTGACATTGGTTAACACGTTAAGCACCCTGTCAGTCACTGGTGACTGACACTATAGTTTCCGTCCCGAAGACAAAACAGGCTGGGCACTTAATGTTAATAAGAACATATAGATTTCAAGTATATATTTCTATGAAACATGATATGTATATTTCATTGTGTGCCCACCACTCAAGGTCACCATGATGACCTTCTATTTAAAAAAAAAGGGGGGGGGATTTGTCTTTGTAAGAATCTCTCTCCTGAGAAATTATGTAAAAAGAAATAAAATTAAAAACATTATACACAATACTGAGACATTTTTCACTTGTCTGTTTCTTTGTTGTTACTCTGCCCTTAAAATATAATCCTATATAATAAAAGCCTAATAGGCAAATCGACCAAATGGCGGAACGACTGCTGGAACGACCGGTTGCTATAACGTGCACTGACCACAAGGGGCAGACGCTCAACTCAGGAGCTGCCCCCAGCCCGCAGGCCCCAGGCCATCCAAGGCAGGTGCCAGTGCCCCCACCCTCCACCCGCCGATCGCCCTGCTGGTCGCCCTGCAGAGGGAGGTGATCAGTGGTGGCAGGGGGCTGGGCTGGCCAGTGAGGGTGTGGTGCCAGGCAGGCCAAGGCGAGTGCCAGCAGGGGCCCCTCAATCACCCTGCCGGTCACCCCTCAGATCGGCCCTGATTGCCAGCCAGGCCTAGGGATCCTAATCATGCATGAATTTCATGCACCGGGCCTCTAGTAAAACATAAATTGTTTAACCTTGGACAAAATATTCCTAACAACCATGAAAGAGAGAAACTGGTAGAATGCAGCAAGCATTAGGAGAAGGACTCCCCATGGTGGCTGTGAATGAAGGCTGTCATAATTGATCTGGGATATAACTTGTCAGAGAAAACCCAGGGTTCAAACTCCAGGTTGCCTTTCTTGATCCAAGCAGAAGTTATCACTTTCTCCTGTGAACTTTCATCTTTTTACCTATTCTTGTCACTAGAGTTTTTTGTGAATGTTTTATTCTGCTAACCTATATTCATCCTGAGAGGTATTTCCAAATAAGAAAAAAAAAAGTTTCATATTCACGTTACACTCTATAAATACAGAGTGAATTCATGAGCTATATGTGGGGCTTAGCCCTCATTGCTTCTCTGCTGACGTTTCTCAGCTCATCACTCAACCCACCACAGTGCTTACTCTACCAGAGCCTGGATCTCGGCCATAAACACTTCAACAGGTCACCCGGAGTTGGTGACGTCATACAGGGTAATACATTCTTGATATCACAGGTTGGATAAATCTTTCTCATAAAATACTTTTATGTTTCTCCACTTCAGGGATATTATGTAGATTAGTTGAGGACTTAAATACAATGTTTATTATCTTCTAAAAGATAGATTTTTTTAAATAAGTTATTTTGAAGGGGTCTGTTGGAATAAACTCTATGACTTTCTGTGTCCCAAGAATATAGTGGGTTGGAAAATAGAATATATCTTCCCATGAGAAAGAACTGAATTTCTTTAAATGTATAAGGGTATAGATGTTCTCTGCATAGCAATAATCAAACTAAAATAATGAAAGAATAGTAGGGGAATATGTGAAATTAGAAAATTCTTTCTCTAGAAATAAAAAAGGAAGCTAAAACTCAGATTTTTAATCCATGAGTGAATTTTTTATCATGTGACGCTTTTAAAATTTTTTTAAAGGAAATTAATTTTTTTCTAAAGTAAACTTATTTTATGATGATTTGTGATGACACTTCTTTTGGCCTAGAAGGAATTCTTAGATATTTTAGAAACAATGGAAAAGAAATTTAAAGTGTTTTTTCCAAATGTGTAATGGGTATTTTTAATATACAGAGTAAAAAACAAAATCATATTTTGGATCTTTCAGACCTGACTTAGCAAAAAGCTAATTTGCTTTGAGGCCCTTTGATGCATTTAATTTAACTTATTGGAAATGAATTAATGTAAAATGATAAAATAATTATTAAAATGGAAATGGAAGAAAAGGAATAAATCAGATCAACAGGGGGGAAAAGTGACTGAATAATGCACTTCACAGAATAATTCCAAATTTAATTATATTAAATCTAATTGTTACCAGACAGATGATGGGAAATAT
This sequence comes from Myotis lucifugus, assembly GCF_000147115.1. NCBI lineage: Eukaryota > Metazoa > Chordata > Mammalia > Chiroptera > Vespertilionidae > Myotis > Myotis lucifugus. The sequence continues at coordinate 6,549,783 of NW_005871099.1, read as the reverse complement.
AGATTTGCTTTCTAACAGAGAGAGGGAACAGAAAGGGGGAAAAAAGAAGAAGAAGAAGAAACAAAACAAAACACACACACACACACACACACACACACACTCACACACACACACACACACACAAAGCCAGAATGTCAGTAGGATAAGTAAATCCAAGAGTACACTGAGAGTGGAAACCAGAATGGACTTGTTAAGGAGGCACTGCCTCTTTGCAAGCTCAAAAGAAAATGTGTTAAATGAATGTCATATGGTTTTAGGAGACTAATTGTAGTTTGTAAAGCATCCATATTCAAGTCGATAAATACATATTGAATGGATGCTATTTTTGAGACATTATGCTGCTCATCTGTCTTCCAGCTGATTAGGTTTCGCTGATACCTAGAGCAAAGTCAAAGCCAAGTTCTATTGATCAATGCCAACCTCCATTGAAATGGTAATGAACAATCCATGCAGTATACCTTGATTTACTTTTTTTATATTGAGTGTGATGAACTTTACAATTTACAATAATCTGACTACTTACGTTCATTACCTATTCGTATGATTACATATTACCATAGTTTCAGACTTCTATGAAATGGACACATGAGTTTTTTATGGTTTATTTTTAAATTTTGTGATTTAAAAAATGCTATTTTAAAAATTAACCTGAAGAAACGGGATTATTCTGAATATTGTATAATTTTTTATAGATTCATTTAAAGCTTTTTTCAAAAATTTACATTTTCTCAATGGGTAAAGAGTCCTTTGTTTAATTCTGCTCATTTCTCTTCATCTTTAGTGATGTCATTTTAGTCTAAATTTCTGTAATCTTCCTTCTGGACTACATAGGAATCTTCTAGTAGGCTTTTCCTCTTCTTATTTCTTGTCATCGTCTTATTTATTCCCCAAACCACATTCTGGGAGATTTTGAAATAAATATAGAAAACAAATAATTTCACACCCAACAATGTATTAGAAAAGGTAAGGGTAAGGCATACATTTGAAAATATATGTACTCTTACCAACATAGTGGTAAGAAGCATAAATACATAGTGCTAGCTTTGGGCAGCATGGCACATTGGTTACTCTGAAGGCTTCTCACATTGGAAAGCAACCAGATCCTTTATAAACTAGACTAGTGGCCCAGTGCATGGATTCGTGCACATTGAAAGGAAATTAATTAGAAGGGGGCCAGTGGGGCAGGACTGGGCAAGACGGGCTGGACACACCCTGGAGCCAACCTCCTGCAGTCCCTCCCCAGCTGCCACAACTGGGGCAGTGCCACAGCTCCAAGGGAGTCTGAGGATCTAGTGGGGTCCCTTCAGCAGGTGGGGTCCCTCGGCCTGGCCTGGGGGGGATCTGGCTGAAACCGGCTTTCTGACATCTCCCGAGGGGTTCTGGAGTGCTAGAGGGCACTTTGCAAAGTTGCTGTCACTCAGCAGCTTCTGCGTTGAGCTTCTGCCCCCTGGTGGTCAGTGCACATCATACCTAGTGGCCAGTTGGCGGTCGGCCGGTAGCCAGGTCACTTAGCCTTTTATATATATAGATTATCATGTTCTTTTCAGATAATGCATTGCTGGGGCCACAGTAATTTAGGAAAAAACCCAAGCCTTCTCACCTCATTTTCCGATACCCAAGGCACCCCGTTGCAGAAACCTAAAGAGGGACCTTTTCTGAAGGATAGAGAGAATTAAACCAGGGAGGAAATGGGGCTTTTGGGAAACTGACTTAAGATAATTTGTTTTCTGATTCTCTCACTGTGGACTACTTCCTTTTTCAATCATTATTTGGGGTGTGGGCACATTACCAGGCTGCTGTCAAAATTAATTAATGTATGAATTGCATTGTCATTTTTGAATAAAAGATTCTTGAAGAGTATTATTGGTAACTGAGATTTCAAGACATTTGACTTCATTGAAAAGTTTTGTTGTCGTGACCCCTTTAAAAACAATCTCTTTACTTCTGGGCATGTGTTTGCAGTCTGCATAACTGCTAACGACAGACATATTTTTAAGGGAAGAAAAATAGAAGGACATCTAGAGACTTCTCTCATATTAAGTTCAATTAAGTTCAGTTAAGTTCAAAACATTGACATTAACTCTAAATGTAAGAAAGAAGTAGTAGAAATGAGTGTTTGAGCAGGGATATTTTCAGACTAACTAGATCATGACATGAGGCAAAGTGTGGGATTACAAGGAAAGGGTGGAACTGTCCTCATTTAGTTTCTTTCCAATGGACATTGCAATTTTGTCGACCAAAAGAAAAAGAAAACGATTGTATAAAAGTAGCCACGAGGAGTTAACGGTGATGAAAAGTGATGGATGGCTTGCCTGTGCTTTCTTGCTACCATCAAGAGAATGAGACTCCTTTCTGGAAGCCATATCGATGGTAGAAAAAGTCTTTCCCCTTTAGTTGGCAGGATTTCCGTATGCACAGGCCAGTGTTTTGAATGAGACAAAAACTGCTTTCAGATGAAAAGGAGATTAAGATGGAAAGTCTTGCCAGCTTGTGTTCTTTTCTTTCTCACTCAGTAGTCTGTTTCTATTTGGGGTCCGTAGAAAACTTTTCTTAACTTCTCATCACTGGGAAAGGGGCCATTCTTCTTGGTTACCAGTTCCCAATTCCAGATCAGCTAGGGATTCCACAGCGCTCTCATCATGGATCTTAGTTTGTACCTTTACTCTGAATCACAGTGTTTTAACCTGTTTCCATTGTCAATGTATATATCAGATATTTTGTTAGGCACCTAAAAAGATCATAGTGAACAAGACACCCATGGTCACTGTCTTCATAGAGCTTCCCACACAGGTTTCTGTGTAAATATTAAATATGCAGATTATGCCTTATGCTTCAATAGAAATGGAGCATTTGTATAGGCACTTATCAACACGCATAAACTACTACTTAAAAGAATACTAACTCCCACCCAGCTGGGGCGGCTTAGTGGTTGAGTTTGACCCATGAACCGAGAGGCCACTAGGTTGTGGGCTCGATCCCCGGAACAAATGTTTCTCTCTGATCAATGTTTCTATCTCTCTATCCCTCTTCCTTCCCCTCTCTCTAAAATCCTTTTTTAAAAGGAATGCTAACTCATAAAGTGTCTTTTGGACAAGGAATGCTACACTTTAAAATTAGACCAGGTTTGTCATGAGTTGAACGCCAATGCAATGTTCAATGACTAGGAGAGGAAATTGTTATTCAAACAATTTAGAAGGGTTTCTTTGCAATCACTTGGGGAAAGCACCTTAGTAAGTTTTGGAATTTACCTTGAATGTTTAATGATAGAGAGAAATGAGTAGGGCATTTTTAAATATTTCATCTTTAATGAAATTTTTGTTTTGGCTAACAGAAATCCTCTGGTTAAAAGTGAAAGAAATAGAAGGGTTAAGAACCGAACTAAGGGATTTGCTAAGGTCACCTACCTGGTTAGTGACAGAAATAGAAATCAAATCTCTCCATTACTACACTCTCATGAATTTGTTGTTTCCATTGAGTGCCTGGTAAGAAAAAAAAGCCTCCAAACAGTTTCTTGTATATTTTTAAAAGATAAAGACCTTCACACATTCCATAGGAACTAGGCTGTGTTTGTAAAGCTGATGACCAGGGGAAAGTTGTTCTCACCCATTTGGCCTTTAATGTTCTTTGCTCACGCATGGGGACAGAGAACTAATAACAATAATGGAAACAATGTCCTTGCACGTAAACATTTGGCCACTCACAGCATGAGATGTCTTGTCAGAATAGGGGATAAAATAATGGTGTAAAGATTTACTGTCAGGGAGCTGGACCAGTCTCAGCAGGATGGCAGCTCGAAGCAGATAGATGGCCTGGCATGCTTGGGTCACCTGTGTTTACACTGATGAATGTGTGTGGTTTCCCGGGTCTGTAGCATTACATTGAGTTTGTGGTTTTTATAGCACCTGTAGCCCTTTCTGGAACGTATCTTTCTGTTTCCATTGAGAGACAAGGAGCCTCATACCTTGACTTCCCAGAAATAAATTATATGACTCACGTAAAAGCAATTTCCTGCAGATAAAATGACATACATATTAAGGGTTAAATGTAATATCTTTTTTATTGCCATATATAGAACCATTCAAATACAAATATTTGGAGTTGCAGAATTACTTGGTGAAGCATTTCCTGAAGTTTCATATATTGATTTGGTTGCATAATTTAATACTTATGTTGAGGCTTTTTAACTTACCATTTTCTAGAATGAAATGATTGTGGTATGGCATTGTAAGAAATAAGGTCTTTGGCTGATAGTAGAAACAGTTTATTTTAGGTTCTTCTTGTATTTATCCAAGAATTTAATAATAACCAACCATTTGTCTTGAGTTCCAAAGTAAGCTTTAGGCACTTGTTATGAAATCATGCAACTGCTAGGAATTTAGATGAAAATCCTTGCGTTTCTGAATATGTTAATTAGAAAATTAAGTGTTTGTCTTTTGTAAAAATAAAATGTCCTTTTATACAATATACAAATTTATGGAATATTTATATTATTATATCAACATAGCATGTTATTAACTTGTATGTTACATGATATTAAATTTGTGATAGCTTTTTACTAAGTATACTCAAGTCATAGTCCCCATGCATGATATGAATGCAATTTTCTTTAAATATGCAAATTTAAAAAGCTATATATTTTTCAACATCACCTTCATTGCCTGAAATCATGCAGTTTTGTTTTATATACAGATATTATCCCCAAATCATCTTTAATGATAATCTTGTTCCATTCCAAGATATATTTGACTGTTGGAAGCAGACAAATGCCATTTAAAAATCAAAGCTTGTACATATAGCAAATAAATGACCATACTACTTATCTATATATATAAAAGCCTAAGCAACCTCTATGACTGAACGACCAGAATGACCAGTCGCTATGACATATACTGACCACCAGGGGGCAGACGCTCAGTACAGGAGCTGCCCCCTGGTGGTCAGTGCGCTCCCACAGGTGAATGCTGCTCAGCCAGAAGCTGGGCTCATGGCTGGTGAGCACAGCTGCTGCAGCGGGAGCCTCTCCCCGACTCCATGGCAGTGCTATTGAGTGGCAGCGGGATGAGTGTGAGTGGAGCAGTGGTGGCTCGGGCTCCTCCCTGGCTGCCTGCCACTTGGGGGACTACTACATCCCTCGGGGATGTCTGACTGCCCATTTAGGCTCAATCCCCGCAGGCCACTGTGCACAAATCTGTGCACTGGGCCTCTAGTTTAAAAATAAAAAAAAAAAACAAATAATGACTTCAATGTAATCCAACAGGTGTTTCTAACAAGCATAGACATTGGAAAATGCATTACTAGTTGATAATTTTTTATCTATTAAGTCTTTTTAGAGATATTTATGAAAACTAATTCTTAGGAAATTATGGCTAATTATAAAATAGAATCTTCTGCCAAAACCGGTTTGGCTCAGTGGATAGAGCGTCGGCCTGCGGACTGAAAGGTCCCAGGTTCGATTCCGGTCAAGGGCATGTACCTGGGTTGCGGGCACATCCCCAGTAGGAGATGTGCAGGAGGCAGCTGGTCGATGTTTCTCTCTCATCGATGTTTCTAGCTCTCTATCTCTCTCCCTTCCTCTCTGTAAAAAATCAATAAAATATATTAAAAAATAGAATCTTCATAAAACCAACCTGTGATTCGCCCTTGATTAAATGGAATAACATATAATGCAGGCATATTTTACTTGTACAAATTCCCTTTCCTGTCTTCTCCGAGTAGCTCTCTAGAAATAGGGGAAAATATGGCATGGGTTTTGTTTCTGTGGTTTCTATCGAAGCTTAGCAAGGCCATGCTTTGTATTGTCTATGATCAGATATAATTTCTCAAAAACAGATGGCAAACAGAGAGTGTTAGAAAATTTGTAATTTACTATCCTGTGCCAAAGACAGACCACTGAGTAAAACTGCAGCCCCTTTAAACATCAAAACAACCTTCAATTATTCTGACTGGTTCTTCATGTTTCACCCTTTATGGTGCTTTTGGCTGAACACCTAAGTTTATCTACTAATGCTGTTTTCTTTCCATCTGCTAAGATCTTTGCATTCATACTGGTTTTGCATGCCAAAATGTTTTACCTGGCAAAGCTGTCTGCCATCTTCATTCTGATTAATTTTATCTTTCAAATACTGAGCCATTAAAATTAGAAGTCACAGAAAAGGAAATTAATCAGGTGTATTAAAAGCAAAAACTTGAAACACTATAGTTGACCCTCTGAAGCTGCTTAGTGTTGGAAATCTCACTGATCCATGTTAATTCAGCAAGCAAAGTGAGGCAATTTCCTTTCACATTTTACTAAATGGCCATGTTCTGCATCCTGGAGAGATTGCATCCCAGGGTGGGTGGCTGATTCTGCTGGGACTTCATGGCTCAGTAGGTGTGCCAGCATGAGCAAGAAAACACAAAGGCAGCTGTTGCTAAGGGAGTTGGGTAGATTTTTGCCAAGGCCTTACCCACCAAACCTCTTCTGTGAACCAATGATTAAAATATATTAACTTTGGAAAAATATTCTTGGAATATTTTCTTTACTGTCTGACTTCAAAAAAAATAGATTATGAATATTTTAATCAAGGAATATTTGCTGCTAGATTGATTGCCTAAGAGACTGAATCATTGACCAGTGCCCTTCTCCTTTTTTTGAAAATATATTTTATTGATTTTTTACAGAGAGGAAGGGAGAGGGATAGAGAGTTAGAAACATCGATGAGAGAGAAACACCAATCAGCTGCCTCCTGTACACCCCCTACTGGGGATGTGCCCACAACCAAGGTACATGCCCTTGACCGGAATCGAACCTGGGACCCTTGAGTCCGCAGGCCAACGCTCTATCCACTGAGCCAAACCCGTCAGGGCCCTTCTTTTTTTTATATATATTTTTATTGATTCCAGAGAGGAAAGGAGGAGAGAGAGATAGAAACATCAATGATGAGAGAGAATCATTGATTGGCTGCCTCCTGCACGCCCCCCACTGGGAACTGAGCCCGCAACCCAGGCATATGCCCTTGACCGGAATCGAACCCATGACCCTTCAGTCCGCAGGCCATCGCTCTATCCACTGAGCCAAGCCGGCTAGGGTGACCAGTGCCCTTCTGATAATCAAGAAAGTAAATGTATTAAGTTTTATCATATACATCTCCTATTCAAATGCTTCAATATTGTCCCACAGACTATAGATTAAACATATATTGAAGCCCCAATTTAATTTTGCCTCTATTTCCATATCTTATCATAACCTTGTCTAAGACAGTATTACTTTGCTTGAGTTGAGGTCCTCACCAGGCTATGCAAAGGACCTCATTGCCTGTGTGTATGGGCACTAACCTATGTGCCTATGCATATATACTCACTTAACAACCAAAATGACCTCTGTAGCCCTCCATAGTAATGTCCTGTTTATCCTAGCATTGAGCTTGAATCTAGCCCAAACTTCTTTTAACTATTCTGCTAAGAATTGCTGTATTTGTTCCCTGAGCTTTTATCCTCTTTATAACTCATTCAGCATTTCATCCAATGTTTATGGTAGCGCGTTATATATTTTAAAGGTTATCTTATAATCTTACGTTGATATTTACAGTTTGAATTATATATTTAACATCATGAGAGCCAGTCACTAGATTTCCAACAAAAGCTTTATGAAAGAAAAGGTGTGGATTTATTTTCTTTCTTTTTCTTCTTCTTCTTCTTTTTTTTGGGGGGTGGGGGGTGGAGGACACCTTCCAGTACCTGGCACAGGATGTTATAGTAACAGCTATTTCATAAACATTTTTCAGGGCTGCTCTGGTATTTCTCCAAAGATGTTCTCTTTGTTCCTCTGTTTCTGTCTCTGATTTATTTTCATATTCTCTCTTTTACCCTCCCTCTTCCTCCCTCTCCCCTTTCCTTCCCCTTGTGTGGATACCAGATTTTAGCTATCTCTTGAATTTTGACCAGTTAACTTTGGATGCAGACCTTGTTCTCTGAACTACTAGTTATTTGCAGTAACTCTTTGTTCTCCTGGATTTTTCTTTTGTTCCTCAGCCCCGGTTTGCTTCTGATCCACAGTACTGTGCAAAATACAGCATTTTTTGGTCCAGCTTTACTGAGGTATTGAAGTATAACATTGTGTAAGTTTAAGGTACACATGTAGTGATTTTATATATGTTATATTGCAAAGTGATTACCATGATAAGGTTAGTTATCACATGTATCACTTCACATAGTTACAATTTTCTTGTAATGAAAACTTTTAAAATCTACTCTTTTAGCAACTTTCAAATATTCGATACAGTATTATTAATTACAGTCACCATGCTGTACATTCTTTCCCAGGACTTATTTGTCTTATAAGTGGAAGTTTGTACCTTTCTACCACTTTCACCCATTTTCCACCCCTTACCCAATCTGTACTCTATTTCTATGAATTTGATTTTTAAATGTTTCACATATAAGGCAATGATTTTATGGGTATAGTACCCAAAGCACAGCAACAAAAGCAAAAATAAAGTGGGACTATGATCAGACTAAACAACTTCTAGACAGAAGGAACCTTTAAAACAATGAAAAGGCAGCCTACACAATGGTTTAAAAATATTTATAAACCACATATTTGATAAGGGGCTGACATCCAAAATATATAAGGAACTCATAATATCCAATAACATTTAAGAGTCAAATAATTCAATTTAAAAATGGGCAAACAACCTGAATAGACATTTTTCCAAAGAAGTTACTCACATGGCCAGCAAGTACATGATAAGATGCTTACATCTCCAATCATCAGGAAAATATAAACCAAAACCACAGTGTAATAATTTGTTAAAAGGTCTTCTGCCTACACTTTCATAACCACATATTCAGCCAATTAATAATTTTCATCCTTAAGAAGAGTCCATTGTTAAAAGTAGTGATTTGCCAAAAATAAATCCTTTGAGAATGCAAAGTACTTAGGGATTTTGATTTTATTAAACGGCCACAAAATAAAAGAAAATGTGTTAAGTGTAATTTCTTTTTCTTTTTGGCAAAATTAATTCATTATTTGGAAAATCAGCAGTGCCAAATCCTAAAATATAAATTTTAGCCTATGAGTTGTAAGTGAAAGCATATATTCCAATGAAACAGTACAATAAATATTTTAAAGTCAACCTTGAATTTCAAAACTCTTGACCAGTGAGAGATTGAGAACACACTTAGTGGGGGAGGTAATGAAGTTGAGAGCGATAAAGAGACCTCTAACTCTAAGTCATGGCTGGGAAGCAATGCAGAATGTTCTCTCTACTGGGATTGTCCTATTCAACATGCTATCAGTACTTTGAATGAAGGCATAGAAGGACCGCCTATAATTTTTACCAATGATAAGGATAAAAATAAAGAATTTTTTTGTAATGAAAACTTTACAACCCTTAAGCGTTTCGGATTCCAAGCTGATTTATGATGTTGGTGTTTGAACAGAATTTTAATGAGTTTTGCATGTTACATGATTTCTGCAAAAAGCAAGTATAATCAAAGGTTGCATTCATGGATGGGGAGGTTTCACATAATGAAAGAAGTATTGGTTCTTTTCATTTTGAAAGCTCTTATTATTAGACCAGATCTGGGATGGTTTGTTCATTTCTACCTGTGACATTTTAAGTGCCAGTGAAATAGGAGAAGATAATAGGAAGAGGAGGATCAGAAAGATGAGGTATTTAAAAATGATGCTTTTTGAGGAACAAAGGGGAAATTGGCTATATGTAGTCTGAAGAGGAAGCTAAGGGGGGACATCATTGCAAATGATAAAATGTTTTCAACTTAACATTTAAGAGTCAAATGCTGGGTATAATCCTCATGACTGACCTAGTGGTGAGGGAAGGTGTGAACGCAGAGAATTGTCCCGGGGTGCAGGCTGTGGTAAGTGTTATAATAGCTCATAATCAGTATACAGTCAGGAAAACAAATGACTCTAGATAGTGCAAAAAGAAAAAGATGTGGTCTATGCAAAACCCAATGCCTCCTTTCTTCTCTGGCCTTCAACCTAACCTCCAAACCTGACCAAATCCAGCTCTAAAGAAAGTCTTGGAGATGTTAGTTTTCTGATTTCCTGTGATCCTGACAGGTGCACAGGGGAGATTATGGAAGGTTTTGGTCTGTTGCCCGTTAGCACAAGTAGGGTTAAAAGTTGCTATGGAAACAGAGGCCCAGGCGGGATATATAGAGAAAACCATGAAATGGTCATAGAAGGCTTCACACCCACAGATATTTGAGGATCTGCTTTGGGAAAGGCAGAGAGATGCTCTGTGTTGTTCCACAGACCAGTAAATGGCATAAATTATTCAGAGATGAAATTTAGCTACTTATGAAACATAGCTTCATAACTGGAATTCATGGCACAATGATCTGTTTTGTTATCATGTGAGGTGCTCAAGCAACAATATTATGGGAATTTTTTCATGGATGCTGTAGAAGGAATTCTTGGAGTAGGTGGTAGATTTGATTGGATGGCATCTACCTTAAATTTTACAATTTTAGGACTTCTAAACTGCTCATCTGAAAATAAAAAAGTATAAAAAGTCGATGAATTAATATACAAAACATGAATAGAAATTAACAAAAGGAATTCAATATATTCAACATGTTTCAAAAACCTGGACAAAACAAATATTAAGCCTTTCTTATCAGCCCTTTCCAGGATTCTGAACTTTTAAAAAAATAAATATTCATCAGTGCCCCAGATAATAAGCCTTTGGGTTTCTCTGCACAATCTGGGTAGGAAAAAGCACCTCCTTCCCCATAGATGTTGGCAGAGTCCTGAAGGGTGGCAGCGAAGGAGCCAGCCTCAAATGTCAGGGCTCAGAGCGGCATCTGTGTGTGAGAGTAGATTGTCCCATTGGTAAATTCCACTCACTGGCAGGGCACAATTATGCTGTTATTGACTAAAATGCCTCCTCTTTCACCTAGACATATCTCAAGTGGTACAAGTGGCGAATAAGGATGCATTTCCTCTCTATGTAAGAGAAATTAACTAGAAAGTAGGGGGGATGATGGCATAGCTTCATTTATTATGTAAATAAGAAAGTACACTAATAAAGAATCTCATCTTTGATATCTAAGTAGCAAGCAGCTGGCATCCAGCTCATTCACTGTAGAATTCCTTATAAAGCATCCCAGGCCAGAGGTTCCCAGTAAGCTTGAGTAGAGTCAATAATGGGAAGTCAGGATTGCCATATACAGCCCCCTGGGAGTCAGAAGAGCAGAGCAAGGAAAGCCCTGGATTCTAATCTTCTTTATGCTGGTGATTAGCTGTATGAGCTTAAGTATTTTATATCATCTGTGTCTACTTCAAAGGGTTCTTATAAGATTAAAAGCGATAATGTATATAACACTATCTCAATATATGGTATCTGTTATTATTATTCCTTGGGTGCTTCTAGTGGTTAGAGACTTTTTTGGGGGGGGATTAAACTAATTCCAGTTTCCCTGTAACTTGAACCCACTAACCCTCATTATGGCTTGGGAGCTTCACATAATAAAGGAATTTTATCTTTAACGGACAGACTTTTAAATATTTGAAAACAGGAATCGTGACTTTGCTCATTAATTCTTTTATAGGCTAAAGGTCTTCATTCCCTTACCTTTCCTCATGTTCCCTGGCTCCCGGACACCCCCTGATCCTCATGAGCAGAGATGTTCTGAACACAAAGTGAGGCTGGGAATGGGATGGACTGTGGTTAAGTGGTTGGAACACAGAGATAGGCATGGGGAATGGAGGGTAGAAAGGATTGGAACAGCTCTAATTTTGGTTTTGGACTGGACGATTCAGCACCTCTGACCTGCTTCCTGGTATTCACAAGTTCTGAGGTTGGCATTGTTCCAGAGGCACTGATCTGTCTGCTACGCCACACGCTGCGTCTCACCTGGATTTACTCACAGCTGAGTGAGGGCTGCCTGTGTGGTGGTTTGTGGGTTTCCAGAAACATTTCTTCTCAAAACCTTATCCTCTGATGTTGCCTGAAAATCATGTATTGAATTCTTTAACCTTTTATCTGAAATGTCTACAGACAACCCTGAGTTAAACCATACTTTAACTAATTTAATAATAACATATAATATGTAACACTTATTTTAAATCATGCTTTAAAGCATTACAATTAATTCTTTTCAGATATATGGCTCTATGAATTTTACAGAGATACATAATCATGTAACCAGTGCCAAAATCAGATTTAGGTACCACTGCTCCATGTCACTTTACAATCAATGCCTCCCTCAATTTGCAGCCCCTGGTAACACCATTGATTTTTCCCCTGTCTATAGTTTTTGCCCTTTTCTGGAATGCCACATAAATGTCACTGTACAGTTTGTAACCACTTTCTTCTTTCACTTAACATAATCCTTTTGAGAATCATAGTTGTATAGCATGCATCAGTAATTTGTTCCTTTTAATTGCACCACAATTTGTTTATCCGTTCACTAGGCAATAGGCATTTCAGTTTTTTTTCTTGGTTTTGCAGATTTTGGAAGCTGCTATAAAATTCCATGCTCAGGTGTTATAGAGACATATGTCTTTATTTCTATTGGGTGAAAACCTAGGTTGATATAGTAAGTTTATTTTTGTTAGTTTAACTTTTTTAAGAGGCTGCCATTTTGTATTTCCACCAGAAAAAAAAAATGAGAATTTTGGTTGCTTTACATTCTCATCAGTACTTGATATTGTCTACATATACAGGGTGGGGCAAAGTAGGTATTCAGTTGTGAGTACACGGACACAGAGTTTATTCTTGTATATTATTTATTAATTATTGTATTATTTTCCATATGAACAACTGTAGACAAACTTTTGCCCCACCTTGGTTTTCATTGTGGTTTTAATTTGCAATCTCCTCATGTTTAATGACATTAAACATTTTTTTCATGTGCTTATTTGCCATCTTTATCTCTTCTTGGTGAAGGGTCCGCTCAAATTATATGTCCTTTTGTATTAGGTTTTTTCTTGTTATTGAGTTGGGAAAATTCATATATGTATATTGGGTATCCATCCTTAATCATATATGTGTGTTTCTTTAGTGCTTTTTTTTTCAATTATAGTTCCATGCAGTATTATTCTGTATTAGTGTCAGATGTATAGCTAAATGGTTAGAAAATCATGTACTTTACACAGTGTCCCCACCACACTGCTTCAAGTACTCACCTGGCTCCCTGCATATTTACCTCAATTCATATATGCATTTAGTCCATTCTTGGTTCTTTGCTTTTCCATATAAAGTTTAGAATCAGTCTGAAAAATTCTACCAAGAACTATGCCTGAATTGTTTTTGAGATTGCTTGGATCTATCGTTCAGTTTAGAGAAGAAATTAGATTCTTATGTTATTGAGTCTTCTGACCCATGAACTTGTTACATTGTGCCATTTATGTCGGCCTTCTTGATTTGCTTCCTTAGTGTTTTGTATTTTTAAGCATTTATTTTTTTCCTATATTGTGTTCACTCTGTTTCATTTTGTGTTGTTATTTTTCAATGATACTGTTTTTTATTAATTTTACTTCCTGATTGTTCAAGTATTATAAAGAAAGATAGTGATTTTTATATCTTCTATCCTGTGATCTTGCTAAACTTACTAGTTATAGTACCTTTTCTCAAAATTATTTGGGATTGTCTACTTAAATTGCCTTATCTACTGCAAATAAAGGCAGTTTTATTTTTTTCCTTTCCAATCTGTATTCATTCATTCATTCATTCATTCATTCATTTTTGCTTCCTTCATTGCACTGATTAAGGCCTATAAATGATGAAAGCACACCTCCTTGCCTTATTCCCAATCTTAGGGGGGAAACGTTCCATCTATGTTAAGTATAATGTAAGTTGTAGGCTTTTTATATGGACAGTTTATCAGTTGGAGAAAGTTCCCATCTGTTATTAGCTTGCCAGGAGTTTCTATTACAACTTAATGTTGAATTTTGCCAAATCACTTTCTGCATGTATTAGATGATCATATATTTGTTATTTTTAGTTTGTTGATGCACTGAATCACATTGATTGATTTTTGAATATAAAATCAACTCTATTCCTGAAATATAGCTCACTTGGTCTATTGTTTTTATATGACTTGTTAATACGGGTAAGGATTGTGTACCATATTCATGAGATATATTGATCTGTAGATTTTTATATGATTTATTGACAAATTTTTCTACATGGTAATATTGGCCTCATAAAATGAGTTGGATAGCTTTGCTTCCTTCTTTATTTTTAAGAATATTTGTTTAGGAGTGTTATTCTTTCTTCAGTGTTTAGAAGAATCCACCAGTAAAGCCACTTGGGCCTAAATTTTACTTTTTTGAAAGGATTTTTAACCATGAATTTAGTTTCTTTACTAGATGTAGGACTAATCAGGCTCTTTATTTCTTTTTGCACAATCATTAATAGTTTATATCTTTGTATGTGTGTTAATTTCAACTCTAGTTGTTGAATTTATTGACATAAATTTGTTAATATTTTTCACTGACTTTTTAGTAGCAGTAAGATCGTTATGATGTTCCCTCTTTCATTCCTTCTAGAAAACTGTTTTTCCCTTCCCATTTGTCTGGCTATAGGTTTATTATCATTATAATTGATAATTATAAAGGACCAGCTTTTGACTTCATTTATTTTTACCACTTTGAAATCTGTTGTAAATTTTATTAGTTGCTAATTATAATTTGTCTGTGACTATTTCTTGGCCCATGGTTTAAATATCTGCAGATTTTAAATTTTCAAATAATTTGAAAATTTTAGATATATTTTTGTTATTGGTTTGCAGTTTAATTTTTTATTGTTGGGGAGTTTACATTGTACGATTTAAATTATTTTAAATTTGTTTTTTAAAAAAGTGTTCTATGGCTCAGAATATGCTGTATCTTGGTGAATGCCCCATGTGCACCCGAAAGTGTAATTTTTCGTTGCTGGTTATTTTATAGATATCATGTAAATAGATAGGGTGATACTTTTTAAAGAACATGTTTTGAAAGATAAGGAAAAGATAGACAGTGTAAGAGTTAATGGTGCCTATAGTTAAAAAAAAAATTGTCCAGGAGCAGTATGGAAACATCTAGCCTAACCACATTGATAGCACAGTGGCTTTGATCTGAAGGTCTTAGAAGTGAGTTTTTGAGGCCAAGTAGAAGCAGATTGAGGAAAAGACAGTAAGTATGTATCTTCAGGGACCCACATTCTCCATTAGTATGTTCCAAACATTTCACATAGCAGTTTTGCTGCAGTTGTTTTGACATAGACCTAAAAAGAAGCCTGTAGCATTTCAGACTTGTTCACTCAGTCTTCCTCCCCGTTTACTGTAGATCAGGGATTACATAGAGTTCAGGGGAGGGGAGATCCTAAGAGGCATATTTATCCCAATATATTTCAGATATAATGTCAATCATGTATAACATAGCATATGTCAAAATAAATCTGCATTTACTTAGGATTTTATTTATGTTTTTAAGAGTACATTAACGTCTTCTGTGGAAAATGTGCTTTATAATATACCTAATTTTTGGTAATGTTTGTTTTTGACCAACTGATAGATACCCAAGCCCTCCTCCAGCAACCCTGGGGAGAGATGTGAAGGTGAAGTTATCTCCCCCACCACCTTAGAAATGGACTTTTAAAAGAGTTTCAGAAAAATCAGAGCCACATATTAAAAATTATTTCAGCCGTTTCCTTTAAACTCTAATAACAGATTTACACAAGTTTTCTAAGCCAATTTGCCATTTTGTTTTAACGTATATATTCTTTTTCTTAGACAACTCCCAGGTACAAAGGGAAAAAGTATAACATTTTAGTAGCTTTGTTTTCACACCTTCTGGAGAGCAATCACATTCCGTAATCCATAAAAGAGTATATTTATATTTTGTTAAAATACAATTCAGTCTGCAACAGGCTCTTTAAAGGAATAGATATAAAGGGGCTTTTTCTATCCCTGATGATGCTTTAGCAGAAGCATTTGTTCAATCCAGTTTTGTGGGTTTTTTTTCTTTTAAATTACGTAATGTTTTAGGGAGAACCATTGCTACTAGATCAAGCAAATTTCTCCTGAGAAACTAGAAATCTCATGTTGTCTGCTTTTCCATAGGCAACGTGTGCTAAGGACATGCTGCTGAGCCCAGTGTTGTTCTGGTCTTCAGCAAGAGAACTCTTGGACACCCAGGAGCTTTGAGTGTCACTTGTAGAACTAGTAGCTTGCAGAAGAAGCTGGATGCTATCCTTTGAAGGTCTTGCCCCCAGCTCTCATATACCGGCCTATGTTACAGACAGTGTTTCTATATCCATGAAAAATGTCGCCAACGATATTCCTGGAATTGAAACCCAGAGGACAAGACAAAACTCCCACTTCTAGGGGTGTGAAATGTTAAAATCTGCCGCCCTACTTATCTAGGCTTGTGGACACATTGTGACTAAGGAAGATTCTTTCATAAGAAAACAGATAAAGCCTTCTCACCAAGCCCGGGATGTGAATATAAGCACCTTATTTTAATTGTATTTTAATGGCCTGCATTCTCACATGTCTGCTTAACAGGAAGTTTGAGATGCCCTTGTTGATATCATCCCCCCATTTATGCACCCCAGCATTTGCACTGCCCAAGCCAGAAGGGGGTGTCCATCCCCATATAGCCGCTTCCTGTACTGGCAATCCCTGAGGGCTTGCCCCGCCCATCTGATGGGCCATTACTAAAATGCAGTCTCATTCACAGCCTGGCGTTTTGAAGGAAGGCAACCCTACTCCTTTATTATTAAATAAGTAGCTGTTCTCCATCCTGCTCTTTAACTGTGGCAACTCTTAGCACTCAGCTCTCCCAGTTCACAAACACAATCCATTTTCCAGGCAAGGCACCAGCAAGCTACTTGAGTGCTTGGCCAGAGCAAGTTAACGAAGAGACACAAATCTCCCAACCCTTCCCTCTACAGAAGTCCTCTTTGGGAATAAGCAGTTTTTGCTTATTTGTTTGTTGTTTGTTTGTTTGTTTTCCCATAAACCTCCATAATCTCAAGGAACTGATTTTGGCCCTTTTCCTTAGACCATGGGCTATTTGTCTGCCCCTTTTTTTTTTGGGGGGGGGGGGGGCGTGGAAAGGGCCAATTTGGGATTTTTCAGGAATCCTCCAGGATTCCTCAAGTGATGTCCTAGGATTAGCCAAGGGAATGGAAAAGAAGAGGAAGAGGTACTTTTTAGCCTCCTATCTTTTGCGAAGGTTTGCTAGGATACTCTTCCTCTAAAAAAAAAGGCTTTAAACCCCCTTCCTCCTCCTCCTCCTCTTCCTCCTCCTCCTCCTCCTCCTCCTCCTCCTCCTCCTCCTCCTCCTCCTCCTCCTCCTCCTCCTCCTCCTCCTCCTTCTTCTTCTTCTTCTTCTTCTTCTTCTTCTTCTTCTTCTTCTCTCTCTCTCTCTCTCTCTCTCTCTCTCTCTCTCTCTCTCTCACACACACACACACACACACACACACACACACACACACACACACAGGAGGCAATGCTGGAAAAACCAAGCAAAAATGAAATCTCTGTTAGTGCCTGGGTAAAGCCTTAACCATACTTGGGGTAAGAATTTGGGGCCACATTAGTTATGAAGAGAGGGATTTCTAAGTTCCAATTTTCCCATATGTAAAGTGAGATTCTAATAATTCAGAACTCATATAATTTTTTGTGATGAATAAGGTAAATAATTCACATTAAGAGAGTGCTCAAACCAGAGTAAAAATTAATATAGCCATAATTTAGCCCTATTATTTATCCCTCCTTTTATTCAAAATATTTTTACCTTTGTACAGATATGGTATTCTCATGTCCATTTGAAGCTTTCGCTGTATTGTGTACCCTAACCAGGGATTCTGTCTCCTTCCTGCTCAGACCTAACCATTCCAAAGGCTCTTGTTCTGCAGACCTCTTCATTGAAATAATCCTCATTGCTTCTGTTTCCCTTTATTTTTTTCATAGATATCAAATATTAGGCTTTTATTAGTTTCAGGGGGTTTATTGGTTGTTGTTGATCCAGTGGAATCATCTACACATAGACTGTCACGTCATCTATGAAAAAAAACAGGGTTCCAAGAAGGGAAGTTGCAAGGTTTTCTAAGGCTCAGGTCTGTAAGCCATTCAGTACTGCAGCCTCATTCTCTTGGCCTGAGGACCAATGGTGATTAAAGGTGGGGGGAGGGGAGGGGGAGACTCCTGCTTTGATGGGAAGGATGGGATGGAGCCCTGGTTCTGCTAGCCTTTAAAACAATTGGCTTCTAAGGGCTGGGAGGAGGAGTGTAAGGAGCGGAGGGGGTAATGGGAGATATCTGTAATACTATCGACAATGAAAATATATTTAAAAATAAATAAATAAATAAAAATTGGTTTCAATAACATGGACGGTCTTATTATTACACCGAAATATCTTACAAGTTCTCTAAGAGTAAAAGCCATAGTTTGAGTGCTTTTCAAGTAGATACAATGTACTGTAATATTGGGAGCTTTTTATTTTTATTTTATTGTTAATCCTCACTCAAGGATATTTTTCTATTGATTTTTTTTAGAGAGAGTGGAAGGGAGGGGGAGAGACACAGAGAGAGAAACATCAGTGTGAGAGAGACAAATCGATTGGTTGCCTCCCACACATGCTAGGGATCGAGCCTGCAATCAAGGTATGTGCCCTTGACTGGAATCAAACCCGGGACCCTTCAGTCTGAGGGCCAAAGCTCTATCCACTGAGCCAAACAGACTAGGGCTTGGGGACTTTAAAAAAATGAAATTATTAAACAATCACCTATTGATAATTGATATTTTAACAGGTACAATTGCAATCTCCTATTAGTGCTAGAATCCTTTATTTTTGTATAATCTTGTTCCTATACTGATAGGAACAATCTTTTTTATTGAGCTTTTATTTTATTTTTATAATCTGAATGTAGCAAAGCAATAAATGTAACTTTTCACTTAAAACTATCATTACAGTTGTGGTTACCGTCTATTGCTCAGCAATTGTTTTCCTTATCAAAATTCTTCCTGGTTGATTTACTTCTTAAGTTTTTCCATTAAATGGTGTAAATTTTAGGAGAGTATTTTTTCCCCCTTATATTCCTTCAGAATACTAGATTCATGCATAGTCTCTTTGATATTCAAATGATCCTCACTTTTTGGGTATTTTATAACTTTTACTTCAGAAGCCTTTGTGGCCTTTTTTATTCTGGTTTATTTTATTTCCAGTAATTCATAAGCCATCCATTCTGTTTTTAAAATCACTTATCTGTAAATGTTTCTCATTACAATGCTCATTTCAATTTTAAGCAAAGTTTAATCATAATATATCACACATAATGATAATTTTAAAATTTATAATAAAAATATTTACATTCTTTATATAAGTTATATCAGAAACTTATTATTTTCTTTATTAATTAGATAAAAGTGTGTTTAATATAAAAAGCTGTGAAGTATGTATGTAACATGTATATGTTATATACTAAAATTCAATCAGGCATTTGGGGAGCAACAAATGGTGTCCAATATTGCCTCAGCTCAACATATTTTGGGGTAATGCCTCCTGAACCCTGTAACTTTCCAAGACCTCAGAACTATTTCAAGCAGTTTATCCAAAATAAGGAAAAGGGGGAAAGTCCTATTTATTGAACATCTATGCATCAGATATTTAATAAACAGTATCTTTTTATATTTTTTAATTTTATTTTTGTTGTTGACACTATTACAGATGTCCCCATTCCTCCCCTTTCCCACCTCCACCCAACCCCTGTCCCCCCTTCCCTCTGGCCTTGACCACACTGCTATCTGTGTCTATGGGATATGTGTGCATGTTCTTTGGCTAATCTCTTCACCTTCTTTCATCCAGCCCCTCTTTCCCCCCTTTCCCTCTGACAGCTGTCAGTCTGTTCCTGTATCTACACTTCTGTAATAATAGTGTTGTATTTACTCTCTCAGCAAAGGTTGGGGTAGATATTATTTATCTAGATTTAGAACAAGAAAATAGAGGCTGAGGGGGCTTCATAAGCTATTTAAGATCCCAAAGTAGTAGGTAGTCAAACCAGTACTGATTTCAGTTCTGACTATACCTGTAGAGCCTCCTCTCCCCTCCCCTACCCTCCCCTCCCCTCCCCTTCCCTCCTCCTCCCCTCCCCTCTTGTTCTGTCATCTGCTTCTTTTGTTTTCTGTGCCAATAAGACTGTTGGTTTTTTTTTTTAAAACATTTGATGTTTGGGCTATGAACTTCTTCAAAACTGTCAGAATAGGACAACTCTCTGTCCTATCCCTCAGGCTGGGTAGGAACCTCGTCTCCATGTTTCTATGTCCAGAGCACATGGGCAAGACTGTGACTCCCAAAGGACAAGCATCACATCTTCCTCATCCACACATCTCTAGGGTCTGTAAGTAGATGCTCAGTAAAGATTTGAGAAGAACAAAGAAACGGAGGGATCAATTTATTTTTGGCTTTGAGGAGTTTGGTTATTTTCATCCATATTGGCTCTGTTAGGTTTGAATAAGCAGAAAAAGGGACTTATCCTCAAGGGTGTCCTCCTCCTGTGTGAGAAAGTGACCATTAATAATCCTGTATCGCAAGCGACATCCTATCTTGCTAAAGCTCAGTAACTTTCCATTCCCCCAGTAACTTCCTGTTCCTGCCCAGACCAGCCCAGGACCACCCCTGCTAAAAGCCCACGTAAAAAGCCCACCTGAAACCCTGTAAAAGTCTCCACCTTGGACTGTTGGGGCAGACACCGTTTTAGATCTCTGCCCATCTGCTGGCTGATGCCCTGAATAAATTTCTTTTACTTTCTTAGGGCTCCTGCATTCCTCCTTTGGTGACCCTGACAGGCTCTTTCCCCATTTCCCCTCTCTCCTCCTACTGGCAACATACCCTCCCATGTGGTCAGAGAACTCAGATCTTTGCTCACTTGAAATAGATACAAACAATACTAACATGTGTATACGTATCTGAAACACACCTGGCTCAGGGAGCAACAGCTAAACAGACCCCACGGATTAAACCTTGGCCCCACCAGGCAACTTGCTCTGTGACTTAGATGTAATAGGCTATTGAATTTCAGTTTTTTCATCTAAAATGATGGGCAAGGCTTTTTGCTGTTTAATTTCCTTAGGAATCCTAAGCGCCTAGAACAAAATAGGTGCTCAGTACTTATGGGTGAATAATGCAGGCCACATAGTTCCCTTTTTTTGGTTGCCGTGGTTTTAAATAGGCTGCTAAATGTGAAGTGTTTCAAGAGAGCAGGCAAAGTAAGAGCTCAATAAACGTTAGCCATTATTGTTATGTAAGTGCAACTCTTCACACAAATACTTTCTCTAGCTACAATTTATTATGCTGTTGGCTTTCTCAAAAGTTTTTATGTAAATGTCTGTTTTGAATATAATGTTCTTACTGCTATTCGTTGTTATAAATTTATGATGTGAGAACGTTGCTTTCCATATCAACATATATGCTTCCTTTGATAAGTCAATGGAAATTGCAATATCCATCCTCTTTTCTATTTCTCTTGGAAACCAGGAAGCTCAAAATGAAATTTAATGCTTGCACTACTTCAGACATGTGATGTTGGTAAAATTCTCAGTCCTATCTGGGCTATTTTTAAAAATATAAATTTTCCCTGATGTCCTATATTCTATAATATTTTCTATAATATTATGTCCTGAATACTGACTAATATTGTTCCATACTTTTTTTAGGAAAACATTTATTATTTTTAATTAATATAACATGTATACCAAAAAGCAGTTTGCCTATAGCCACATTATGTTTTCCAAGTAATTTAATATTTTCAGTGCAATTATCAAAAAATATTAATTGACAAATCTAGTAGAAAATATAATAAATTGGCCCTAGGATTTTTATTATTGGATAATTAGATATTTGATTATAAAGAGGCTTACAAATGTAATTTTATAAGCATATAAATGGCATGCTTGTTATCTTAATCATGATGTTTATATTTTTCAAGTGTAATATTTTAGAGCAAAACCAAGGGTATTCAAATACAAAAAAAGAAAACAAATGCAAAATAATTATGTTTATTTTTAATGTAGCTTAGAAATAGCACCACTTACACTGTTGAAAAATTGCATATATGACTTAGTAAGAAATAACTTCATAATATTCAATAGGACACACTAGGTTCCATTAGGATAATTTATATTAGGAAGTTACAAATTAATGCATACGTATTTTTTAAGTAAGTCCTCACTGTCACCCATACATTCTGTGACTGTAAGCCAAACAAGGGGAAATGAAACCAATTTTATCATAGGCTAATTGATAAAATATGTAAATGTTCCTAAGACCTCTCATCAATGTTATATAATGAAACAATGTTGAACAAAATAATGTTCTTCAAGTACCTGCTAAATATGTGTTTTCAAAGACAGCAGTCGTTGGATAAAAGGGTTTTTAAAAATATCTAATCAATTCAGTTCATGTTTTGATGTCTTTTGGTATCATCAGTATTCCTTGACTTCTATACCACATTCTTTTGTGTAATTGCTGCAGGCTTTTCTCTTGTGTGTACTGGCTTATATAAAGTATCTGAAAATTATAACACCCTGTTTTAAACTGATAACAGCGTAACTTCAGTAGGATTCTTAAGCTTTACAATAGTTTGTTATGTCATCCCATTCTCTCCTGCCCTGAAATGTTTCTATTGAAAAATCCTGCCCAAGGACAGCTGTAGGATGAACTGCAAGGCTGTCTGGATTCTCTGGTCAGGCACACTAGTCATGACTGGGTGCTGTTGTTATCAGGGAAATGATAGCTTGAGAAAAAGAATTTTAGCATGGGAGGGTGAGTGATTTATAGTGGCATCACTATATTCCGTAGAGGATGGAGGTTTGAATTAGCTTCCCTGCCCTGGCAGGGCAGCAGGATGGGACCCTGTAGGGTTCATCGTTTGGCACCCGAATCAGGCCAGAGTATGCATTGGATTCCCTAGTCAAGCAAGGCCACCAGTTGTGCTCTGCTGACAGGGAAAGCCACTGGCTCCGTTTTCTGTTCAGGTGCCACTGTAA
Source organism: Myotis lucifugus (assembly GCF_000147115.1). Classification (NCBI taxonomy): domain Eukaryota; kingdom Metazoa; phylum Chordata; class Mammalia; order Chiroptera; family Vespertilionidae; genus Myotis; species Myotis lucifugus. The sequence goes on along the minus strand of NW_005871099.1, from coordinate 6,526,800 downwards.
GCAGGGCTATTGAATGGGCCATGCAACTTCCCATGTGCTCTGGTTGGCTTCCTGGATGGGCAGGCTGGAGGCTGTATCCAACAATTCATGGGGCGATGAATTAATTTCCCTGCCCAGGTGCAATGGGAGAAGCAGCTATAAAGCCAATAAAGCTCATTGTTTGTTGTCTTAACTCAAAGTGACCTGCGCCCCAAGTTCCCTGGCTGAACATGTCCACTGGCTTTGTTCTGTACACTGTCGGCTCTGCCTCTCCCTCTCTCAGCTAGTGGGCTGGACCACACAGCTGCCAGGCGTTCTTGCCCGCCCTTCTGGTCAGATGGGGCTGAGAGCCACTGGGTGGGAGCTCACCTCAGCCTTTGCTATGAATTAATCCCTGCGCCCATGCATACATAGTAGGGAACACTCCACACTCAGCTTTGCTCGGGGGCTGATCAGCTCTGCCTGTGTCTCAGCTGAAGCATTACTGACCACTCAGCTCCTGCCAGCGCCTCTGGTCAGATGTGCCTCGTCGACACTCTCCACAGTGGGTGACTCGGCTCCTAGCCTGGGCCTGGGCCTGGGCCAGCCAGGCTGTAGGGCTGACAACAATGTCTTGCTTGAGAATTCAAATCAGGCAGATCTGCATCCTGCTGAGTTCCCTGGTCAGAGCTGACCATAGGCTTAGTTCTGCAGATGAGCAAAGCCTCTGGGGAGTATTAATGCATTGGCACTGAAGCTATAAACTGGGGCTGCCAGGTGCATGTTGCAAACCCCTCCTCTCCATTCATGATCAGATTCCCAGTGGTTGAACCTCACAGATTCCCCTGCCATCCTTGTGGAGCAAGATCAGAGTAGGGCCTCCCACAAAGCAACCCACCCTGCTGCGGGGAAGGACTGGTTGTCCTCCCTGAGTCCTCTTTCCCATTGGAGGACCAGGAAGCTCGGGGAGACCTCTTTCCCTGGTGCTGTGCTGGCCTGGGGGAGGGGCCGGGTGTGGTCAGTGCTTAGGAGCTCCTCTTACCCCTCTCAGGCAGTCTGGCTTGGTCTCTATTGTGCAGGAGGGTGATTTAGCCTCACCCCCGTGCTCTAGGGGTCTCTCCGTGGTATGTTGTTTTTGAATAACTGTTAGTTCTTCTTGTGAGGGGAGCAAAGTCCGAAACGAGTTATGTTGCCATCCTGGTGGCATCACTCTCCCAATTTAATTCAAATGTTATAAAAAACATTAGCACACACTCAAATATTGTTCTTCCTTTTAACTACGGACAATTAATTTGAAAAGTTTTAAAACAGATTAATTAAATACTGAAAGCTAAATGGACAGGTAACGTAGGTGAAATAATTTGAAGTTGTATCCTAATACTCATAATAACTAATTTGTCTTCAGATTGTGAATTAGTTTTTTATGAAGCCTTTCCAACACTCATAAAAGCTATGTCAACTTGGTATTTTGATTATTATGTCAACTTTTCAACATTATCTTTTCTTCAGGTATATTAAGGTCTGTCTGTCTCCCTTCCTTCCTTCCTTCCTTCCTTCCTTCCTTCCTTCCTTCCTTCCTTCCTTCCTTCCTTCCTCTCTTTCTTCCTTTCTTCCCTCAATCATTCTCCCTTCTGCTTCTCCCCCCCCTTTTTTTGTCTTGGTCAATATCTCTGTTCTTACTTCTATCCTCTTTTAACTGTGTTCCCAAATAAAGCATTAACATTAACTCATATAAGTTGCTGAGATTTTTCTAATTTAAACCTTTATACTTATTTATATTCCAAATGTTCACCTGCCCCCACACTCAAGCCTAAATCTTGTGCTGTTCTACACTTCCATTCTCTACATTCAAAAGTATGAAAAAAAATAGTAGCTATAGCTATAGTGACTATTATATACAGGTAAATAATGGTTCATTATGCCTGACAAGCTATATTTTATGGGTGATTTTGTGCAATCTATGGAATTATAGAATAGGAATTGGTACAAGCTGTTTCTTTTTAATTCGTGCTATAGTTCTTCCTATAGATGCTGAAAACATTTTTTCAAGGACCAATACTTTTTTTTTCCTACTGTGAGATTGTATGACTAAAAACATACCATGTTCCAGAGAAATATTAGGGCCTCTGTACTTAGTTCCCTTCATTTTCCTTTTTTGCTGTAGCTTCTTTCTCAGTGTTTTGATTATCAATGAAAAAGGTTGCTTCCTACTAGTCTCTTGCAAAGTTATTAAACAAAATCTTCCTTTCTCCGTGTGTGTGTGTGTGTGTGTGTGTGTGTGTGTGTGTGTGTAGGGTGTCAGTACTTTCAGTCAGCCAGTCAGTGTGACCTATTTAAAGAGCAACATTATTTATACTTCCTTCATCTACGGAACATGTAAATCAGACACTAGGTAGCTGGCTGACCAGTATTGATTGCAAAATGTCATGAAATTTGCCACAAATTGGAGATAATTAATGCTCATTGCTTTAATTTTAGACTTGTTATTGGCCTCCCCCTCCCAAGGCATACTCAGAAGAGACACATAGGTTAGAAATAAATTGATCAGAACTCTTGGGAAACAGTAGGATCCATTGTCTCAGTAGGTTTTGATTAAATTCTAAGATGCTACACAGTTACCATGTACCCAAATCGTATACAAACACAAATATTACCTGTTAGTATACAGAACCCCTAATTTCTGTCAAATTCCATAAGTTTATGACATATACTGTATATCTAGAGTTTACCAGAATTTGTATCATTTTAATCTCAAATTATTTTACATGTAATGATTGGTTGCAGAAATTAGTGAATTTATGAATACTATTACTTGGTCATTGGTCCTCATATATAAACTAATATTAGCTTAAGACCAATAAAAAAATTTTATGTATATAATAAGACAGTTTTCACTTTGCATGAAGAACTTTACTTTGTGTAAATAATTTGAACTACTGCTGGGATTTATTTTAAGCCCAAGGAAAAATTTGCTTCATTAATTTCTCAAGGTCACTGGTTATAGAACAGATATGTGAAATAACACTTGTAAAAATGTGTTAAATTAAATATCCAAGTAAAGTTTATTTTTAAATGAACCTAAGAAATCCTCCCATGCCTGTTGAGGCAGAAAATTACATAAACTGATGACACCTTTCAATTTTCATAATTGTTTTTTATTCCCCACATGTAATATTTAGTACTTAAACAACTTACAAGCACAATTACACCATGTTTTAGAATTTTATTCTTGATGTATCTCCTTGCTTATTTTGGAAACATACATACTGTTGGAATAACAGTACATGTCAATTTTAAAAATTCCTATCAGGATGTTTTATATGGGGTTTTGCCCCAGATAATACTTTGTGACAGCAGGTTGACTATTCAATTTTCTTTCTCAATCTTTCTCTCTATTGGTTACATGCATGCAGGGGTGGGGACATTTTTTCTGCTAAGGGCCATTTGGCTATTTATATCATTTGCAGGCCAGATGATTTCAAGGGCCTTATGTGGACCTCGGGCCAGACGTTCCCCATCCCTGGCCCATGTCCTCACTTGTTAGCATTTCAGTCATCTTGACCACTCTTCACTGTCTTGCTCTATCTCAAGTGCTTTTTAAATGTGTTTTAAGTTAGACATTTTTCTAATGGCCTAGACAGGGGTGGGCAAACTTTTTGACTCGAGGGCCACAATGGGTTCTTAAACTGGACTGGAGGGCCGGAACAAAAGCATGGATGGAGTGTTTGTGTGAACTAATATAAATTCAAAGTAAACATCATTACATAAAAGGGTATGGTCTTTTTTTTTTTAGTTTTATTCATTTCAAACAGGCCGGATCCAGCCCGCGGGCTGTAGTTTGCCCACAGCTGGCCTAGGATCTAGCATATAGCAGACAAGTATTAAGCATTTATGTGAGTGTATTGAATTATGGTTTACAAATCGCTTTCATACCTGTTCATCTGACCCTCAAATCAGATTTTAGGATGGCAGGAAAATTGCTGTTATTCCTGCTTCATATATGGGAATATGGAGGCTTTGAAAGTTTAAATGCCTTGCCAAACGTTATGGAGACATATGCCAAAGCATTATATCTGGAAACCAAGGGCTCTTGATGTTTCCTCCCATCTCCCTCTATAATAGCCAGTCTTTTAGTTCATCATCTGTATCCAAATGCCCACGTAGTATCCCAGAATACTGACTATTTCTGTACCCCATGCTCCCAGAGAAAACCACCGAAATCCCTCTCAGGCTGAAAGCACAGAGACACAAGTACCAGCTGCATTATCATCATATATGATGTCTTTGAGGTTTTCAATCACAGAGCCCGTTACTAACTGTAGAACAGGACAATAAAAAGAATGCTTTCTGAAATGAGAAAGTTAATTTTACTTGTGTCATTGATCTAATAAGTTCTCTATAGCAAATATTTAATTAGAGTTTTGAGCTAGTTTCCTCACTGTGGAAGAATCATATATATATTCTGATTTAAAAGGCAAGAACACTCATCCAAGAAGCTCTCCCCATAGAGTGATAAACCCAGGATAGCAACATGATAACTTGCAGCCAACAAGGGGCATATCAGAATAATCTTTGAACACTGCTCAGGAGATTAGAGTTTGGGGAGTATTTACAGTAAGGACCCTGTAAACGGGTTTTATCAGTATCTTATTACATAGGTGACAACCAAAACATGATTAGGGGACTGAATGTTAGTCTGCAGATCTAATACCCAATACACTTGTTCTAGTTACTTGGAGTGAGTTGTGTTTATTCCTGGGTTGCAAGCATAACGTGGTGAGAAAAATAATAAATTGAGTAAGCCAGAGATGAGGAAAGGTCTTTTTTTTTAAGCGGCACAAATCATAGAGGAACATTAAGCTATGGGTGTAACTTGAACTCTCTTGTGTAAAAGGCTGTAAAAGTTATACCAAAATATACCCAGAATAAAAGGGGAGGGTGGATCAAGAGAAATTTCAGGGCAAAGATTTTTGCATTGTCAAGCAGACACATGTCATGCATCTATAATCAGTAGATTACAAATAAAGAGGGGGAAAAAGAATCGACATTTTAAGACCCACCGTTGTGCCAAACATACTGCATTCTTTGTGCCATACTCTAGATTGTTTAGTCCTGATGATAATTTACAGGTAGAGATTATTATCCTAATTATTATGAAAACATTCTGTCTTGGTGAGAGTAATTTGCTAAAAATGGCAAAACTGCTATGCCATTAACACCCATATGTTAATCTCTCTTATTGTATCTCTGTGCATATAAAAATAAATATGCATAGTATTTGTTAAATTGTCACAATAAATATATTTATTTTCTTACTTTAAAATATTTGGGGGACCCTTGTTCCTTTAAATGCTCAGACAATCAGGTAATTTTGGAATTCCTCCATAGATTATCTCATTCTTAGTATTTATGTTGATCATCAGATCATCATGATACTGGACTAGAGGCCTGATGCACAAAATGCATGCAAGGGGCTCGGCCCTCACAGCCCCAGCTGCTTCTGCCCTCTAGTCCCTGGCTGCCTTGCAGACCCCCGCCCACTAGTCATTCTGGAAGGTCGTTCCACCTTCTGATCTAATTAGCATATTAGCTCTTTATTATATACGATTATTATAGGATTGAGGCTCTTGGAAGCTCTGGAAACTACCTAAGTTTAACAAAACATACATTAGACATTCTGTGATATGTCTCACTGGACAAGACATTAATTGAACTCTACTTTTTAACATTTGAATTACTTGGGACAGGCCACAAAAACAAGTGAGTATGCATATAGTTTACTTTGAATTTACTGAATTTGGGGCTTTTGTATGTGTTAAAAGAGTCAGAGCCCTGGCCGGTGTGGCTCAGTTTCTTGAAGCATCGTCCCATGCACCAGAAGGTTGTGGGTTCGATTCCCAGTCAGGACATATACCTAGGTTGCAGTTTTGATCCTCAGTTGAGGTGCGTGTAGGAGGAAACCAATTGATGTGTTTCTCTCATATATATGTTGTTCCTCCTCTTCCTCCTCCTCCTCCTCCTCCTCCACCACCACCAACACCTTAACCGGCTCCGGGTGATTCTTGTTTTTTTGCTTTCTGCTTCGATTTTAATGTTACACAAGTTGAGTTAAGGACGGTAAAGTATGGAGCGAAGGTTCCACGCGCCCTTAACCCCCATTGGAGTCGAAACCTAGAGAATTGCACCCACACTACCACCCACCATTTCTGAGAACCAAATAGTGGGGGGGGGGGGGGGG
>NW_005871099.1:6448645-6520504 GCF_000147115.1 Myotis lucifugus | reverse complement strand
TTCTCTCTTCTCTCTCTCTCTCTCTCTCTCTCTCTCTCTCTCTCTCTCTCTCTCTCCCTCCCTCCCTCCCTCCCTCCCTCCCTCCCTCCCTCCCTTTCTAAAATCAATTTAAAAAATAGTCAGGGACCACCTATCATATTTCAAAAGTTTGGGCACAGATTTTAAAAACTGCCTGACGATAATGGAAGAAATGATTCATATACTGATGAGACATGGAAGTGTATCCTATGCAGCATCTAATAAAAATTACATAAGATGCACGCAAATAAGATACACAGTGCAGAAATTACATGTGTGTGAGTATGGCACCCATCCTGCAACCACTGGGTGCTTAGTGACTCCTTCCTTGCTCTCCAGGCCTCTGGCATCCTGTGGGCATGGCAGTCACCCTTTTCATTTGACCAGGAATTGGCCCAAGCTCCTTCTCCCGTTGTCTAGTTCAAAACTTGCTTTCTGTTGCTGAGCCCATCCCTTTCCTTTTGCTGCCTTTCTCTGCTCAGCCCAGCCTGGCAGTCAGGGTGCTGCCTCTCAGAGCAGCCTCCTTGATCCACCATTTCTGAGCTGGGCCCCCTTCAAAGGCACAAATCCTTACACTAGACCTGTTGTTCCATCCATTTGCTTCCCAAGGATGTTGGATACCACACTGTGTACCAAAATATAAGACTGATTTATACATCAGTTGAAAACCTCACCTGGGACAGTTTGAGGGCAAAGGGCAACCTTAAGGACCACTGCTATTTTTGAGAAAAATGAGAGCAAAACAGTAATAAAAATGGAATTTCATTAAACTATGACATTTTTATGTTTACTTAAAATGGTTATACAGTGAAATTTTGTTACAAGTATATTTATGTAAAAGTAAAATTCAGGTCAAAATCAAAATCGATAACCATCAAAGCCAGGTATCTTTACATTTAAAAACTTATTTGGCTGTTTTAAATTATTGCAAATTCTTGTGCTCCTCAATAATGTGGCATATGTGGCCCGTGATAGGTAACTTGTGCACACATACAAATCAGAACATGATGAGTTTTTAATGTTTATACAATGACAAGGACACTGATGGAATGGGATGCCCCCCCCCCCCAAAAAAAACACACAAAAAACAAACAAACAAAAAACACGGTTTTGACTAATAGATCCAGCACAAAACAAAGACAAGTATGAATTCCCAGCTCTTGAAAGTTATCAATGATGTGACCTGATACAAATCATTTAAACTCTTTGACATTTGCAAATCATATAACCTCATTTCACAAGAAAGGATATTCATGGCCCCATAGAGTTATTTTCAGAGAATCAGGCTACCCAACTCCAGGAGGTGACATTCATATTATGGTCTAGTGGATGTCACCCAGTGGCATTGGTTAGTGTGTGACCTTAGAGCTGTAGGCAGTGGATTTGTTTTTTGCTCTTACTGCTTTTGGACAGTAAAAATCAAGTAATTTACGCTAAAGAGTTTTGCAAATTTTAAATGTTACATAAATATTAATGACAAAGTTACTAAAATAACAATCTTAAGGCAACACCAAATAATAGTTAATACTGAGCACTTGACTCTTCTTAAAAATGAAAAGAAAGGTAATGTTATTCTCAATATTCTGAAGATGCAGAAACTACCGGGGGTTATACAGCGTGATAGTTGGAGGAATCTCAAACACAAACAAGCTGACTTATAAAAATGGCAACATCCTTAACCACTGAGTAATGCGTATATTTTAAAAAAATAAATAAAATGATAGCATGGCATTTGTCACTTTATTTCTTGTAAAACAACCAAGGATACGTAAAACCTGGAACATGCCTATGTAGTGATGGTTTTATGATTACTAGGGTGTTTGAGATGCAGCTCAGATTCCTGAATAAAACATTATTACATGACCATCTGCGAGCATAATACATCATCAGAGATTTGGTTTACCTTTCGGGTCAAATTGGTACAGACTGGTTGACATGAGGTGAAAGGATGGAGAGGATGAGAACCTGAAAAATATTACCTTTCTTGGCTATTACTTGTGTTAATATCCTGATGAAAAGATTCATACCTGATTTATCTCTGAATTTCTTTTGCACATAATAGGTACTGATTAAAGATCACTTGCATGAAAAAAACACACAAAACTTCGGGTTGATAATAATGTGGAAAGGAGCAATTACTCTGTCATAAAGTAAAAGAGACTAATCTTTAAGAAAGACTTTTGGGTGTGTATTAGGAAAAAAATCTTCTGACATCTAAGAGATGTGTATATCCATTTCACTTACGGGTCTATTTCCTATTAAACTTAGAAATAACTATCTGTCAAGTGAAAAGAGTTGTTCGTAATTCAGATGCATGAAAATGAACTTAAAGAGGAAAACTTTCAGTCTGAATCTCAAATTATGTGCTCAATGTAGTGAAGGCTATTAGAAAATGCATTTCTTTACTCAGTTTAACTAATACATATATTCAATAATGCCTAATGTTATGTTGACCTTTAGATTGTAATCAACACATAATTCAAAACTACCTTTGGAGTCATGAATAGAGTAGTAATGTTGTTGTATTTAGCCTGTATTACATGTAGGGAGTGGATTATGTTTCCATGAATACTTATGAAAATTCAAATTCCCCTACATTTCATGTACTTCTCAAGTTATCAACACATATTTAATGGGCACTAAATATGTGTTGGACACTGGGATAAAATATGGACAAATATTTTGCTCTCATAGGATCTACATTCTACTGGGAAGGTAGATCTTCCACAAGACTGAAGACACATGTAATCTTTAAGTCCAAGTGTATGAATTACATCATAGTAAATATATTCTCCTACATCCAGAAGCATTTTAATGCTTCTTTTCATTGGTTTCTAAAGATTCCCATTAAAATAATCATTGATACCTAACCTAATAAGAATATTTAGTTGTATGAAAATTTTATTTAAAAATAATTTCCTTCTCCATAATATCAGACCAATGTGATAGTAATGTGCAAGAAACAATTTTTAAATATGTGAACAGCATTTATCATTTTCATATAAGATAAAAACTAACCACAAATATAACAAAATAATTTATTATTTTTTAAAATATATATTTTTATTGATTTCAGAAAGGAAGGGAGAAGGAGAGAGAGATAAAAACATCAGTGATGAGAGAGAATCATCGATTGGCTGCCACCTGCACACCCCCTACTGGGGATCAAGCCTACAACCCTGGTATGTGCCCTTACCAGGAATCAAACCGTGACCTCCTAGTTCATAGTTTGATGCTCAACTACTGAGCTACACCGGCTGGGCATAATAAATACTTTCAATCATCTTCAATTGATCTGGAAGCTTCTATTCATATGGCCGGGCTGCCCAATTTTCAATTTGCTGAGTTAGTAGGAAAGGAAATTAAAAGATCATAAATTTTAAGGGATTATCATGACTCCTCATTCTATGCCTTTCCATAACATTACTTTTTAGATGCCGTATTACAACAAAGCACTGGCTTCTCAAGTCAGTACTTAAAAATATGATGTGATCATAAAAAATATGATTTGACTCCTTCAGTTCTCTAGAACTTTTATGATGAAACATACAGCTTCTGGACATCACTTTAGGACATAGTCATGAATTTTTCTAGCCAGGCTTTGGGGTAGACTCAGCCAATGTTCATTGTAGCATTGCAGCCGAGGTGCTAAGGTTCTAATGCTGTACTACAGAAAAGTAACACCATGTAGATTATATTTATCTAAGCAGGTATTCTGTCAATAAAGCACATCAGTTTATAAGTCTAACTAGCATCCTTTCTCTGAGAGAGGTACACGAATTACTTGAGAGATCACTATTATTAACGTCATTTAATCATAGTTTTATTATTTTAATGAGAAAATTCTCACTTCTCAACAGTTGAATATTTCTAAAACTCAGTATTTTCAATGTCTAGTTCTCTAAAGCCATATAATCTATCAAAAAATAGTCTTTAAGAATTATAAGCATTGACTGGTGGTTAAACTGCCTAAGATAAAAATCTTAGCTCAGACACTTACTAAAATATGTGATCCTGAGCAAGATGATAATTTCTCTGTGCTTCAATTTCCTGTTATACAAAACAGAACAAAAATAATACCAACCTCATGGGGCCATTGTGAGGTTTAAATGAGAGAATAGGTGAACAATGCCTTGCCATAGTAATCACATGGCACATGTTAGATACAATCATTGTCAATGCCTTTTAGTAGTCTGCTCCTCTTTGTCACATATCATCATAGCAATGAGGGAAACAACTAGATTTAACAGTTGTTTGCTGGTACTCATATATGATGCAAATATATGAATGTAGACTACAGGGATATATTTGTGATATTTTTAGGCTTTCTGTTTCTGCACAGATAACTATGGTTTGTTTTATAGAAACAAGGTATCAGATGATTGCTATATCAGGTACTTACAAACTAATGAAAATGGAAATTTGAATTTAAAATTTTGGGAATATATTTTGCAATAAGAGATAAAGCAAAAAAGAGGGGTAAAGAGCAAGACAGAAATGAGCTAAAACTTCCCTTCTTTTGCAAGATTTGGTTGTTTATAGGGTTCATCAAATCCATTTAATTGTAATGCAGTCAAGCACCAATGCTTTCTGTAGAAAGAGCAATGGGATGTGTGTGTGTGTGTGTGTGTATGTGTGTAGGTGTGCATGCATGCACAGGTATGTTGTGTTCAGGTGTGCCTGTGTTCAAGTGTCTGTTTTTTAATACTGGCCCAAACACACTTTCCCCAGGATAATCAATTAAGTGTTATATTTTATGGTGGGGAGGATGTAATGTAGAAACTTACTTTCTGTGTCTGAAAATGGCCAAAGATGAAGAGTTCATCAAGCAGACACTGTTGACTCCCTAAACTATTATTTACCCAAAGTGAAGATGGAATCTTTAAAGAGACTGTTCTACATAAGCTCTGCAGTGAAGTGATTCATTTATAAGGAAAACATTAACTTAAAATACTACTCCAATCATTGTGAATTTCTATGCTATTTACTTTAATGCTATTAATCTGAGTGAACTTAGTGCTACAGCAATAGTTACGAGAATTGTTTTTTTTCTAAAAGCACTACTTTGAATGCTGTGACAATTATTATCTCAAACCAATTGGAAAATAGTGCCATGAGATGATGAATAAATGAATAGACTATTAATGATTATCCTAATTGTCCTAGGAAGGAAAAAATAACTTTTCATCAGTCAACTACCACTATTATTATATGACTAGAGTACACATGTATAAAATTGGTAGGCCAATTATAATTTACAAAATTAAGCTATCATAACTTTCTATATTTATATTTTGTACATGATGCTTCAAAAAAATAAAAATAATTTTAAGTGCTGATATTTTCAAAAACATTTTTTCTAAAATTTTACTTGAAAATCCTGATATAATCAGAGCTACAGAGATACAGTTTTATACTGAAAATATGCTACAGTCAAAAGTTAAATATCTACTTTTAGCCTTGGCCTGATGAGTCGGTGACCTTGAGCAAATCATTCTATTTTGTAGATCTTAGTCTTCTCATCTATCAGTGGTCATCCAAATAACCACTCTGCCTTCTGAAAGTCAAATGAGATATATGAGTTATAAAGCAGTAAACTGTCATACACTTCTTTATGCATTTGTACTGTATTCTAAGTATGTGTTCAATGTGTAGATCTTACAACTGACCATGAGATCATCAAGGGTAGGAGCCCAATGCAAATTAAAGAGAAAAAAGACAACAATGGAGGGAGGGATTTTCTTTTTTTTTTGAGAAAACGGAATTTTCTCAGGGGTATTTCTTCCTTGAGATCTAAACAGTAAGCCACCAATGGCCTTGAGACTCTTTCATTTAGCTGTCACTACATTATAATTGTTGTTTTTCCTTTATTATCAGAAGATTTGAACAGTTCATTTTAAAGTCTAACATCCATTATATTGACTGCCACACATGTCTGATGAAATATAACAGTAGTGCCATTATTAAAACAATCTGGTAAAAAAACTGCAGTTGTGAGGTACAATGAAGGATATATTTGTTCTTTTTCCAGGAATCAAAAGCATTTCATGTTTTGAATTATTTTCTGGAGTCTATTATTTGAATGTACTACAGTTTATCATGCAGAAATATTGTGCATCTGTCTGTTTTTCTTGTAAAAGAGACTGAGCAGAATATCTAAATAAGTTGTTATTAAAGTATCAAGTTTTCAAATATGACAGGATCCCTAGGGGAAGAGAAACATGTTTTAATCAAAATTAAGTTAGCTAATATAAATATTGTTTTAATTTCTTAATCCCTAGGAAGATATTTTTTTGCAAATATTCTCACAGGAGATCTTTCTAAATTTGGTGAGGGTTCCATTTCACATAATGACAGAAAGTCTTTTCTTGACAAAATTCCTATCTGAAAGGCTTTCATTTATGATGATCTATTTAAATAATACCAGTCTGTATTTAAATAACAACTGGCTTCACATTTCAGTCCACAGCATTTGAACTGTAATTGCAGAAAGTACAAACATCACCACTCTGTCACTGCACAGATGCTCATCAAGATCAGTAACCAATTACGTCACTTCTTTCAAAGTTAGGCTGAAGTGATTGGCCACTGAGCATCTATTCTACAGTTCACACAGAGGCAAGGCCTGGGAGCTGCTCTATTCTGGCCAGTGGCTAAGCCCAGTTTGGTTACATCATTTATGTCTTTTCGGCATATGGTTATTAATTCAAAACCACAGTTCAAATATTCAGTTGTCTGACCTTGAACAGGTCATCTGGTTACTCTAAGCATCAGCCTCCTCATTTTCAAAATGGGGATCAGCCCTAGCTGATTTGGTTCAGTGGATAGAGCATTTGCCTGCAGACTGAGGGTCCCAGGTTCAATTTAGGTCAAGGGCATATGCCTGGGTTGTGGGCTCGATCCCCAGTAGGGGGCATGCAGACGGCAGCCAATCAATTCTCTCTCATCATTGATGTTTCTATCTCTCTCTCCCTGTCCCTTCCTTTCTGAAATCAATAAAAAAATCTTAAGAAACAAGAAAATGGGGATCATAATGCTTTCACTGTTATTTCAAAACCTAACTAACTATATATATATCTTATATAGTAAAAGGGTAATATGCAAACTGACACTAACAGCAGAAACACTGGGAATGACTGGTCACTATGACACACACTGACCACCAGGGGGCAGATGCTCAATGCAGGAGCTGCCCCCTGGTGGTCAGTTCGCTCCCACATGGGGGAGCTCTGCTCAGCCACAAGCCAGGCTGATGGCTGCCAGTACAGCGGTGGTGGTGGGAGCCTCTCCTGCCTCCTCAGCAGCACTAAGGATGTACGACTGCAGCTTAGGTCTGCTCCCCGCCAGCAAGTGAACATCCCCTGAGGGCTGCTGGGCTGCCAAAAGGATGTCTGATTGCCAGCTTAGGCCCAATCCCCCGGGGAGCAGGCCTAAGCCAGCAGGTGGTCATCCCCCGAGGGGTCCCAGACTGCGAGAGGGCACAGGCTGGGCTGAGGGACCACCCCTTCCCCCCCAGCGCACAAATTTTTGTGCACCGGGCCTCTAGTATATGAATAAAAGCCGAAGCTACTGGCTAATCGGCCTGTAGCTATGACACACACTGACCACCAGAGGGCAGATGCTCAATGTAGGAGTAGAAACCACAGGCATGGAAACATGGAACAGACTGATGAATCTCAGAGGGAAGTGGGGAGGGAGAAGGGTAGGAAGGGATTAATCAAAGATCTTATTTGTGCCCTCTAGCAATCTGGGACCCCACCAGACTGCTCGGGGGTGTCAGACTGCTGGTTTCACCCCGATCCCCGTAGGCCAGGCCGAGGGACCCACCAATGCATGAAATCGTGCACCGGGACTCTAGTAAATAATAAATTAATAATGGAATGAATTGCTCTAGATTATTGAAGTCATAATTACTAGAGATTGAAAGCAGTGTTTTGTATCAGTGAAAATGTTTTCAGGCTTTTTAATGCCCTCATTTGCAAGTTTCTTGATGCTTATTAAAACTAGAATTTCCACTTATCTAGGAAAAGGTGATTGTCTCATTTGCCAAAAGTTGTGTAATTGAAACTGACAATTTTATGAAAACAAGTTAATGTTTTCTTATTCCCCTATGTATATGTATCAACAAATGGGTAATATATCATGAAAGATGCCTTTTTTTAAGTCCTTTTTATTTTTTTAATTTCTGAGACAGTTTATTTTGGTTGTAAAGGAGAAAATGAAATTTAGTTTGTCAAGCAAATAGTTCATTTCATTAATTCTCCTTCTGAAATAAGTAGAATAATTGTTTTAAAAATTTAAAAAACTGTCACTTGGAACAGTTCACAAATGAACGATTACTCACAAATTCACAGTCCTGTAATTGTGCTGTAATTTTGGAAAATACACAGTGCGTGCATTTCTCACTTTAATATGTCTGGAAACCTTACTCCAAATTAATGCCTATATGATATATGATGCCTATTCATATGTATACATAGAGCTTTCAATTACATGCAAATAACAACGACTTTAACAAAGCAAGTTTCTCAACATTCTTAAGATTTCCCTTGGGTAATCAGCTTTTTAAAGGAAATACTGAGAAATAATGATAAATGTAAAAATAGTAATTTGGGTTTGTTCCTTTTCCCAAACAGTTTTTATATTAAGAAAAACATGTAGTTTTTTCTTCAATAAGAAGGTAGAAGAGACTGGTTTGTATATTTCCAACATTTCTTTCTTGAATGCTAGAGTCCGTTCAGTAAATTCTACATGTGGTATTTACTGCCACCCAGCCCCTTCACACACACACACACACACACACACACACACACACACACACACACTCACCACTCACTTCTCTCATCCCAGGTCTGTGTATCATGCAGTGGTTAAGTTGGCATGAATAAAAGAGTTTGATGTATATATTCAACAGTATTCAGAGATGTATGAAATGGGAAAATTTTTTTTTCAGTGACTGCTTTAAACAATGCAATGATCTTTAAATGGTAATAACTTGGATTGGATTCAAACTAGTGAACTAGAAGTTTAAGGTTCCAAAGCCCATTCCTAATCTGCTGAGACATCTAAGGATGTGCAGGGATACTTCTGGAATCACTGACTTCAAAATGCCTAACACTAGTCAGAGATGACAATGTAACCAGAAAATAAGGAATGTGTTTTTCAGGTTCCTGGAGATAATGGGCACATTATGTTTTTCATCTCTAGTTACTGTCTTGTCAGCAGGCTTATCTAGTCTTCCACACTCCCTGTTGTAGAAATACTTTTCTGTCAGAATTTATGCTTTCATAAGATAAACATTTACATAGTGACCTGTCACGGTTGCAAGCATTTAAAATGCATTTAGAAAATGCAGTTTCATGTTGTATTTGAATTGACATTTTTCTTACAGAGAAACCTTCAAAACTTATGCCAGTAAAGGCCTACTTCTCAAAAGCTCGCCTTCTTATGCGAACTAGAAATTACCTATTCATCTAACCAGTGCTTGCGAATTGTACGTGCTTTCAGACAGAGCCTGCAATGGAGCACACAAATCACTCACTGAGGAAATATTTCATTGCACATGCAATTTTCACCTGTTGTCAAGAAGGAACATAGAAAGCAGGACCATGACTATTTTGAAAGTGGTTAAACAAATCTAAAATATGTCAGAAAGACGTTGGATTCTTGAGGAACAAACATCAGTTCAAATACTTAGTTGTCTGACCTTGGATAGGTCACCTTCTCACTCTCAGGATCAGTTTCTTTATTAGCAAAATGGGATCTTATGCTTTCATTGTAAAGTTGCAGGGGAGGACTGCGATAGAAGCTTGAAGCCACCTAACAGAGTGCAAGTCATGTGATAGCCATTCAGGAAGTAATGGCTATTATGACTGCTAAAATGGGAATATTAATAATCTTGATGCTTATCCTATCACAAAGCCAACCAGAATGTAATCCTTCCTTTACCCTACAGCAACGGTTCTCAACCTGTGGATCGCGACCCCTTTGGCGGTCGAACGACCCTTTCACAGGGGTCGCCTAAGACCATCCTGCATATCAGATATTTACATTGCTATTCGTGACAGTAGCAACATTACAGTTATGAAGTAGCAACGAAAATAATTTTATGGTTGGGTCACAACATGAGGAACTGTATTTAAAGGGCCAGAAGGTTGAGAACCACTGCCCTACAGTGAACCAGTCACCATGGTGTCAAGCTGCCATCAGGGACACCATCCATTATACTCATCTATATTCCTTACACAGTGCTCTGATATACAGTAAAAGAGCTGTGGACTTGAAATCAGGAAAGTGAGTTCTGATTCTGGTCATATTATCGACTCATGTGATCTTGAAAAATCATTTAACATCTCTGAAACTCAGATTTTTTAACTAAAATTGGACAATACCTGCTTCCTGATATCATCAAGAGCACTACATCACATGACAGAAGCATTGCACTGAATGTATTAGGCACTTAATGTTTAATCAATGTTAATAAATTGGTTCTGAGTGTAATAGATGCCTTCAGAAATTTATCCTTGGAATTGAGTATGTTTCCCTTTGAAATCTAAAATATTTTCTTACAGCAATGCTTTGAGTTAGTTGTTTCTTTTTGGCATTGTTGAAAAAAAATCTGTAAGCAGAATTAAATAATTTATTTAATCAAATTTTTGTAACTCTATTAGTTCCTCTTTTTCTATATGTGTGCTTGATTATTCTTTTCTAAATTCCTTATTGCTTATAATTCCTTTTTATTGGAAACAGTTGAGGTATAAATTATTACTAAACTATCCTAGGCTCCAGCATCCTTAGAATAGGGAAAGGTGTTGGAAATAGTGGGTTTAGTTCCCATTCTACCATATTGACCTTTGACAAGTCACCTCTACTCCTTAAGCTTTAGTTTTCTCATCCATCAAATGATGATATTTGAGGTCATTATTATCAATATCAAATTAAATCCTGAACAATGAAGTACATTTTTAATTGAAAAGGAGTGTTATTATTAAGTTAAATAATGCAGAATAAAATAATCATTAGACATAGACTTTACATATTTGCACCCTGGCTTTATGAAGCTGAAAATAATATTTTGTGTTGAGAGGAAAATCAGACACTTTAAGAAAATAATTCGAAAATTAGGGAGGTAAGTGATGATGTAAAGGAAGCAAGGGATGAAAGCTCAGAGCCCCCCCCCCCCCAGAGCTGAGGAAGAGAGCTGCTGTTTATAAGGAATGGTGAAAAGGCTTATTCCAAAAAGTAATTGGGATGATCCATAAAAAATAATTTCATTTTGTGAAAAGTGTTAAGTCTATGTCTAGATTTTTTCATTTGCTTGTGGATCTCTATTTGTTCCAGCATATTTTGCTGAAGGGCTATCATTGTTTCATTCACTTGCCTTTGCTTCTTTGTCAAAGAACAGTTGAATATGTATGTGTGAGTCTATATCTGGGCTCTCTATTCTGTTCCATTGATACATGTCTATTTTATTTCACTATCACACTCTCTTAATCACTGTAGCTTTTTAGTAAGTCTTGCAACTGAGTAGTGTGGGTCCTCTGGCTTTGTCTTCCAGTATTGTATTGGCCATTCTGGAACTTTTGCTTTTCCATATAAACTGTAGAGTTACTGGAATAATGACATTCAAGTTCTTTACATGCCTAACAGAACTGGTTTCCTCTTTTAAAATACAAAATATAAATTGTCAACAACTAGATAACACACCTGTCTTAAAAACACACCCAAACATCATAGCTTCCTGCATAATTTAATGATATCCTGATATCTTTCTATAAATTATGCAGGAAGCTGACTACGATGTTTGGGTGTGATTTTAAGGAACTTTCTTCTGTCTTTCCAAATTATTTTAATGATTTAACCTAACTTTCAATTGTTTTAATGATTTATACAGAGGTGTTTTTTTTAGAGTTTAATATTTATAGAAGAGATATCATAAATATTTGAATTTAGCAGTCACTCAGATACAAGTTATACCATTCGATGTGCTTTTGTAAATATCGCATACATGTAGAATTATTTCAGAAGTAGAATTGATAGTATGAGATATATGCTGGTATTATACTTGCCAATACATTATATTTTAATACTGAGGAATTTGTAGGTTTTGAAGTAAGTCATCCCTAAAATATTCTTTCCACAAAATTTTACAACATGAAAGAGACAGTTTTTCATATTCAATCAATGAGCAATACAATGAACTTGAACTTGAATGGACAACATACTTATGATTCATCTGGAAATGGATGACTAAAAGCAGCATTTGCATTGAATTTCTTGTCAAAACAAAAAGCAGTTACAAGAAGAGGGAGGATAGGGATGAGCTTCACTGGAGAGTGAAATAATCATTTTGAGGAAGATTTGCTTTTCATTATATATTTAATTTTGAAGACATATAGCTAAGTTGTACTTTCTTTTAAAACATATAAAGGCACATCTTTTTATTCCTCATTGTGAAAAAACACACAAACATTCTAAATAATATTGAGTATTTTCTCTTGCAGGCGAGGTCTAGAGAAACAATTCAAGTCAGTATGCATTTAATCCTAGATCTTTGTGTGTTACCTCTGAACCACTGTATAAAAATAGATGAGCATAGAGTAGGAAAATCAATTACTGTGATTCCATTAAAAGGGCAGGGGATTGAAAAATTGTTTAGAAAGAGTTCTATTGAGAAAGAATTTTATCTGCTCAAAATTAGAGCTTTCCAGTAGAATTTTCGGTGATAGTGGAAATGTTTTATATATCTACATTGTCAGATGTAGTTACCACAGTATTGAGAACTAGAAATGTGACTAGTGTGAGTGAGGGCATGATTTTTAAATTTATTTAATTTTTATTTATCTTAAATTGTGATTAAAATGGTCATTTGTGCTTAAGATACTTCATTGGACAGCACCGACACACATTTTTAAACTTCAGTTATCTGGGAGCCTGTTTATCCAGAATCTCCCATTTCTGAATGACTCTTGATAGTGACAGAATTGCTGCATTTGTATTTTTACAAAAATTAATTAGGTGTGGCTCCCATTTTAATTTTCAGATGTTTGTTTTTAACAACCTTTAAGATGCTAAGCATTACATATAAACTAGAGGCCCAGTGCATGAAATTCATGCATGGGGGTGGAGGGGGGGGAATGTCCGTCAGCCTGGCCTGCACCCTCTCTAATCTGGGACCCCTTGGGGGATGTCCGACTGCTGGTTTAGGACCGATCCCACAGGGATCGGGCCTAAACCGACAGTCGGACATCCGTCCGACTGCCGGCTTAGGCTGGCTCCTACCTGCTTTCCTGCCTGATCGCCCCCTAACCGCCTCTGCCTGCCAGCCTGATGGCCCCCTAAGCACCTCTGCCTGCCGGCCTGATCACCTCTTAACTGCTCTCCCCTACCCCTAACCGCCTCTGCCTCGGCCCCCGCCACTGTGGCTTTGTCTGGAAGATGTCCAGTCTAATCAGCATATTACCCTTTTATTAATATAGATACTGAAGACTGTAATGTTAAGATGAATTTATTGCCATCCATAAAATATATGTAATGCATAACATACATCAGGAAAGCCTTGTCCTTTATCTTACATGGCTATTGATAGTTTCTATTTTTATGTCATACAAACCCTCAAGGGATCTTTAAAAACAAATATTTTTCTCTCTCACAAAGGAAGTTATCCATCCAATAAGTTTGGAACTCATTATAGTTACAGGGGAGGAAGCAGAGTCAGCAGATGTATCTTGTAAGACATTCTGGACCTATTGTGCACTAGCATTTAGTCAATTAACTGGAGCAACAATAACAATATTATTTTCAGTTCTACAGACAGATCAATATTCTAAACTGATATAAGCCATGTGGCCTCAACATGATGAAATAGAGGCATAGAGGCAACAGCCATTTTTTGTGGCAAGAACTCCAGGAGGGCTAGCCAAACCAGTAGCCTGATCACATGACTGCTCTTTGATTAAGGCAGAAATCTAACTGTGTAGAATATTTTTGAAAACTAATAAGTTTATCATACTTAAGGTTCAACAAAACAGGGGAGGAAGAACCTTTGTGGTCTTATTTAGGCTCTAAACTCATCTTTATTTGTTACTTTTCCTTCTTACATTTACTTTCTTTGTAAACTTGTTCCTTTTGTCTTTCAATCTTTCTCTCCTTTCTTTGCTCCAAGTGTCACTTTTATGCTCTTCTCTGATAAATTCCCTCCATCGGTGATTTTTCTCCCTTCATTCATTTCATCTTCAAATATTTTTTTTTTTATTTCTTTCTTTTTTTATTTTTTTAACACTTGGAGTGCGGGAAACGAGTTAAGTTGGCTCGCGTGAATTGCGCGTACTCCGTGGGAGCCGTCTTTAACTCGGTTCATATAGATTTGCGGTGGAGTGCGGGAAACGTGTAAACTCGGGCCGATTGTAACTGCGTATTACCAAATATTTGTTTGTAATCCACCCTTTTGGTGGATGGAACAAAACCAAAAGACAGAGCCATCTTATATTTTGGCGGGAAATTCACCCCACACCGGAGTGTTAATTAAATCTTTATTGTTCAGATTATTACAGTTCCTCTTTTTTCCCCACATAGCTCCCCTTCACCCGGTTCCCACCCCACCCTCTGCCCTAAACGCCCCCCCCTCCACTGTCCTCATCCATAGGTGTATGATTTTTGTCCAGACTCTTCCCGCACCCCCCACACCCCTTTCCCCCCCGAGAATAGTCAGTCCACTCCCTTTCTATGCCCCTGATTCTATTATATTCACAAGTTTATTCTGTTCATCAGATTATTTATTCACTTGATTTTTAGATTCACTTGTTGATAGATGTGTATTTGTTCATAATTTGTATCTTTACATTTTTCTTCTTCTTCCTCTTCTTAAAGGATACCTTTCAGCATTTCATATAATACTGGTTTGGTGGTGATGAACTCCTTTAGCTTTTTCTTATCTGTGAAGCTCTTTATCTGACCTTTAATTCTGAATGATAGCTTTGCTGGGTAAAGTAATCTTGGTTGTAGGTTCTTGCTATTCATCACTTTGAATATTTCTTGCCACTCCCTTCTGGCTTGCATAGTTTCTGTTGAGAAACCAGGTGACAGTCATATGGGTACTCCCTTGTAGGTAACTGACTGTCTTTCTCTTGCTGCTTTTAAGATTCTCTCTTTGTCTTTTGGTCTTGGCATTTTAATTATGATGTGTCTTAGTGTGGTCCTCTTTGGATTCCTTTTGTTTGGGGTTCTCTGCGCTTCCTGGACTTGGAAGTCTATTTCTTTCACCAGGTAGGGGAAGTTTTCTGTCATTATTTCTTCAAATAGGTTTTCAATATCTTGCTCTCTCTCTTCTTCCGGCACCCCCATAATTTGGATGTTGGTATGCTTGAAGTTGTCCCAGAGTCTCCTTACATTTTCTTCACATTTTTGGATTCTTTTTTCTTTTTGTTTTTCCAGTTGGGTGTTTTTTGCTTCTTCGTATTTCAAATCTTTGACTTGATTCTTGGGATCCTCTAGTCTGCTGTTGGATCTCTGTATAATATTCTTTATTTCAGTCAGTGTATGCTTAATTTCTAGTTTGTTCTTTTTCATATCCTCGAGGGTCTCACTAGATTTTTTGAGGGTCTCACTAAATTTATCGGCGGTTTCTAGAAAATTCTTGAAAAACCTTATAAGTGTGGTTTTGAATTTATCCAGTAGTTTGCTTTCCTCCATTTCTGTCATTTGTGTCCTATTTCTTTGTCTCCGCATTTTTTATGCTTCCCTGTGTTGATAGAGTGGCTTTCTGTGCTAGGTGTCCTATAGGGCCCAGTGGCTCAGCCTCCCCAATTACCTGAGGTGGACACTCTTGGTGCACCCCCTTGTGGGCTTTGTGCACGGTCTTGTAGTTAAGCCTTGATTGTTGTAGGTATCACTGGGAGGAATTGACCTCCAGGCCAATTGGCTGTGAGAATCAGCTGTGTCTACCGTGGGAGAACTTCTGTGCTAGAGACACCCTTCTGGGGCAAGACTTGCTTCAGTGGGGCTTTGGTGCTCACTGAGTCTTCCCCCTGAGTGTGTCCCTTATGGATCTGAGGAGTTGTAATCTGGATTGTCCCATTCTGACTACTGGGTACACTGGCTCTTGGATCTCTAAGGAGGTGCTAATTTAGCCTCTGCCTGAGGCTACCCAGCAGGAGCTATGGAGAGATCTTCATATTCCTCTTCTTTGTTTGGGGTTTGGAGGTGCCCAGATGAGGTCCAGCTGTGAAGCAATGCAAGCTGCTGTGGGGCCTTGGGCCTTCTTTTGAAAGTTCTGGGTCTCTCTGACCCAGCTACAGTTCATTAGGTAATTTTCAGATTGCAAAGGGCCAGGCCTTTCATATGCAAAAGCCTCTGCGCACAGCTTGGGTGGGGCAGGGTCTCAGGGAATCAACAGGGCGGAGCAAACAGCTATGGCTGATCCTCAGTCCTACCCTAAGAGGCTCTGCGTCTCAATGTCCCAGTAATGGCTGCAAGCACCTCTGAGAGAAAGCCGCCCTCAAGTTCCAACCGATGCCAGACAGTCCAGTTTCTCCCCGTATGAGTCTGGGTCCCCAGAGACTCACCTGGAACTGGAGTTCAGAGCAGTCGGGAGCTTGCGACTCCCTCCCGATTGAAAAAGTCAGTTGCCAGCCCTTTCCACGTGCGCCTCCGTACCTCTGCACTTTACTTCCAAACCTCCTCTGAGTCTCAGTGTGCTTTTCTCTTTCCTTCTAGTTATGGAATTTCCACTCAGCCAGCCTTCCTGTAGTTCTGGATGATGTCCGCTTTGTCTTTTAGTTGTATTTTTGAAGTGGTTGTGTGAGGCAGCAATTTCTGGTGTTTACCTATGCCGCCATCTTGGTTTCTCCCATCTTCAAATATTTTATGTGAGAGAATTCTATAGGCTATCTGTCCATTCAATTTTGATTGTTAGGTTAATCATATTTCAAAATTGCCTTTGAATAAATTGATTGATAGAAAAAGTTGCAGTTCTAAAGAGTAGGAAACATAATGTCAAATACATTTTATGTAAGAAACATTTTATACACAGAAAACATGGAGACAGATTATTTTTGCATTGACACACATGGTCAATTTTAAATTATGTCATTTCCACTCACTGTAAATATTGCTTGATTTTGCCAATTGTCTCCAGTGTGCCACATGCATCATTAGTTTAGCATCACTTCCCAGTCTGAGAAATTTCATTATATTATATTCTAGTAGTGACATATGGTGAAGGGGAAATACAAAATAAGTTTTCAATAGTATGATCTGGAGCCACAATTGATAAATTCAGCTGCTAATGTATTATATAGGATTATGAAATTAGAGGAAACTTTAGAAATCATTTGACAGATGAAGAATGTGATAAGGGATAGATCATGTGACTTATTCAAGGTCAGTATAGAGTACAGTTAATGGAAAAGTTCTAAGCCCATATTGCTATCGGACTCTTACAAATATACCTAAACTTAATCTGGATCCTACATTTGCCAAATAAGTTAGGAAACACTAGACTAATGTAAGGTCAACTGATGTCAAATATTCCTCGTATTCAACCTAAGTCAGGTTGGCTTCAAAACAATCAAGGGCAGTCTGGGAACTTTTAGTAATTGACAATGTAAAAATTGAGTCTAATTCTTAATTATAATATTAGGATAGAAATTTCCTGGAACCTTATTTTGCTATCTTTTGTTGACTATATATATACCTATAAGGTTATCAAAACCCAAGCGTATGTATTAGCTCTCAGAATGGAGAGGGAAATGTTACCAATATCTTCTTTCCTGACAAGTTTTCTTGAAGCGATCACTTCTTTCTACCTAGGTGGTCAGACCCCTATAACGTGCTGCACATTTTTCACACAAGGTCTGATGAGTTTCTCCAAGTTAAGAAAAGGCCTCCCTGCTGCAAGGTTTTGATTATTTCTTGGAGGAACCCTTGACTCGGTTATGCCATGATTCAAAGATGCTCAAACATTTTCCTGTGCAAATGTCTCAATAATAGCATTTGCCTAAAGAGCTTTAGAGTGAGATGCTGACCTCTGTCTCAGTACATCAACTGATGTAATCAATTTGAGTGGGACAGTGGAACACTATGGACATTTGGAGCCAAATAATTCTAAATGGTTAACAGCACCCGCACCCCAGATGCCAGTAACATTCCTACCAGTTGTAACCACTGAAATGTTTCATGAGGAGAAACCTCTCCCAGCTGAGAACCACTGGAGTGGTGGGATAGGAATGAAGTAGCCTTTGCCTGTATCACTATGCCTCTTGTACTCTTTTGGGTTCTGGTTATGCATTAGTGAACTGAACAGGGATGGTTCCTGCCCTCACCAAGTTTATAGATGAAAGCAGGCATTAAACAAGTAGATAAATATAAATTATAAATTGTGACGAGTAAATGGTATGAGGAAAAGAATGAGGCCTTTTCAGTCTTCTCAGCTTGAATGGCCAGGGAAAGGCTGTCTGGAAAGTGATGCAATCTGAAGGATGAGTGGGATTGATCTAAATCATTTGTTATGGAAGATGAATTCCAGAAATTCCAAAAAGACAGAAGTCCTAGAGTCTGGAAAGAGCTTCAGACAACTGGAGAAGAATAACTAAGGAGGACTGTGATGCAAGTTGAGGTTTAGGAGAGAATCAGGGTCATAATCTTATAGACTCTTGCATGTCATGCTGATAAATTAATAACTTATTCCAATTTAATTGAGAAGCCATTGAATGTGCAAATTCAGGATGCTGGAGATTAAAATGAATTGGATTCTATTGTCTTAAAGGATAGGCTGCAAAAATTCAATAGTGGGAGTTTGGGTTGCCTCACACAGTATATCCTTGCTCTGAAAGGTAGCCAGCCTTATAAAATGGGCAATTCTGATTCTATATAAAAATCCAATAATGATTGTGTAAAATCTAGTGACATTCCATGACTTTTCTTGGTGGCCATTGAGGCTTTCCCTATCACAGTTATTTCTGGAGACCAGGACCTACAGTCACTGAATGTACATAGAGTCTTTAAGGGGAGGTTTCTAAGTTACCAGAATATTAATACAAACTTCCACTTCTATTCATGGCCACCTCATAGCCCTACCTCGGCTCCCTTTCAAACCCAATGACATCTCTATATCTCTGCAAGTTCCCTGCTCCTCAAATTTTTAATTTAAAGCAAGCTTTGAAATTGTCAAGTTTTACTTTATCTAGTTCTTATTTCTTATTAAGCCTACTTCATGGCCCATGTTCAATTAGTGTAAACTGTCTATAAAAGAAAATTTTAGGTGCCATCCATTTGTGTCATAATTAGAATAATAATGTGCACTCTTAATCTTTCAAGGGCTAATTCTTCAGGCCCAGCCACAATCTACAACTTGTTTTTAATATGTATGTGTATATATTTTATTGTTGATAGTATTACAGATGTCTCATATCCCGCCCCCCTTTACCATCCTCCTCACAGCCCCTACCGCCCCGCCCCCCAGATCTTTACCTTCCCATTGCCTATGTCCACGGGCTACTTGATGGGTGATAATTGATGGAGAAGTATGAAGGGAGGCATAGCACTTTTCTTGCCATTTCTCACAGGGAGCAGGTAAAACAGAGCTATGTTTTTGATTATGCATGCATCAGGGACTATGATTTATGGCACCTGGTTATATCTGTTACATAAGTAATGGGCTTGTAAGCCAAAAATAAAGCTACTGTATTCACACCTGAGGCTTGAGAAGTGGCAGTTAAGTTTAGTAAAAGAACTGGGGAAAAAACAAAACTCTATTAAAATGCCATAGAAATAAACACAATGGACACTTATAGCCTATCTCTTTACCAAGGAATGTATTACTTTATACCTTGTATTATAGAATTTATATCCCTGTGTTTTCCCCCCAAGCTAAGAAGTGCTAGGTTATTCTTGTGACTTCAGATATGTTATTACACATGCCTCACCTGGAGCAGGCACTCAATGATTGTGTATTGAATAAATTACTTAGTACATGTAAATGTCAACAGAATTAAGGCACCACATTTTAGCAATTTTGGGCATCAGTTTTATTTTGTTTCCTTTTGGGAAACTCTTTTGCTGAAGGTTAAGTGCTTTAAAGTAATTTTTAAAATGGTTACTCTAATTAGTACATATAAATTAGTTTTTTAGCCTGAAACATTAGAGTGCTATTTCTAAAAATTACATTATATTAAAATGGCAGTTTTGTGCTCTCCAAAAATTAAAGTGATTCCTAAATTCAGATGCCTTAGTTTATTTATGCATGTTTGAGATATAAATTAAATTTCAGAGGCATGAAGTTTCCAAGTCATGAGGGAATTAAATATGATCTTTTAAGTGACTTTGGGGGATTCTTTTCTATGTATGAACAGATAAAGTAAATCATGTCTGTAACCATCATTTATGTGGGTAACAGAAGTGTGATTTCATCTGTAAAGACAACTATATGGTTGTGTTATGTGGATCAAATATTTATTTTTCATATTATCAAATCAGGGTGTTCAAAGAAAGCATAGTTTAATTCCCATATCTTTAATAAACAAGGAAACTGTGGTTCAGTGTTCATAAGGACTTGCTAAAAGTCTTTAACAAGCAGGTGGCAGAAGCAGAATGAGTTTATGAGCTCACACACTTCAGCACACCCACAACCGTGGATCCTTTTTATGAAAACCAATGCAGGTTTACAGGTTCATGCTACTAGTGTTAATAAGGGAGAAACCTAACGTGAAGGGGAGCTCAGTCACAAGAGTGGTTTAAGTTTGTGTCTGGATTCAGAAGTACAAGTCAACATGCTGTCAATCATGCCTATGCATAACTAGAGTCTTGCTCAGTGGGGAAGAAGATCAGGGTTGGAAGAGTCCAGAGAATCACTAGGCGAAATAACACAGAGGTGTAAGCAGAAATGATCATTCAGAAGCACAGCATAAATCTGATTCGTGGTAATGCTCTAAATCTTCACCCTTGGTTGCAGCCTTCACTGGTTAAGAAGATAAATTGGATGGCGGTAGAATAAAGCGGGCCGGAACTGAGTAAGAGGAAGTTTGGGTATGTGGTAGATCTTGAGAGGAACACAGAACCCAAAGAGCCAGATGGAAAAGCAGGTTTTGAATGTCTAGGCTCTGCTCAGGTTCCAGGAACTTACATCTGGCAGTTTGCAAAAATATAGGCTGGCTCTGAGAACAAAGCTTTAATGAAAAGGTCAATGTTTTGTAGCAGAGGCACCAGGAGTTCGCCTGACAAGACCAAGAGGTGAACCACAAGTATCTGAAAGCGGTGGCTTAACCAAGAGCCGTCACAAAGGCAGGAAGAAACTGACCAGAGGCCAAGGCAGGAAGGGTGGTGCCCATGCGGATGCCATATTGGAGGATTAGGAGATGAATGAAAGTGGGGGGGAACATTATGGATTTTATTCAAGATTGGGAGCTATTAGATATAGGACCAGGACACAAATACAAAAACTAACAATCACTAGGAAATAGGAAGACACATGGTAGTAGGGTTCAGCATTAATCTCAAAGGAACTGAAGGGTTGCTGCTGGGAAGTGAGGGACGTTGATCTTAGAAATGGGACAAATGAGGTAAACAAAGAACAGTATAGGACAAAGGGGCCTGGCTGTCTCCCTATTCCTCATCCCATCACTCCCATTGACATATATTTTAAATGAGGTTTGAAATTTGCCATCAGAGCCATATCTTTCATATACACAGAGGTCTTATCCATAGGTAAAGCAACCACAATCTCTTCCTTGTAGTTCTTTCTTTTTGTTTGTTTTTATTTTTTAGTGTTTTCTAAAGTGTTATTTAATTAAATAGCAGAGAAGGGATTGGCAGTATATGGCAAAGTTACTACCTTTAGGGGACACCCTGAGGCATTATTTGGGGACATCTCTTCCTCTTCAATAACGATGTCTTTTATATCTCTATTCTACTCTCTTAATTTATTTGGCCTTTTGCATATAATTTACACTTTACATGTTTTGTCGCTTGAGACAGTGGTCATTCCAGTTGCTGCCAAGCCTCATCAGGGTAGTCGAGAGCTTCTTCCTCTTCCTCAGACAAACCAGTGTGTCTATATATATAGTTAGCTTATTACTTAGGGGTTGGAAGACTAAATGATATTTCAGGATAAGGGGCTAGAACTCCTTACTCTCTATATATCCATATATATCTACTCTTAGGATTGGGAACCATCTGCCAAGTTAAAAGCTCTCCCATTGGCAATTACAAAGCACTGTATCTGAGCAAAAGTTCCTTCCTCCACGTGGCTCCCTGGGTTTTATCAAGTTAAAAGCTCTCCCATTGGCAATTACAAAGCACTGTATCTGAGCAAAAGTTCCTTCCTCCACGTGGCTCCCTCTGTGGGAGTTACTCTCCTCTTAAAAAGATTGTATATACAACCTATCTCTCTATCTATTAATCTATCGATACATATTGAAAGGATTATATATAGCAGAAAATGAAAAACGTAAAATTACATGATGCCAAAGTACAGAGGAGGAAAATAATAATTTGGGATATTTGAATTGGGTTTTGAAGAATATTATTTTCCCCCTCTAAAGAAGCTGTGAAAACAGTTGGAGTTTGGAGAGACAAACTGATTTACACCTAGTATTACCCTTTAAAGAATATTAATACCTGATAACCTGCCTACATATGTGCTAGTTTATTTTCTTTAAAAAGTTTCTCCTGCTGCTAGAATTTTGGTCAGCCTTTTGCTTTCTGATTTTTTAAACTTAAGATAAAATAAGTAGCCTAATATCTACAATACATCTTGGTTGGATTTGATTATAAATGACATGGTCCCCACCCCCTATTTTTACACCATACTTGATTTTTTAGAATCTACCTTTTATATTTTACTCTTTTCTGCCACTTAATTCAAAAGTATTCACGATGACCTTTACTTTTACATCATACATTTTAGATGGTCTTCTTGGGATATTTTTTCTGCCTTTATTTTTTGTATTGGTTCAGGTTCTTTTTTTAAATATAGACACATTCCCTCAATGTTGATTTCTTCAAGCTTACCTGTAACCCTCCCTTCAAAGTTACTGCCAGAGATGAAATGCCCTTGATAACCTTCACCTTGAGATTCACTTGCATCTCTGAAGTACTTCTTTTGGTTTTCTAAACTAAAACTTGTAAGAAATCTCTGACTTGATGAACCCTAAATATAACATTAGCAATACAAGAGGGAAAACATGGAATGGCAGGTATACAAAAGGATACAATATAAAATACGCAAATAATTAATAATAGAATGAGAAAAGGAAGCATTAAATTCCCATCAAACAAAGCTTTGAACATTAGAGCAAATGAAAATGAGGAGGAGAAATCTATATGGAAACCAAACAATTACTGCTTCCTGACAGCTGCAGTTATTTATCAGTGTTCCATCATTTGCACTAAATGGTCAATCAATACCTTTGCCTCTCTGTCAGGCCATTTGCTTTGTAGCTCGCTTCCTAATGGGAAATGATTCAGCTTGTCCCCGTGGTTGTCTTTCTGCCCATAACTACTAGCCTGGCAGCGACGCCATGAGCGGTGCTGGCTCTGGATGAAACTGAGACCTTTGTTCCCAGATTTCAGTTCTCTCCCTACCTCTCCACCTCACCTGTGGTTCGTTGTTCATGTTGTCACTTACTTTGATTCTTTCTGCATAAGATGTTTGCATAGCTAATACTTATGTCGTCTTTGAAATGTGGTAGATTCCTTTCCAAGGTGACTCCAGCCTTTTTCCCCCACACCCATCTTCCCTCTTTACGCATTCCCATTCTGTATGTCAGTCATGGCATATTACTCTGGAGTACCTTCTTAGAATTCAGGCTCTAGAGTTGGTAGCTTTGGCCTGAATCATGGCTCTGTCTGCCACTTCTGTGTGACATGGATGGGTGACTTAACCCCCCTAGACTTGTATCTTCTGTCCACAGAGCTAATACTTTCCCCCCAGGGTTATTGTAAGAGTAAAATAAACCACTGTGTCTGTCTATAGTTAGCTTGTTACTTAGGGGTTAGGAGTCACTTAAATAATATTTGCTGAGTGACTGGTATGAAATAAATAATGAACAAATTTGGCTATTATTATTATTCTGTTATGATTGCTATTCTTTCATTCTGGAATACACTTCTCCACCCAACTCATCTGTTAAGATCTATCTCAAATACAACTTTCACATGGTAGCCTACCTTGACTCAATATCATAATTATCTGTTCCTTGTCTCATATACCAGAGATCTGTGTGCATACCTCATTATACCACTCATTATACTGCATTTAACAACACTGCACATGTGATTGCTCTAATAGATGCTAATAATCACTATGGCTAGAAGGTATCTGTTCATTCTGTAGTCTCCCACTGATGTCAGGTGCCTGGGACACAAAAGACTACTTGTTTTTGAGTAGACAAAACCTAGTAATACCATACAGTACTCAAAAGGACTAGTTTCTAACAGTGGAATGAGACACAAAGATGGAACCATGTCAGACTCAGAATTATTTTGAGGTTGGCCCTATATATAAACTTCAGATGAGATCTGTTTGTAAGTTTAGGGTTACCAGGCCTATTTTTAAGCATTACATTACTTCTTATTTATTTTCCTTGAAGTGTGTGCCTATAAGAAGTAAAAATAGCCATGGCCATAAGAGCACAGACAAGGTTATAAAGGTATGTTAAAATGGTCAATTGCTAAATTATACAGACATAGAAATTAAATAGAAAATTCTCTCTGTAGGCATATGTAACTAAGGAAAACAAGTGGATGCTTATACAAATGCCTCATGGCACATTACTGATTACCACACTGTTCATTTAAAATATCTGACACAGGGAGAAACTCTCAGGTAAATGACCTATACAGGTTTGAAGTTCTGGGCTCCAGGTTTTAGCCTCATTAGAGGTGTTATCAGAGGCCAGTCACTCAATCTCTTTGCTTGCCAGCTAGTTTTATCATCTGTAAAATAGGAATCATAATGTTCTTCTACCTAAAATGGTAACTATAAGAAGGAAATGAGATACAGCAAGTGTAAGTTTTTTATACTCTAACACTCCATAAAGGCACGGTTATTGTGAAATAGAGCAAGTCCCTGGGCTTTGATGTATGTGTATAATAAGAGAGGACTGTCACTTAAGACTTCATCTATTATCCACAATTATTTGTCTGCTATCTCATCTTTTCAGGGGCTAATCTACCTGCACCTCTCACATTTTAGTGACTCTAGTTTTGATTTATATACAGTTTCAGCAGCAAACAACTCCCCGGGGACCATACATTGCATTCAATTCCATGTACCACTGAGGACAAAAAGGAAATCACTATACTCAAATTGATGAGCAGAAAAATGCTGCTTCTGATGAACTGCTAATATGTTTTTCTCAGATCATAGCGATTATTATTTAGGAAAAGACGACTGGTGCAAACCAAGGTATAGCACAGATTTTTATATATCAATACTTTAGCCTAATGAAGACTGGGTAATTGCCTATCTAAAGAACTTGGTGGAAAATTACATGAGCCACTGCATTTGCAGACCCGCGCGCTCTCGCCACAGGGATCTATGTCATGTTCCTGTCCTTATCCCCTATGTGGGCTCCAACATGGATCCACGTAATGAGAAGATATTAAGCTGCTCCAAACAGTGCCTTAGTCACAGTGTTGGGGTTCAGGTGGTACCAACATGCTTATGCCAGCTTGAGAGAGTGGCTAAAATAGGTCACTAACATGCTCTGGGTATCATTCACCTACCCACAAAATTGAGGTAGAACCAGATGAGAAGAACATGGCTTTTGGGCAAAAAGGATCAAATGCCTACAATGGCCTGAAACTTTGGCTGAATCCCCTGCCTTGAGCACTATGAGGCATGTTAGCTAAGAAGCTAAGTCTTCAGAGAAAAGGTTGTGTTTGGGTTCCTGGCTGTTCAGCAGTAAGTCCCAATCTTCAGCGTACCGTCAGGATGTTCAGTCCTATTTGGGTGATCCTAAATACATTATTTGCCCTCTTTGGGCTGACAAAAGAGATTTCTGGGGTTCAAAAATTCAGAGGTAAAAATTCTAGACCTTTCAACAGTATTTTGCCCTAATATATGTGCTTTTTTAAATTTATTGGGGTGACATTGCTTAATAGTATTATATGGTTTCAAGTGTATGCCGCTTGAAATTGCCCCCAAAGTGTTTCTAAAAGGCAGTGCATCTAATCAGTTGTGTTTTGTTATGATACAAACACCTTCTCCTCTGTTACCTGATACCAGGCTTGAGATTGTGTTTATGTTAAGTGTGTGCCCTTTTCATTTACATTTGACCCCATTTGGCCAGATAATCAGGTTAATGCTTTAGGAGTCTATCATTCTGTGAACTACTGGGTGACTTTGGACAAGTAACTTAATGTAGCCAAGTCCCAGTTTTCTCATCTCTGCTGTGAGAGGGTAATTATAATCCCCGTCTGCCTATATCAGTGGTTATTTGGATCAAATGAGATCAATATGAGAGCATGCTCTGCAATCTTCAAGTAGGAAGAAATGTTCATTAGAGAGGAAAGACGCAGCCAGATAAAGACCATACCTCTATTATGTAGTTGTAATATTTTGATAAAATGCCATCAATAATAAGAAAAATTAAAATAAGCATGGCCTCAGTTACATCTAGAAAGACATTCAAGAAAACAGACTCATTTCAGAAGTCTGTTGCAAGAGGCAAAGCAACCCCAATATTGGTTTTCTTCATTGGTGGTGAAATTGCCTCCCTTGATCCCCACAAGCAAACATCTACCTGGGTGGATTTTCTTTGGTGTGGCCATATGGGTGGAAGATTCTTATGACTGGTTAGAATGTTATTTAGAAACTAGAGGCCCGGTGCACGAAATTCGTGCATGGGGGAGAGGGTCCCCTCAGCCCAGCCTGCACCCTCTCCAATCCAGGATCCCTCGGGAGATGTCCCGGGGATCGGGCCTAAACTGGCAGTTGGACATCCATCTCACAGTCCTGGACCACTGGTTCCTAATTGCTCACCTGCCTGTCTGCCTGGTCGCCCCTAACTGCTCCCCCCTGCTGGCCTGATTGCCCCTCACTGCCTCTACGTGCCAGCCTGATTGCCCCTAACTGCCCCCCTGCCGGCCTGGTCGCCCCTCACTGTCCCCCACTGCTGGCCAGGTCGCCCCCAACTGCCCCCTCCCTGCCAGCCTGGTCTCTCCTAACTGCCCCCCCCCCCACCAGCCTGGTCATCCCTCACTAACCTCCCTGTCGGCCTGGTCATAGGCAGCCATCTTGTGAGGGCATGATGGTAAATTTGCATATTACCTCTTTATTATATAGGATAGGATAATTCACTTTAAATTACCAAGGAGAAAACCATAAAAAATTCAGAGGGCTATACATGAGTCTCAAAATGTTTAGATGTAAACTCACATTAATTCAACACACTATGGAAAACAGTGTGGAGTTTCCTCAAAAACTTAAAAATAGAACTGCTATTTGACCCAGCAATCCCACTTCTAGGAATATATATTCTAAGAAGCCTGAAACACCATTCAGAAAGAACATATGCACCCTTATGTTCATAGTCATGCAATTTATAATAGTTAAGATTTATAACCGGCCCAAGTGGCCATCAGTAATGAGTGGATAAAGAGCTGTGGTACTTTACACAATGGAATACTATGCAGCTGTAAACAAGGAAAGATCTCTTACCCTTTGAGACAGTATGGAGGAGCTTGGAGCATATTATGCTAAGCAAAATAAGCCAGTTAGAGAAAGACAAATATCTCACTTATATGTGGACTCTAATGAACAAAATAAACTGACAAAAAAGATCCAGAGACATGGAAATATGCAACACACTGATGATTCTCAGAGGGAAAGGGGGAGTGGGAAGAGATTAACTAAAGAACTTATAAGCATAACCCATGGACACAGATAATACTACAGTAAAGGCCTGGGGAGGGAGCAGGTGTGGGGAGGAGGAGGTCAATGGGTGGGGGGAGAAGAGGGCATCTGTAATACTTTCAACAGTAAAAAGAAATTAAATAAATGAATGAATAAGTGGATTCGACACACTTTGATTTTATTCATTGAGCAACAATGACAATGATGACCAGGATGGGAAAATGACAGGCTCTACTATTAACTGAGTATGTTCTTGTGCAGACACTCTGCAGAGCTCTTTAGTATTTCACATAGTACCCTGACGATTCTAGAGATTCAGTAATGTTCTATCCCTATTTTATATACGATTCAATGGAGGTTTAATGATGTTGGTAGCAGTTTACTCAGAGTCACACAGATGACCCATAGCACTGTCACAATGGGAATGGAATACTTTTAAATCATTAAATGACTTATTTGAAGTTATTCTCTGATGCTTGTTCCACATGTTTAAAAAGGAATGAAAGTCATAAAGCACATTTTAGGCAGCAGCCCAAAAGACTGTTGAATGTTAGCAACTACAGTCTTACTGTGATGTAGGCGCCTCCAACTTCAGGTGTTCTTTTAATATCCCATATGCCAATCCATTTTGTTGACCATCTGCATAGCTGTAAACTGTCAGTTAAAAATTGTTGGCTGGACTAAATATTTACACTGTTGCATAATATAAAAATCTCAGTTATTTTTCTCCAGTTGCACAAGACTAGTTGTCTCCTAACCAATGAAATACATTGAATTTCTCTGGTTCTCTCAATACCCTTAGAGTACTTTTTTTTTTTCAAAACATTAGGTGCTTGAAAGGGAGGACAGAAATGAAAGGTTTTGTGGCTTGTTTGTGTCCTCGTTGCCTGGAAGAATTGTGTCTCACGCTGGGTAGCTGTGCATGTGAGTGCGAGGACTGCAGTTAGTCTGATAAGTGGGTAAGAAGATAGCATTCAGCGCCTGGAAACAACATCTATTCCTGAAACCATTTTCTGTTTAATTAGAATGAAGGATGTGGATGTTATGCTCACTTAAAGAGCAAGGGAATGATGGAAAATGGCAAGTTTTACTACTTAGGAGCAATAAATAATTGAGTCCCTGGCTGACACTCTCTGCTCTCATCCAACTAAATAGTTGTTGCAGGCTGGCTGAGGACACATGCGTTTCTGTCTTCTCAGTATTCACTTTACTGGTTGATAGTTAATTACCTGCTAACATGAGTTCCTCCTCCTCCCACCAAAAAATCACAAATACAGAAAAAATAATAGTCTCTTCTCCAAAAGTTCACGTTGGTCTTGTTATTTGGGTTCTTTGAAATTTATCTATTCAGCAGGGCTCCTCTCAGTGCTCCTAATGTGCCAACCTAACCATGCAACTTCTTTCTTCATATTTACTTCTTTCTTTTTTATTGTTTGAGAGAGAGAGAGAGAGAGAGAGAGAGAGAGAGAGAGAGAGAGAGAGAAAGAGAGAG
This sequence comes from Myotis lucifugus, assembly GCF_000147115.1. Classification (NCBI taxonomy): domain Eukaryota; kingdom Metazoa; phylum Chordata; class Mammalia; order Chiroptera; family Vespertilionidae; genus Myotis; species Myotis lucifugus. Next base: position 6,491,141 of record NW_005871099.1, on the reverse strand, counting down.
AAAGAGAGATTGTTTTATCAATTTGTTTTTCCAATTGTGTATGCATTCATTGGTTGATTCTTGTATGTGCCCTGACCAGGGATCAAACCCACAACCTTGGACTATGGGAACCATGCTGTAATCAACTGAGCCAGAGCCATATTTACTGATTGAAAATGGTGTGTTTTTCTTTTACAATTATGTTCAGTTCATTAATTGAAAGTGGGCCTGCCTTTCTTCTAGAGTTTTATGTTTACAAATGGCTTGCATTTGCTAGCATCTAAAGGAAGATTTCTCTCACAAAATTAAACCATCTACTTTTTATTAAATCTAATCTATAATCTAGCTCTCACCTACCCAATGAAGAAGCAATAAATAACATTTTTTATTACTCTCTAATTCCAAAAATTCTGTCTCTTCATGCTCTGTAATAAATGCAAGTTGTGTGCATAAATGTGGACTATCCTGCCATTTTGTTAGCCTTCCCTGTTTTGTTCCTTTCCGGGTCTCAGAATCTGCTGTATTTGGAATATTTACTTCGACGGCCACTTTTGTTGAGACCATGAAGCAATGCAAGGCCACCAATGGCTTTTAACATAAAGCAGGAAAGCTAAGCGGGAAATTTCACAAGGGCTTCTGGCTGCTGATCTGAGAAAATACAATTTTAAGAATTTCTAATCTATGCCCTGAAACAATCTTAAATAAATTGCGAGAAATATAAATGATTAAGAAATAAATGTGTCATGTAAAATGATCAAATTCTATTTTTCTGCCTTCATTTTTATTTTAGTCTTCAAAGTAAATGAATTTAAATTATGTTTGAAATCTGCATTTTAGTTCACAGGCAGATTTCTAGATTTTAAAATGAAACAAAAAACTACTTTAGCAGTTATTTCTGCTTGCATCTGTGGTCTTTGAGAACATCTTAGATTTTATTAATATTTTTTCATTGCCCCTGAATTCTTTGATTAGCACTTTTGCTATCTTTACAATTTTTCTCATTGAAAAGGCATATCTTGCTCATCCTTTAATTCAGTTTACAAAGACATCTGAATATTTGAAACCCCATCACTCTCATGCTATCTCTCTCTCTCTCTCTCTCTCTCTCTATATATATATATATATATATATATATATATATATATATATCCCTCCTCTGAGTGTTTTTCAAGGTAACCTTTTGATTTGGTTGTTCCCTCAAAGGAAACTGTTGTTTCAAGTATAAAACAGGACAGGAAGTATGTTGATAAATGTCCAAAACTATCTTTACAGCACGAATGCCAGTGAACAGCCTCCAAGACCTCTGGCTTCCATTGCATAAAGACTTGCTGTGACCCAAATGTAGAAATGTCAGGAGAAGCATTTATTGAACCCAATATATTGAGTCCTTTCTAACCAAATGAGAATAAAAGGAAAAAAGAACCTTTCTTGCCTTTATATTTCTGGTTTTACAATTAATTGTTGACAAAGAAAAGTTGAGTTTTTGTTAGCTCTTGCTTTCTATACACTCATATAAAACTTTCCCCCCATTATGTTAACAAGAAAGGATTGTGCCTGTAGTTCACTGTACATTTCTGATTTTAGTATTTCGGATCTCTATTGTTTGTTCCAAAATGCTGTCAGCACAGTTTCTTCAGACCCATTTATCATCCTGTAGGGTAGCACCTCTGTACTTTCTCACTTTAGAATACTGGAGTTTGCTCATGTTGCAGCTTTCGATATTACAAAAGACTCCAGTCATTCCCCTAGAGAAGGTAATTATCTATTATGCTTAGGGGACACAAAAAGAGCTCATGCAGAGAAGTGCCTACATACTCTGTTCATGCAGGGCTGACCTGAATCAATTTGAGATGCCTACAAATGCACAGTTAGTCCTAGATATAAGCTTTAAAACATCCCATTCCCATTTTTACTAAAGAATTATCTTCTCAGATAACTTCAAATATTGAATAAATTTCATCGTGATTACTAATGTTCAAAGGAAATCTGAAAGGAAAATGACACCTATTTGGGAGTGTCTGATTTTCCCATCCACCCACCATGGGTTGTATATTCATGCTTTCTAATTGAAAAGGCATAGGTCTTTCTTTGGCATGGTTCTCTATGTCTATTGTCATGGTATATGTTAGATATTATAGAATATAGAGAAAGTGTGTGTCCTTTCAATACAGAAAGCAAGTAAAACTAAATATTACTGAGGTATTATTTAGAAACTACAGGGCTCTCAGTATTTTGTAAGGTGCACACATGAACCATTGCTGATAAGAGTGATACTTGGACCCTGTATTAAGTGAACCTTGGCCATTTGCATCCTATGATGCATATGACATGTGCTCTGCCCCCCCAGACACTTACTTGTGGTAGGGTTGAGAAGATAAATAATTTATTGCACTGATATGTCCTAAATGCTATACTAGTGGTGATTGTTGCTCCCTTTAGTTAGATGAACAATATATAGCTAATATGCTAAGTGTCCGTCCAGGTAATGACATCACATAGCGATGCCTGGCTTCCTCTCCCTAGCGACTAGCCTCCTTAGATTTTCTTCAGCCCAGGAACATGACTTGCTATATAGCTAGGTAGAAACATTTTACACTGTAACCAAAAGTCTGTGAAACATTTTCCCATGTCTCCTCTCATTTGATCCTCATAGAAATCCTGGAGTAGGAAGATAGGAGACTTGGTGGAATCCTATTTTCTTTTCATTAGCTGGAAAACAGAGATTTAGAAAGCTTAGAAACTTGACTGGACTGAAAAGAAGTAATAAATGGTGGACCTTGAAAATGACTTCAGGTTTTCTCACTGCACAGAATATAGTCAAACACTGCTACAGTTAAATATTTTACCCTTTGTTCTCCCTGCGTGATCTACAATAATAATCTGCTTCATGTTGATATTTACTGCTGTGTTGCTGACAATTACCTGAATGAGAAGTTGGGGTGTTTCACTGGGCTGGAAAAAGTTTAACTACATCAGAAAGCAGGTCTAATTAAGCAAGTTTATTCTATATATATAAAAGGCTAAGTTGACTCGCGCATGCACGATGCATATAAATCTCTTGCACCAATCACACACTGTGTTTCGATCTGTCATTGTTGATCATGAATTTGGTTAACACTTCTATTATAGAGAAAGGGCAAATAGGGATATTAAAATATTTCTTCTAATTAATTTCCTTTCAATGTGCACCAATACATGCACCAGGACACTAATGTGTGTATATATATACACAGTGGGGCCTTGACTTACGAGTGTCCCGACTAACGAGTTTTTCGAGATACGAGCCATCTCTTGGCCCATTTTTTGCTTTGAGTTGCAAGCTAAAATTCGGGTTATGAACCAGCTTCAGATATCCCACCGCTAGTTGGCGCAGCGAACGTCACAGTGAACACCACAACATCAGCCCAGCATCACGTGTCTCACTCGTTCACTTTAAGATTTGACATACGAGTAATTTGAGTTACGAGCTCCGTCACAGAACAAATTAAACTTGTAAGTCAAGGCTCCACTTTATACCGATATATATATCCAGTTTCTGTTCTACTTTTTCAATACATTAATGGTTTAGGAATTTTCATTCTGATGCCAACTGGTAAAATATAGTGATACACTCTCCAGGTCCCTCCATGCTGTCTTCTTTTTTACAGCTGCATAGTATTCTATTTTGTAAATATACCACTTATCTATTGATGGGCACTTGGGCTGTTTCTAGATTTTAGCTATTGTAAATAGCACTGTTATGACCATAGGGTGCATATATTCTTTCTAATTGATGTTTCAGAATTCTTAAAATATAGTTTTAGAAGTGAGATCACCAGGTAATATCTTAAGCAAAATAGGTCAGTAAGAGCTGACAAGTATCACATGATCTCACTTATATGTGGAATTTAATGAACAAAATAAACTGATGAGCAAAATAGATCCAGAGATATGCAAGCATTGAACAGAATGACAAATCTCAGAGGGACGGGGGTGAGGTGGGAAGACATTAACCTAAGAACATGTATGCATAACCCATGGATACAGACAATAGTGTGATGAAGGCCTGGGGTTGAGGGTGGGACAGGTGTTGGGTTAATGGGGTCATTGAGGAGAAAGGAGGCATCTGTAATACTTTCAACATGTTGATACAGATGGGACTCCTTGGTTCAAGTGATTGAGGTCATTTGTTAGGTTAATTTTGAGATTGACATTGTCAGAAAATAGCGGGCTCTTTGCCAAAATTATATTATAGGTTGAACTGCATTATAGGTTAAATTGTGGCCCCTCCCCCCATGAATATATGTTGAAGATCTAAATTCCAGTATCTAGAATGTGATTTTATTTAGAGAGAGGGTCTTTGTAGATGTCATCAAGTTCAAATGAGATCATTGGAGTGGGCCCAAATTCAATTTGATTGGTGTCCTTATAAAAGAGGGTATGCATTGTGGCAACTGAGGGAAGGCAGCCATCTGAAGACAGAGGCAGAGACTGGAGTTACGCTGTCACACGCCAAGAAACCTGAGGCTACCAGAAGCTGGAAGAGGCAAGAAAGGATGTGAGCAAGCATGGCCCTGCCAGCATCTTGATTTAGTAGATTTCAGATTTTAACCTCCAGAACAGGTGACACAATACATTTACATTTTCTAAGCCACCAGTTTGTGGTACTTTGTTAATGTAGCCCTAAGAGGCTAATGAATTTAGCAATCTTTTCCTTATCATTTAAAACTATACATATCTCAAAAATTTTACAAGTTGAATCAGAGAAGTTGACGCGAATTATGGCATATACAGCTGCACTTAGATTCAATTAATGAGCTGCACGTTAGAAGCATTGTCACTAATGATTCACCTGGGAAGGACTATTTAGGTAATTTGAAGTTTATTTTATATTTAAAGAAATTAGTTAAAATGGCCAATTCTATTTGTTCAATAACATTTATTGAATTTACTATATTCTAGGTCCTATAGGGAAACAAGGATTCAGAATATAAAAATAAGAAATGACATTCAAAAGCTGGTTTGGTGTAACAAAGACCCGGTGTTTTCTTAGAATTATTTTGTGAAATTTCAGGAATCTTAATTGGCTAATGCATTTTGTCCCTAAAGCTCAGGTTTTATACGAGTAGGGTTGCCAGTTAACATACAGAAGGCCCAGTTAAATTTGTATTTCAGATAAACAACACACTTTTTTTAAGTATAAATATGTCCTATGCAATTTGGGGGGCATACATACTAAAAAGTGTTCAGTATCTGGAATTCAAATTTTACTTCTGTCTTGTATTTGCTTTTGCTAAATGTGGCAGCCTGAGGAGGAGTAAAGGTTACATTCAAGAGTGCCAAGATGAGGAATCCAAGAATCATCACCCACAGGTGGCTACATTGCATACTTCTGTTAATTATTGCCAATAATTAATGGGTCTATGATGATTTTAAAAGTCATCTGTATTACCAAAGACTTAGGGTTATATCTGTGATTAAATGAGGTAGCAGTTTTGTGTGTTAGAATGTATACTGCTGAACAGTTAGGGCCCTGTAAACTAGTGCATAGGATTTTATTTTATTTTTTCACAACCTATGTAATGCTTGGTGGAGCATTATCCTGCGTTCTAAGTAAGGACCTTAGGGGAGCAGCATGCATGCATTAGCAATAATCTTCAATCTGTTTGTGAATACTGAATGTCATCAGGCCCTTGAAAAAAAAAAGGTGGGTTTTGCTTTGTTGTGTTGTGTTCTGTTTAATCTTACTTTGGTAAGATTCCAGTTGAGTGTCCGTTGGAGCAAGTGACTTTAGAAGCATTAGAGAGTCTGTTGAATCTAGACATTTGTATTACCAGTGTGTTCATGTGCCAGGACTGCTGTGACAAAGGTCCACAGATTAGGTGGCTTCAAACAGCAGAAATTTATCCTCTCACAGTCTAGAGGCCAGAAGTCTAAAATCCAGGAATTGGCAGGATTGGTCTCTCCTGGAGGTTCAGAGGAAGAGTTTGTTTCATGCCTCTCCTAGTTCCTGGTGGCTGGCTACATTCCTGTGCATTCCTGGTGTCAGGGCAACTCCAGTCCTTGCCTCCATCTTCACATGGCATCGTCCTCTGTGTGTGTGTCTGTGTCCCTTCTCTTTTTATAAGGACATCCGTCATCTTAGGAGTAAGTTCCACCTGAGTCCAGTGTGACCGCATCTATACTTGATTCCATCTGTAAAGACCCTGTTTCCAAGTAGGGTTGCATTCAAAGTACTGAAGGTTCAGATCACATCATATCTTTTGGGAATACATAATTCAACCCACAACAACCAGTATCTACATGTCAGTGGGATTTTAAGAGCCTCAACAATTGAAATTTTTATAATAATAGATATATCTTATAACATTTGAGATGTCTGGTACAGTTTATCATTATTGGAGATTAACAAAAATTTCTCTTTAAAAAATAGCATTTTCCCCAATGTTTTTAGAGCAGACTTTTAGAAATATTTAGGGAAACATATCTAGATGATAATACATGAAAACTGTATTTAAACATTTTGTGATGACGAATATAATTGTAAATTAAGTTTCACAGTCTAGAGGAAGAAATTGGAAGGAAAAAGCAAAATTAGTAATAGAAACAATTTTTCTTTTATCTTCCCTTATTTGTGGACCCTCATTTCTGTATTTTGAACTACTTCAATATTTTTAAAGTATCAGTTAATTACAATTGTATAAACAAAGTTTGCTAATAAATTATGCAAATTTACTTTTTAGGTAAAAGACTAAATGAGCTGAATGCTAAGATATTTTAAACTCTTGTAAGAAACCTATTTTTTCTCATTTCCCAAAGAAATGTCTATAAATATGCTCAGCTTAACAATGAAATAAATGTTAACAGATAAAGTATAGCTATTCTTAAAAATTATAACTTTCACAAAAATTCTAAAGTTAGGAAAGAAGGCCTTAAAGGTGAGGCAGGGGCAAAAGAAGACAATGAGGAAAAAAAGGGGACATCTGTAATATTTTCAACAATAAATATAAATGAGAAAAGTCTTGGATTTTGAGTGACTTCAAATTTGAGTTTACTCATTTATAAGTGAGGATTAATTAACAATTTAAAAATATTCCACCATGATAAAGTGCCTAAAGTGCCTATAACAGCAATTTTATATAGTAAATATTCAAAATATGTCATTTTCTTTCCTTTTTCATTGTTTAATAAACCATTAAACATAACCAGGTATATGTTACTGTTTTGCTTGCTTTTTTTTTTCTTGTGAGGTTAAAAGAGGTAAGGAAGAGGTTGTTTGATCTTTGCACTTTTTTTTCTGTTGAAATTGTTAATGCCTGAATTTGGAATTATTCTACAATCCTAGTTGATGACATATAATCGAAGATTTATGGTAGAAAACATTTGGCTCTATAAACCTCCATCAGTAGTAGTTTTCAGCTGATCAACAGAATAAATGAGAAATACCCATTATACTCTTGTTGTCCAATATAATATCACTTGCTACAGAATGTCCTTTGCATTGTAAAGGATAAAAAGACAGATTGTGAACACCCATTTTGGTCATTTCCAGGAAACATCTGACTCACTGAGCATACGTGGTATATTTGAAATATAAATGTACATACTAATGGAGCTGATTTTGTCATCCTTAAAGTATAATCCAAGTCAATAATTTACTACCACTCAAGAGAACACAGGAAGGATACAGGGATGAGGTAATTTGTACACCACGTCCATAAGCAACAGATGGTGATACAAGTTCTGTGTTCCTCACAGAAGAAATTTGAGACTTACACATATCTATACACGCTAAACCCAAATAATGTGGATAGCCTGGCTGTCATTTACATAGATTTTTCCCAATCACCTGCTATTTTCACCATCATGCTGACTAAAGACAGATCTTGTACTTATAATATCATGTTTTCCAGGACAGTGTGGCATTATGTGAAACTCAATAATGATAAAATCTGTGCAGTAATATTTATGTAAGAACATATCTGAAAATGATTGCATTGGTTCTGCGAATACAGCATGTCCCCCAAAAGTGTTTACACACTTTAACAGCTGATAGCTCAATTTTGAAAATGAAACGTGTTTTCAAAAATACTGCCTTTATAATTATTCAAAGTGTGTGTGTATACAATTTTTGGGACACATTATATGTAGGTCATCATGTTAAGAAGTCATTCACGTGAAACGGCAAGGGGAACAATGGTTTTCTCTAAATGTCTATTGAAGTGCTCACAGGAGATTTTATTTGGGTGACCTAGAATGTTGCTTACAGCTATGAGTGTCAGATAAAGACAAGGCAGGCATTCACTTTCATGTTGCTCATGAAATAGAGAGGGAGGTTCAATGGCTAAATAGACAATTTCAACACATTGGCAAATGGCATCATGAAAATGTTCTGGAAGCATATGGAGGAGCTGGTGAGCCAAACCTGCGAAGACAGGGAAGCTTTCTAGGGGAGACAATACCTAACTTGAGTTGTAGGGATGATTAAGACTTAGGTGCATGGTGTGGTATTTCCGGTAAGGGAACATCTTGAGAAAATGTGTGAACCAACAGTACGGGTCTGAGGGAAAAAAAAATCATGGTATGATCTGGCCAGGTATATTGAGACAAGAAGTTGCAGAGTGAGGTAGAGGAGAGGTCTTGGAAAGCTGGTATGATGTGAAAATGCTTTTCATGGTTATCAGATACTCAAAGGCGAGCCCTTAGTGTGTATTGCAAAGTGCTTTAAGCTAATTGGGTCGTTCAGATTTATTCTGTTGGTTGGTTTGTGATGCATCTGTACCTTTCAATTGTTAGATGCAGGTAATGGCTGCAGGTAGTTTGTTGACAAAAGCAAACCTCAGTCCTGCTACACATTCAAACACTGAGTAAGCAGCAGGAACAACAACAACAACAAAAAAAAAACAGCTATACCAGCGGTTCTCAACCTGTGGGTCGCGACCCCTTTGGGGGTCGAACGACCCTTTCACAGGGGTCGCCTAAGACCATCGGAAAACACATATATAATTATATATTGTTTTTGTGATTAATCACTATGCTTTAATTATGTTCAATTTGTAACAATGAAATTGGAGGTCACCACAACATGAGGAACTGTATTAAAGGGTCACGGAATTAGGGAGGTTGAGAACCACTGAGCTATACAATCAGTTTGTGAATTAAATGAAACCTCAGCTTTCTGTCCTCTAGCAAAATCTTGAATTGAAGGCTCATGTTCATATGGGACAGTATTCCTTCCAGAAGCAGTACTGGGCTACATGTCTCTTCAGAACCGGCCTATCCTCGCAGCCACTCACCATAGAACCGTAGGGCCGGGGCACCATTCTGAGTGGAAATTTATTGGCTATAGTCTGCTGGCTCTGGTTTGTTAAACCCTGTTCAGGAAAGGGCCGAGATTCCCCTCAATATTACTAGCTTCTCCACAGATGTTGAATACTTCTCATTGCACCATGAGAAATCAATTCAATCATTCACTATCCAGCTAAGTTCTTCCGTGCTGATCAGAGAGGAGGGCGGCTGGAGCACTGAACTGACCTCAGGGAGATGGGCTTGTGATGAGTCCTTCAGTGGATGACTCACCCTCAGCACACGAATCCGCCCCCCCCCCCCCAGGGTTCCTCAGATGCCAGCCATCTCCAGGGTGTAGATTAAACAACTAACACATATGTCATACTGTCTAGACAAAAGTATTTAAAAGGAAACTCATTGCATTAGCAGGCTACAATTTTTAAAAGCTGCTGCTGAAGGCAGAGTGGAGGTATCAATCTTGAGAAGGACAAGGGGATGGACAGAGGCCAGATGGAAGTCATGACAATAGTCAGCACTAAGCCATTTATACTAGGGGAGAAAAAGAGAACATTTAGAGAAATGCATGTTTATACTGTTGTATCAGGCTTCAAAAATAAAAGCAAATTCTGTTAAACAATTATTAGCATAGATGCTAATTAACATCTAATATATATACATACTAGTATATGTATATATTAACATATATATATTTGTGTGCATATATATATTTGTGTTTGTACGCATATATATCTTTCTACTATGTGTGTCTTAGATATATACATATCTTTCCGTAGGCTAGGATTTTATTAAATTAGTAGTTTATCTAATGAGTGTAATCTAAAGGCCCAGCAGTCCAATTTGGTTGTTCTCATCTGTTTATTGTTTTGCATCCATTTCTCTACAAAATGTGAGAGAAATCACCTCTCTTAAAAACTGTTGAATAAATGTTCACCTTGAAAATAACATACAATGGGCAGCTTGTTCTAAATCTAATTCAAGTTCTAATATATTCTGAAAAGTTACATCATTTATAAAAGGTGAGGGGCAGTAGAGCTAATTTAAAATGCTAACAGGTTTGTAGTTAATCAGTTTTGACCATTAGATAATTAATAGTTGGGTAGTTAATCATTACCAGTCAGGAAAGGCTGCTGCTTAGCACACAATTAATTGTAACTCAGCATCATCTTGCCTTTATCCATTACATCCAAACAGCTATTAAGTTTATGTTTTCTTTATCATGTGCTGGTATAACTTGATCATTTCTCTTACAATTCTGTCCTAACCAAAAATCAAAAGCAATATTCTGAGAATTTAATGAGGAAAATAAAATATCTAACATAAAATAAATGGGATTCACTGACTACTTGAAACCATTTGATGACAAACTCAATATACTGTTTTTTTCCTTCTCTAAACTTCAACAAAGATTATTGTCTATGTAACTAATTTTGACATTTAATATCACATTTACTTCTATTGTCATTTAATTGCTCCATATGTGTTTTGTTTCACCCAGTAGATTTTAAGCCCGTGTGTCTTGTACATCTTTTGTAATCCCTCAGGCCACCCCATGACATTATACACATTCAGTAAATATCTATAATGAGTAAATATCAGACATGAGTTTGTGACATTTTCTCTCAGTAACTTGGTAGGTTTGACATTGCAAAATATGCTCAGCAATGCCTAACTGTCATCTTTGCAATTCAGATTTCTGTGTTTGAATCAGTGATGGGGTCAGGTAAGGGATACAGTGAGTGACCTCTCTTTTAGATGAATAATTTTTTAAAAGGAGCTACAAATAACAAACTAGACAATTATACTGCTATCCAGTTGTAATTATTTGCTTAAATAGGGCAAAGTATGTTACAAATTATAACTCCATGTTTTTAATATTTTTCATTTATAGTTGACTTAAAAATTATGTTAGTTTCAGGTATATCACATAGTGATTAGACATTTATATAATTTGCAAAGTGATCACCCTGAAGGAATTAAGGAGTACAAATTGCCAGGTATAAAAATAGTCATGAGGATGCAAAATACAACATGGGGAGTATAGTCAATAATATTGTAATAACTTTGGATGGTATCAGGTAGATACTAGAATTACTTACCTGATCCATATCTTGAATGAATGTGGGGATATTTTTGGACTCCTTAAGTATCCTCACGTGCCTGTCTACCTTGGGTGGAAACAGAGACAGCATGGGTTTATGAATTTCCAGCACATAGACACAGTTTCTCCAAATCTCTGTAGTCAGAAGCTTGAAGCTAGCCACCTTCGCTCAAGCCACTGAAAGGAACCGATACCGGTGAGCTCGCTACATTAGAAAATGAAGCCGGTTGATGTCTGGACCAGTGATGACTCTGAAAAAAGCCCAATCTACTGCTCACAATGTAATGACATGGCAGTTTCTTATTTGCAGATATATCTGTATGACCAGTTATGGACTTTCCTAGTTCTTGCCTTCATCTGGCTACTTACTCCTATTTATTTAACTTTAAGACTTTATTCACTGTCGTTATAAAAAATGTGTGGATAGTCTTTCTAGTGGGAGTGGGATTCTTGGGGTACCACTGGAATAAGCATGTCTGGAGCTCCCTCCCCTCCAGGAGGATGGTAGAAAGCTTTTCGTGGAATTACAGCTCTGGGTTTGCAAAATCCCATTTCCCTTTATCAAGTCCTGAAAGATATGCATCTGGGATTCAGTAGCGCTAGAAGCAAAGCCAGAACCCCAAATTTCTGTTCCATGATGGATCTGGGTCTGGTATAATATATCTGGCTAATTGCAGTCCATTAGTCCATTGTGTGTAGGGTCCACATGGCTGTGGTCCCTGTGGGTGAATGCAGGAGCAGGAGCGTGCAAGCCTTGTAAGCCATGAGTCAATCATGAGCAAGTAAGAGAATGAACTCCTTTGTTTAGGAGATTAAATATCTCAAATCTTCCTGTGCTCGCAGTGGCCACACCTACTCTGGCCAATGTCCTGTTTTCAGGTGTGACTGACAGACAAGTACCTTCCCTATGTCACCCAGACTTTACCGGGCATGCCTGTATTCCTGCCCTGTCCAGTCCCTCGAGTGGCTACCTGCGGAGTGTTAAACTGCAGCTTCCTGGCAAAGATGCCCAAATGACTGTATTATTGGCCTTCCCTTTGCTGCTTTTTTTGGTAATTCATAACCAAGTCAAATTACAGTGGTATCAATTATGAACTGATGAATCCACTAGTTTATCCAACTCTTCTAAAATCTCACCATTTTTCTCCTATAGTTCTAAAATACTAACATATCCCATGAATGTTATTTGTTATCACTCTGGGAATCCCTGGGTCTCAGCTCCATTTAGCAGCCAAACAGTTGCTTTCAAAGGTAAATTGAATGGCATCACCACCTTTCTTGAAACACATCCAATGCTGGCATGACATTTCCATGTTACACTGAAATAGAATAAAACCCCCAATTTTTACCAATCCTTAGGAAAATATGGTTCCACCTGCATCTACCTTCAGGCCTTACCATCCTTGCCATTGTCCATAGCAGCCTTGGCACACTGGCCTTGTTATTCTTTGTAAGCCTGAACTCGTTCCCACCTTTGCTGCTCTGCTGTACTCCTGTGCTGTTATACTGCTTGTCTCGGGGGCTCTTCACTGCAAAGGTCCTGGGGCAGGCTCCGGTCATCACTAAAGTCCCAACTTTCATGTTACTTTATCAGAGAGGCCTTCCTTGACCATCCTGTCTATAGCAGCCTCCCAGCACTGTGCCCCTCTTTCTTCTTTCACCCAGTCTTTCACCCAGTTTATACTTTATTTATAACTTGTTATTTATTACTATCTGAAATTATCTATGTCCCTTCCTTCCCCTCTGACTGCAATGTAAATAAATATTCTAGTAAACTGAGGCCTCACCTCTATTTCTAGCCACGTCCTTAGGGCCAAGAATCCTGCCTAGCACATAAGTGCTCAACAGTTTCCCGATAAGTGACTAATGGTTCGCTGAATAGAATTCTTCCTCCCTGTTTCATGGACCTGTGGTTTTCATTCTCCCATTAGCTCATTTTTCCTTGAGATTCCTCGTCAGTGTTTGTACCACTGCCCACTTCTAATGATTGCCTTCCACACCTTCGTTTTAGATGATTGGCACCTTGACAAATAATAATTTTTAAATTTTTCCTGGCATGCAATGTCAGCTTATTTTTAAAGCTTTGTACCCACGACAACCAAACTAGGACTGGGGTAAAACTGTAGGAGCCTGGTGTTTACCGTGTTCATAAACTTATGACATTTTCCAGCTTGAAGTGACTTCAGAGGACATCTAGGACAAATCTTTACTTTATCCAGGAGAAAACCGGAGGTCGGGTGGTTGATTTAACAAAGGTCAGGGAGCAGCAGCTGAGGCTGAAACTGAAGTCCACTAGGCCTTGTTGTGTGGGGACTACACAAGATCCCTCCTGGTTTCTAAGCATCTAATTTCACCGTGTCCCAGGTGACAGGTTAGGAAAAGAGGCAGGCCAAAGACAACAGAGTTGTCACACTAGTGAACAAATCACAAGGGAACAAGAATGATATGAATATTAGCCCACTGCCTTTGTTTGTTTGTTTGTTTTTAATTCGGTGTTTAAGGAACACTTAGTGAACAGAGCCCAGGAGATGTGACTTCAAAGACCTCAGCGATAGAGAGAGAGAGTAAATCAGGAAACCTTCCCTACATTCAGCAAACGATCTGCAGGTTTCTGACCTAACTCACAAGATCAGATTGGCAGCCCAGAAATTACTACCTTCAGTTGAGAAACACCAGACAATGTTAAAATGAGCATTTGCAAGGAATTTTGTCAAGCTAAACAGCACAGAAAGATGTGGGTTAGCAAAGTTATATAAAAGAACTATATCATTTGTGCCTGACATTTGATTTAACATTTTGCATAAGTTCCTTCAGAGTAGTTTCTGTTCTGATCATACTTGAAAACCAGCTTTCAGCATAGGGCCCAGAACCCAGAAAGCGTTAAATAATTTTTTGAATAAATATATAGGCATACATTTCTTAGTTTTTATCTTTCATTGTTATTACATATTTGGTAATAATCATACTTTATTTTTTAAATTTCAGATATAGCTGAGCACCCAAATTGTTGGAGAATAGTGTGAAACTCAATGCTGACTACCCACTTTGAATTACATCTTATTCCCTATGAGCATCTGTCATAGACTAAGGAATTAGCCTGTAGATTCACAGAGATCAAAAATCATCAGGAAAATCTTGTTTTACCTTATGGATATTTAATGCCAGAATCTGAACTCACTATAGAAGTTTCAAAAGAGCTCTGTAGTAGTAGCCTCATATTTGTTTCCATAGACCTCACGCAATTTAAATTTCACTATTTTGATTCTGCAAAGCAAGCATCATTTTTGGTTAGTGTCAATATAAAAGGTCATTGTACAGAAACACCCACTTTACCTATGCTAAAACTTGTTTCCCCTTCCTGTGTTGTGACTTTGTTCCCCAGGTAAAATGAGTTCACCTTGCTGTTCCAGTTGAACTCAGAACTCACCACGTATTCCTTGCTGCTATGCATGAAGTCAGAGAAGAAAATATTTCATATCAGCTGCCTGGCCTAGTCTCATTTTTCTCTGTTGTCAAAATTGTCTTTCATTTGGTTGTTGTGGTTACATGATACTCTATGGCTTTCATAAGGAGAGAGATATAAACTCAGGGCTTTTGTGGTTTAAAGGTTTGCCCATGTTGTTCTTCAGATGATAGATATTCATCTTCCTTTAAGATTGATTTGCCCATCATATTAAAGAAATAAGGTATACAAAGGAGTAACTCCATTTTTAAAAAGTTGGTATTCTAATCAGAAAACTACAAGCCACTAATAACCACAGACTTTCAATAGAAAGGATCCTAATTGGAATTAAGAATAGGAATTTTATTGTGGTGAAAACAGTCTCTGGTGGGCATTGTAGCCTAATTTTGCTAACAGCTACTTTCTCAAAAGCCCAAGTTAAATAGGCATTTACTCAGTTTCATCAAACATTCAGGAATGCGGACCCTCATATAATGTTGTTTACCTATTGCTAAAAATGTAAATATTTGGATATCACACATAAAACAGGATGTTTGGGGAGGAAGCAGAGTTCTTTTCAGGTTTTTGTCTTTTTGTTTATTAGTTTTGTTTGTTTTTTCATTCCTATTATGTTGTTATTACATTCAACATTCCAAAAACAAAAACACAAAAAATAAAATGAAATTTATACTTTTTAATTTAAAAATTTAAATTGTATTTTAAAAATCTAACTTTACATTTCAAAATAATTCAAATTAATTTTTATTTCTAAGCTGTTTGAGGTTTTATATTGTTAAAAAGATTAAATGAGAATTACCTTGTTTTACTACTCTTCCCCACAGTGAATACATTGGCGTTAAAAAATTGCTGCATGCCCTGGCTGGGTGGCTTAGTTGGTTGGAGGGTTCATTCCCTGTCAGGGCACTTTCACAGGTTGCAGGTTGCAGGGTGCAGGTTTGATCCCAGGTAGGGGTGCATGTGGGAGGCAACCAATTATAGTTTCTCTCTCATCAATGTTTCTCTCTCTTCCTTCCTCTCTCTCTAAAAAAAAATCAATGAAAACATATCTTTAGATGAGGAGTAAAAAAACAAGTTGCTACATGTTAATAGTTAAGGTTGAAAAACTAAAACATATGGTCATGTAGGAATAGCCTGGCCTTTCTCAGAGAAAGATAAGTGAGCAAAAGGAAGAGAGAATCGAAGGAGCCAGATAAGATTCAAGAGGTGAAAATGGGAATACTGAGTGCATGGGAATGAGTGAAGTCATAGGAAGGAGCTTTCTACCCCTGTATCTCTTTCTTAATCATAACCACGGTGTGAGAGTTTTCATCATCATTTTTATTTTTTGTTTCTGAATGTGCAGATACTAGTATTTTATTTTCATTGATGTATAATTGGCATACAATATCCTATTAGTTTCAAGTGTACATACTAGTGATTTGATGTTTATGTACATTACAAAATAATCCACACCCTAAGTCTAGTTACCATCTATTACCATACAGTTATTATGACTTATTGACTATATCCTCTATGCTATACATTATATCCTCATGACTTAATTACTTTATAACAGAAAGTATTTCATGCCCTTCACCTAGTTTGTCTTCCCTCAATTCTTCCCCACTCTGTTTTGTTTGTCAATGAATCCAATAATAGCACACTAACAACAACAGCAACAATGATAACAGCTAATACTTAGTGATTACTACAGATCAAGCCCTAGTCTGGCCTGGCATTTTATAATGGTTTCACACAGTCTGTACATGTATATAGGTATCTTAATTATTCAAAATCTGGGAGGTACTTGCCATATATTTGCTATTTAATTTGAAAACTATGGAAAGCTGATCAAAAGAAGGGAAAGTTGTTCTGGGAGAATGTATTAAAATAAAAATATAGAACCTTAAAATAGTTTTTTTAAAGCATGTTAGGATGTTCACTTAAAAAGAGGAGTAACTGTAGGAGAAAGAAAAGATGTAGAGTCTTGAATTTAGTGAAAATATATTAACACTAAAAATAACAAGACAAAAGCCTAAACCACACCTGAAAATTTGTATTCAACAACCCAGTTCAGCCATGGCTAGTGTTGCTCAGAGTTTAGACTGTTGGTCCACACACTGAGGCGTCTTGGGTTCCATTTTCAGTCAAGGGCACATACCTGGATTGCAGGTTTGATCCCCAGCTGAGGCTCATGTGGGGGCCAACCAATCAGTCTCTCTCTCTCTCTCTCTCTCTCTCTCTCTCTCTCTCTCTCTCCCACCCCTTCCCTTTCTCCCTTCCTCTCTCTCTAAAAAATAATGGAAAAAATATCCTCGGGTGAGGATTAACCAAAAAAATCCACAAAACAAGCAAACAAAAAACAACCCACTTCAAACATCTGTATGTAGGAATGAATTTATGAACACAGTAAATGATTTCCTGTGAGGTTCTAGAGCTGACTGATTATAACTGTTACATGAAATTTAAATGCTATAAATTATATATATATATATATATATATATATATATATATATATGATATTTACCTCTTATTGGAGTTTTGCCAGTATCTTCTCTAATTAAGTTGGTTGCCTTTTTGCTTTGTTGGTTGTTTCTTTTGCTGTATAGAAGCTTTTTAGTTTGATATAGTCCCACTCATTTATTTTTGCCTTTATTTCTTAATATCCAAAATATATAAAGAACTCATATACCTCAACACTAAACAAACAATCCAATTAAAAAATGGCAAAGGATCTGAGCAGACACTTCACCCAAGAAGACACACAAATGGCCATCAGATGTATGAAAAGATGCTCAATTTCACTAGCTATTAGGCAAATGCAAATAAAAATTACAATGAGATATCACTTTACACTTGTTAGAATGGCAGTTATCAACAAGGCAGCTATTAACAAGTGTTGGAGGTTCTGGTGGGAATGTAAATGCATATGGCCACTATGGAAAACAGTATGGCAGTTCCTTAAAAATTAAGACTAGAGTTACTATATAACCCAGCAATCCCTCGCCTGGTATC
Source organism: Myotis lucifugus (assembly GCF_000147115.1). Lineage (NCBI taxonomy): Eukaryota > Metazoa > Chordata > Mammalia > Chiroptera > Vespertilionidae > Myotis > Myotis lucifugus. The sequence goes on along the minus strand of NW_005871099.1, from coordinate 6,473,318 downwards.
TACCTGAAAAACTTGGAAACATTTATTAGAAAAGATATATGCACTCTTATATTCATTATAACATTATTCATGGTGGCCAAGACATGGAAATTCACTTATGGAGAGGAGTAACTGGGAAAAAGAAAAGGTGTGGAATCTGAATTTAGTGAAAATATATTAATACTAAAAATAACAAGAGCCTAAAACACACTGAAGTTTACTCCTCCTTTAATAGATAATTGGGTAAAGCATATATGGTACATATACACAATGGAATATTACTCAGCCCTAAGAGTAGTACTCAGCCATTTGTGACAACATAGATGAACCTTGAGAATATCATGCTAAGCAAAATAAGTCAGATAGAAAAATTAAGAACCATATGATTTCACAGTATGTGGGATATAAAACTGAAACTCATAGAAACCAACAACAATATGATGGTTACCAGAGAGAAGAGGGGTGGAGTGTTAGTGAAGGGTAAAGGGGGCCAAATATATGTTGATAGAAGATGATTTGACTTTGGTGGGCACACAAAAGTCAAATATCTTTGACATTGGTCGTCACACAATGCAATATACAATTGATGTACACTTAAAAACTATATAATCATATTAACTAATGTCACCCCAATACATTTAATTAAAAATTTAGATGTTAATGATATAGACTATAGACTGTGTGTATAGTCAACATATCCAGTGTCAAGAGAACAGGTTGAAATGTGGCCTGATATAGAAGGAAGAACTCTGGATCAAATATTTAGGACTATACAATGCAAGATTAGTATTATCAGCTACTAAGCTCTTTTAAGTATTGGTGATGTTGTTTGAATTCAAACAAATGAATTTCAGGTGAACTCCCTATTTCTGAAACTGTCTTGTACAAGTGATGCTAAAATATGCATCATAACATCCTTTCATCAAGCAGTCTCATGTGTTTTCTAAAATTAAAACTGAATTTCTTAACTAGGCTACCCAAACCCTTAATTTTATGTAATGCTCTAATCTTGCAGCTCCTGAGTTTTCACAAAACCTATTTTTATTTTCTGAAAGAGTAGGAAGTGTATATAGTAAATGCAGCTCAGTCGACTGAAAAAGAAACCCAGATGTTTAACCATGAAATCTAAATTTGAAACGGTCTTTTGGAAATATGCTGAAATGTTTCCAAAATATCATGAAGATCAAAACAAATTGCTGTTGAAATGACCTTCACTATGAGCAGTATCAGCAATCTGTGATTTATGTGGAAAGCATTCTTCTTTCACTTTAATCTTTTTTTAACTTTACCGATGATTGATAAAAATAAATCCCTGAAATATTCTTACCAAAAAACAAGTCAATATGATATGAATTAGAAAACACATATATACTTAAATATATGTTGTGGTAATACCCCATATTAATCTTACCAGCACTGCTCATCCATGTTTACTGATACGTTTAGCTATATGCCTATTATATCCTCAGTATTGCTTGGAATAAGGCTTCATGATTATCTGCTTAATAATCTTTACTTGCAGGAAAATAATAGAAATAAATATAATACCTATTTCATAGTTGAGATACAAGGTTACATAACTTTACCAAGGACAAACAGGTTATGGGACCAGAGGTTCAGTCTCCTGGGTCCACACACCTAACCTTATATTATACAAACTGTATACTTCACATTTATAAACATGTTCTTGAATTGTTCACTAGGGAGAGTGAGCTTATGGAGGGTAATTTGAAGAAGTTGTGTCTTAGTTGGCAGCCATGTCTCTGAAATCCAGCTCTCATTTGCTAAAAAACCTATTCATTGATTTTATTAAAATATCATAAAATGGCCGAACTAAGGCTCCAATGAAAGTGTGTCCTAGGTTACTTTAAGTTTCCTTCAAAAAATATGTCAATTATTTTTGCATAGATCATGAGGCATTTTTTTTTTGGTGACATCTAGCAAGTAAATTGAAAGATGTTTAAATATAAGGGGAAGGCTATTTTAGATACCACATATAAGTAGAAGCACTCAGTGTTTGTTCTTCTGTGACTGGCTTAATCCACTTAGCATAGTGTCCTCATGGCTCATCCACATTTCCTTCTTTTTTATATATTATAGGTATTTAATATATATTATAGATATATTGTACTCTTTAAATCCATTCACCCACCAATGGCCATTTATGTTGTTTTCACACCTCAGCAATTGTGATTAGTGCCTCAGTGAACATGGGAGTGCTGATATCTCTTTGACATTTTTAATTATTTGGGATAAAAATTTAGTTGTTCAAAAGGAGTAGCTTCTAAGATCTGCTGTCCAACATTGTGCCTGTAGAAAAGTATACACTTACAGTTTTGTTAAAAGGGTAGATCTCATGTTAAATGTTCTTACCACAGTGCTATAAAGTAAAATGAATATATGGAAGACAACACAAACAAGATAATTGGGAAGCATCGGGGAGGATGTAAGGATCGTGACAACAAAATCATGGCAAAGACTCAGTCAAGAGATTTTATCCTGTATTTGAGGGTGCACTGAGGTATGGCCTTACCAGGGCGTGAGGGTTTAATATTAACCTTTGCTCAATGCTCTGCCTGAACATTTAAAACCTGCAACAACCACAGGGGGAACAAACTATTGTCATCCTCACTTCTTTTATGAGGAAACTGAGATAAGCAGTTTCCTGAGCAATTTCATTGTTGCTAATCAAGGGTGGAGCCAAGGTACAGAGCCAGGTAGCCCCAGCCCAGAGCTCTCCTCCATCATTGTGCTGTGTCACCTCCCAGGAAACAGTACAGCTGTCAGCATGATCTGGATGTCCTGAATGAGGCATAGTAGGATTTATGGATGGAAGAGAAATCAAATGTTTCATCTGAAAAAATAAAGGATTACAAACTATCATAGCATATATTTTTCAGAAACTGGATCATATGAATAAAAGCACAGAAGAATAAAAAGACTAATAATGTTATTAACTTGTCTGAAAATTTTTTTAGATTGACGATAACTTCTTAGGAAAACCATATTAAATATATATTTTTATTTTTCCTCTGATATGTTAAAGAGAACCAGTAGAGGGAGCTTTTACCCATGAGTTTTTATTCCATTAAGAAAAGAATCAGTCATGAAAATAGAACAATCCTAAATATGATATTTACATAAAATTGTAAACATTCTGTAAAAGAAACTAAGATTTTTGTTTCTGGCATGCCACTTTAAAAATCGATCGCAAGGCATTTTTGATTGCTCACTATGTGTCCACTGTGGTGCTACAGGGGCATTGCAAGGGTGGGCAGTAGACATGCCTGGCTCATATTTCAGTTGAGGTGGATTTTTGGTATATAAGCAACACATAGTGGTATGATACATTTCAGCAGATAGTAGGATCTTATCAATAAATGTGACTGAGATGATAAGCAAACAAGAGTTAGAAAGACCAGAACACAGAGAATATTTGCTGGTTCTAACAGGACAAGAGATGTGGAATAATCAAAGTACCAGGTTAATCTGGGAGACATAGGAAACAAACTTGAAAGTCATGTCCGACTGTGAGCACTGGCAAGGAGTATAAAGTGATCAGGTTGTAGGCAACAAAAGTATACTCTATAATAGAGTAGTAACAGGACTGGGGAGGGTATAGGTGTGGGAAGGACAAAGTTAGAGGATAGTTGTGAGGTAGAAGATACCGATATCAGAGGGAAGAAACCCAACAAGAGGCAACAGCACTAATCCAGGCATGAAGTGATTAATTTAACAAGATGTGTTGACCCGGATGGCAACCATATAATCTCTCCTTACTGAAAAACTCTTACAAAGCATAGTGATAATAATACCAGTAATAATTATGTGTTTTCGCTCTCCTTTTAGACTGCATTAAAAAAAAAATTCAGTAGCTTTAGCCATGTTCCAGTGAGCCAGTTTGTGGAATTTTTGTCTGCCTTCATCTCCATGATTTCCTGACTGCTTAGTTTGCAGTCCTTTTTCTTTTTCTTTTATATATTTCTCCATAACATAAATAAATAACATTTATTTGTCTAAAGTAGCAGCCAAATATAACGAGGATAGATGTTCAGCATAAGTCATCATTATCCTTAAGTAGTCCTCTTTAAGACTTTTTCACAATCCACTCCTGATGACCAACCTGACTCATGGAGGGATAGATGAGATTAATCCAATGTAAGGACCAGAGAGAAAATTTATGGGAACGGTAAGGATAAAAAGATTATCTGGGGTCTTCAATGCCAAATTTAAGGGCAATACATATCTATTTTTGTCTGTAGCCAAAAAAGAAAAAGTCACTAATTTTGAAAGTTTCATTGAAATGCACTATTTTCTCTGGGTTTCTGCCCTTGCAGTGACATTTATTTTAACACATGTCTTAAGCATTTGTCAGAAAATCATAAGCATGCATGGCACAAGCTTCTGGGGCAAATTACATGAATAAAATTGTAATGTGACAATACATGGCCTTCAATTAGCAGCAGTAATGAATGGTGTTCATAAAGTAGACAGGATGTTTTCCAGCCCCAAGACATAGGGAAAGGCAGCGAAAAGAAAGCCAAACCTGGGAAACATCACTTCAGCATTAACTTGTGGGATTATTGTACATGGTTTTTGCTTAAATTGGTAAGAGTTCAGAAAAAAAATCTTTAAGTTAGTAGTTAGTAATTCCATTATAGTTAGTAGTCTTGAAAATATATTTAATTTCATTCTTTTAAATATATATTTTAATTGATTTCAATGAGGAAGGGAGAGGGAGAGAGAAATAGAAACATCAATGATAATCTTTGATCAGCTGCCTCCTACATGCCCCCTACTTGGGATTGAGCCTTAAACCAGGCTTGTGCCCTGCTCTGGAATTGAACCATGACCTCCTGGTTCATAGGTTGATGCTCAACCACTCAACCACACCTGTGAAGCATATATTTAATTTTAAATACCAGGTTAACAATAATCTTGACAGCCTGGTTAAGTGTCAAATGTAAGTTTGAATGAGATATATACTAAATATTATCAAGGAGGTAATCTTTATGAAAAGGGATACTTTCAAGATTTCCATTTCCATGCTGATTCTTCTCCCTTTAAAATTCATTTCCATTTAATTAGCAAGTGCTTAGCAAATCGTACTGTGCACTGTGCCAGAGATTTTATGGTGCCAGCATTTCAAGGAGCCCATTGCTCTTCTCAGTGTTCCTGCCTTGTCAGAAAATACAGTTGGGAAGACAGACTCTTCAGATGCCAGCACCTTTCCCCATGTGTTTCCTGCCATTTAGCAAGACCTCCGATGATGTTGGAACTACCCTTCATCTTACACAAATCCAGTGGGATGTGTGGCTCTTTCCAAGTATTAAGGTGGTGAATGTGTTTCCCAGGAATGCAGTTATGTGACTGAATATGATGGAACAGGCTTAGATACAGAGAACAGACTGACAGAGGGAAGGGAAGGTTGTGGGGCTGGGTAAAAAAAGGTAAAGGGACTAAGGGGTGGTGGGTGGGCAAAACAAAACTCATAGACCCAGACTACAATATGGTGATTACCAGAGAGAAAAGGGGGTGAGGGAAAATAGAAGAGGATAAAAGGGGGATTAATGGTGATGCAAGGAGACTTGACTTGGGGTGATGAACATACAATACAATATACAGAAGATATATTATAGACTTGTACACCTGAAATCTATATACTTTTATTAACCAATGTCATCCAATTAATTCAATAACATTTTTTAAAAAAACACAATACTTCCTAAGAACATAGAGCTTAAGTTAAGCCTTATTAGTTCCACTTTACATTTGGAATTTAGGGCTAGGAATAAGGGGAGGACTGTGTCCTCCATAGATGGAATACTTGCAATTTGTAAGGATAAGAGATTGACATGTGTTTTTTAATAATCAAGTTGTAAGTAAGCTATTCACTAATCCAATCCCTTTTCTATTGGAAAAAATTTGAAATTTCAAGGTTGCCTGCTTTTAGGGCATGATAAGTCAGGATAATGTCCTTAGAAAAGAAGCAATGAATGCATTACTAAATTGTGAACTCAATAACGGTATTGAAAGTCAAATGATTCCAGAATTTTCACCTTATATAAAAACATGTTCAGTGTGTGGTACCCAGAATTAGTTCTTACTTGTGCCAGACATTATTCCAGAAACTTTTAACTTAGTATCTCATTTTATCCTCACATTAATTCTATAAGGCTGGTATATTTTCTAGAAGAGAAGAAACAAAGCAATGGAGTTACGTGACCTGCCCAGGGCTACAAGTCAGAAAGTGACTGAACCAAAATTTACACAAATGTACAAAATAGACACTTAATCTTTTTAAGTCTATTAAGAGCAGTGTTCACCATTGGTAAATAAGGTTTCCCTTCACACAAGGAGAGAAACCAGAGCTTATATACAGACTGTGCATTCTGCTGTCACCAAATAACAGAGGATGATTGGATCTTGTAGGAAACTTGTTAATCAAACAGATGTGGTTTTAATAATTATGAAATCTCTTCATTAAACACTGGCAGTAAGGCATTACTATATCTTATCCAGCCTTTTGGCTGTGATCAAATGTAGAATATCTTCTCATTAGGATAATGGGGTTGAATAAAAGAGTGTTCCATCGTTCTTCATAAGGGAGCAGAGTGGAACTTTTGTTAATGATAATCATTTAGTGACTCATTTTATCTTTTTTCAGATCTTGTTAATTCATTATTGTACAGGGTTCATTCTTCATGCATTTAGGTTTTGATCATGGCAAAATGCACTGATCATAAATGTTAACTTTGTAAAAAAAATAGAGTTTAACTGAATGCTGGGAACATAGTGAGTAGAAATAAAAGTATTTTGTTTCAGTTTGCTATCCTAGAGAACTATTAATCAAAGCAAGATTTATATATTTTAAATTAAGTGATTGAGGAATATTTTTTAAAAAATATATTTTATTGATTTTTTACAGAGAGGAAGGGAGAGGGATAGAGAGTTAGAAACATTGATGAGAGAGAAACATCGATCAGCTGCCTCCTGCACACTCCCTACTGGGGATGTGCCCGCAACCAAGGTACATGCCCTTGACCGGAATCGAACCTGGGACCCTTGAGTCCGCAGGCCGATGCTCTATCCACTGAGCCAAACCGGTTAGGGTGAGGAATATTTTATGTGTATTATTTTTCCAATTATTTTTATGACATAAGATCTGGAGAAAATTAGAACTATCTGAATTATAGATATATTCAGCAATAATATAATCTAGTACATGAGCTCACTTTGTAGTATTACATGATAATTGCTAAAGTACTATATAAAAGTTATTATAAGTATAATAGATACATCAAAAATTGCAAAATATTAGAAATGAGGGTTGGCCTTTGAATTTTTAATATATAATCTCACAAACCAACATTGACAATATTAATAACTTTGTGCATTTACTTTCATTATTCTTCCCTATGAAAATATTTACTTTGTAAAATTTTACCTACTGGTAATTACAATTCACTCACAGTCTCCTGATTATTTCACTTACCATTATATCAAAAACACTTTCCAATCATATATTTACAATAATAATTTTAGTGACTAATATTTAATTGAGAAAATGTAATTATATAATTTAGCTCTGTGCTACATTGATATTTGTATCATTTAAAATATGTTTGCTATTATAATAATCAGGCAACAAAAGGTTTTTTACATGACCTCCCCCCATATTTAGGATTATTTGTATAGAAAATAATCCCCAGAAGTGGATTTATTGAATCAAGAGTATGAATACGTCTGAAGCTCTTTCTAGTACAGTAGAGTCCCTGAATGCAGCCTTGGCACCTGGCACTTGGCTTAGTACCAAGTGTTCTCATTACTTACGTTTTTATTTATTTAAAAAATATGTTTTTATTGATTTTAGAGAGAAAGGAAGAGAGAGTGGGAGAGAGACACAACGAGAAACAGGATCCATCCATCTGCTTCCCCCTGCAAGTCCCCTACTGGGGATCAAGCCCACAACCTGGGTGTGTGCTCTGACTGGGAATTGAACCGGCAACCTTTGGAGCATGGGACTATGCTCAACCAACTGAGCCACACTGGCCAGGGCTCATTACTTAGGTTTTAAAGGTGTCAAAATTTTGGAAGGACATTTACACATGGCAATTTTATTTGTATGGCTGCCAATAATAATCCTTTTTACTTGAATATATGTTCATATTTTTAATGAACTTTCACATATATGATCTGATTTGAAATGTACAACATACTTTCAAGTGGCACAAGGGAGATAGTTTGTTCATCACTTTCCAGAGGAAAAAATGTGAGCCTCAGAAAGGTTAAGGACACTGGCTAGAATTTATTCTTCTTCTTTAAAAAAAAAATATTTTATTGATTTTTTACAGACAGGAGGGGAGAGGGATAGAGAGCCAGAAACATCGATGAGAGAGAAACATCGATCAGCAGCCCCCTGCACACCCCCCACTGGGGATGTGCCTGCAACCAAGGCACATGCCCTTGACTGGAATCAAACCTGGGACCCTTGAATCAGCAGGCCGACGCCCTATCCGCTGAGCCAAACTGGTTAGGGCTAGAATTTATTCTTCTTACTTGGACCTGGAACAGTTTCTTTATACCCTATCTCTTAGTGTATGTGTTTCACTTCAAAGGGTTTGAAATAAGTTGATTGTCTTTTTTTTTTCCATTTCAGTGAATAATTGCTTTTATTCTTTGGGGGGAAAATACCCGATACTTACTGGAAGTATTCTTGTGTCTTTTTTTATAATACAAAATACACATCACTCCTTAATCACCACGATGAAATTTTCCAATTGCTTAATTCAAAAATAATATTAACATATTTTAAAGACATTTTCAAACAGAAATGAAAGGCAGAAATCAAAATAAACCATTAAACTTTTTATTACTTAGTATATTGGTTGAGAGACTTTTTCATTTAAAACTTTTTAAAATAGTGAGCTAAATAAAATCTATAAGCCATTCCCATACATGTAAATTCTCAGAAATTTGCCCAGGGAATTCCTTCCATATGGTTTAAGATAAAGGTGGATGATTCCCTAGCTTTATAATTGTTGGGAATTGATTTAACTTTGATGAAACCATTTCCCCCCTAACTTTAAAAATGTTTGGTAATATCTATCCAATATACTAGTAAATGAGCATTAAATAATAGAGTGGGTGAAATTGCCTGCTATGGAGGTTGGTGAATTCAACATATAACGCAAACACATTTTATTTCTTCCCCCCTGTGTTCTTCCTTTTTCTTTCCTTTAGTAATAAGGAAATTATCATCCTGATTTCAGAGATAACATTATTGCCCAGAGAGTGAAGTGGCTTGTTCAAGTCTATGATACAGCTTTAGGTATCATTGCTGGGGTTTCAGACCCAACTTTGTTTACCTCAAACCTTAGCTCTTCTTACTAAATTAAAAGGCAATTAAAAGGATAATGATAGGAAATGTTTAAAGTTTATTAATTATAATTATTCTAAAGCATATTTTTTCGATGGCTTATGGTTGTTTACCTATGACCAGTGGACTACAAACATTGCTAAAAATATTAAGTCAATATAATGAAAACATTTACCATGTAATGGAAACATTTTCAATGGAAATGTTCAACAATGAGTCCTTTAAATAAAAAAAAGCAACATTTTGGGTCAAATGCAGATTAAATGGCTATCAGGAAGGCTGGAAAATTTCTGTTCAAAGTGAACTAGATTATTTCCAAGATATAAAGAGTTTGTGACTTAGTAGGTTTTCAAATTGACCTGCCTCTGGCTTTTAGTCTTTATACTATACTAGAGGCCTAGTGCACGAAATCACGCAAAACCCAGACCTACCACGCTGGCAATACCCAAGGCCTGCCATGCGTGAGTAGCTCACTGTGCGAGCCACAAGCCCCTCCCCACCATGCTGCATGAACCATGAGCCCAGCCCTGCTGCCGCTAGCGGCTCGTGGACTTGCGGGGAGGGACTGAGAGGTGTTCCATGCACCTCCTGGTGACCGATCTTTTGGTCGTTCCTGCATTATGGCCACTGGCCTTTTATAATATAGATGTACAGCAAGCCTACAATGAAGCCATTTGCCTACACACCATCTGTAGTTGGTTTCAAATCTGTTCAATCTCCTTTAACTTTTAAGGTGTTCTCTTGCAAAATAATATGTAGTGAGGACATAGAAAATGTCAGGTATTGTGAAAGGTTTCTTTCTCCCTCTCTCCTCAACATCTCTCTCTCACTCTCTCTCTCTCTTTCTCTCTCTCTCCCTCTCCTCCCACCCCCTCTCTCTCTTTAGTATACAGTCATTTTCCAAACAACTGTATGGAGAAATATACAGGTGTCCCCTAAGCCAGTCAAAGAAAGATAAATATCACATGATATCACTCATTTGTGGAATATAATGAACAATATAAACTGATGAACAAAAACAGATCCAGAGACAGCGAAGCATTGATCAGACCGTCAAACCTCAGAGGGAAGGTAGGGGAGGGTGGGGGTAAGGGGGAGAGATCAACCAAAGAACTTGTATGCATGCATATAAGCCTAACCAATGGACACAGACACCAGGGGGTGAGGGCATGAACGGGGGGCAAAGGGGGGATAAGGACACATATGTAATACCTTAATCAATAAAGAAAAGTAAAAAAATGTATACACACTTTGGCTGCCATTATTAATTGCAATGGGTTAAATCTGAAAAGAAAAAAACATCAATTGCACTATCAGCTGTTAAAGTATGTAAACATTTTCATTTTGGGGGGACACCCTATATAAATACAAGAATAAACTCTGTGTTTCATGTACTTGCAACTATAAATCTACTTTTGTCCCACCCTACACACACACACACACACACACACACACACACACATTCACACATATGCTTACAGAAACATATGTGCTTTATATGTATATATTTTACAATGCCAAGTGCATATCTATACATACTTATGTGTATTTATGTGTATATTTATTAAGCCTAACAACAATTTTATAAAGTGAATGTTTCTGCTACCTGCACTTCACTGGTGAACACAAAGAAGCATGATTAGCAATAGGCAAAGCTGGGCTCAGTCTCTTAACAATTCGATTACCCTGTGATAATTTAAACTTGTGTGTAGGTTTTGATTTCCTATCAGTTTCAATGATATTCAGCATCTTCTATAATGTAGGCCAAACAAAACCAAACCCAGCTATCCCAGAAATCAAAAAGTGGCTATCCATGATACTTTTAAAACATGTTCATCTCTCTTGTAGACATCAGCTAAAATAGTTCAGAAAATATATGATCTGGGCCAGAATAAAGGAAGCTATAGAAGAGGCTTGAATAACAGATTGAAAGAAGATACTAAATTAGAAAAATATTTTTGGAAGTGATAAATACTTAGATGTAGAACATGGATTTTAAGCAGGGGTTATAATATTGCCCCCTCGATATTTGTGGGTCCGGTTTACATGCCATCTCCCGTGACTGATACAAAGGCCGTGGGATTAGAATTATGCCTGTCACTTATTATTTACCCTATGTTTCACCTGGACCAGTTCCGTGCATGTTCCCAAAGATAGACTGTAATGCGGTATGGGCGGCAGCAGTGTTTGAGGATGAGCCATAGGTTTTCTTTCACCTTTTCTTAATAACATTCCCATGTCTATGAGGTCCTGAAACTTGCAAACAGTCCTTCTCACCAGTTAATACCAACATTTACCCTGCAGCATAGGGCAGAGGATCTCTCTGAGAGATCAAATCTTGGCGAGAGAACACACATTCTATCCATGTTAATTAATATCTGACCCCAAGTAGTTGTTTCTCTGCTCCTCATTCTGCTGTCTGCAGGCACATTCCGTTTTTGAAGTTTAGAGTATCTGCTTCCCTCCTGTTTCCATTCTTACCTGACTCTGCTCCCTTAGACCTAGAGACAAAATTATTTGGGAAGTCCTGATGTTCTCTTCTCTCTGTCTTTGCATTCTCAGATGCTCATTGTACAGTTATTTCTTTTAATTAGACTACATGATTGCTCCATTTCCCCCCACCCCCAGTCAAAAGAGACAACCTTGATTCATTAGCTTGGTCCTGTGCTGAACCTCTTGCTGTTAGCCATGGCTTTATAACCAGTCAGTCCTTCAATAAGGGCCCAACTCTGTATAGACAGGCAGAGACAACCTTGTGAGCAGGTTGTCATTGCCTATCTAGTAACATTTGGTGAAGTTTTTTTTTGTTTTTTTTCACCAACATAAAATTACACAATCTTTATATTGACCTCAGTCATATCTTATTGAAGTTAAGATTTAATTTGTATTTTTCTGCTGATTGTAACAGGTGGGGTAGGAAGAAATTTGTACAGTTCTTGTGTTTTATCTGTTATTGCCTTGTGAGACTCAACCATATAGCTTATTAAGTGTATTACTTGAGAAATTTAGAACAAAAGAACATGTTTTCTAAGACACACATCAAAGATAGAACAATTAAACTTTTATATGTGTTTTCTTGGTAGTAAATACAACAATACTTTATAATAATAAGTCATATTTTTTTATTGAGGCACTGTCTCAAGTATCAAAATTAATTTTGTTTCCTAGACCTATTAATTAAAAATAAGCAATCTGGAGAACATTTGAACATCAATATATGTGCTTATAATAAAAAATCTCCTTACTTTTATGCCAGCCTAAACACTATATGAGAATAACATTTAGTTACCCATTACTCAATATAAAGACCCCATTGTAACTCACCCACATACATTGGAATGTTGAATGTTACATGTTAAAGTAGCAATTAAAAATACACAGACACATACCACACTTTCAATGACATTGAGTCAGGAAATTTTCTAGGTCTGTTTTCTCATATTAAGTACATCCTTTTGATTAAATGACTCTTAAGTTCTTTCCCCCTTTGGTATGATATGAGTATAAATTTATGTTTCTAGTTCTCAAGAGGTTGCTAAATCTTCAGTTTGATCACACTAATTCCCCTCCATTGATATTCCTAGTTAATCATGAACTCATCAATGATTCTTAGGTCTAGATATTAAAGGCTGCGTCTAGATAGCAATTGCAGAGCAAAAGGAAAGTCAGTGAATCGCCTTGGACCTCTCTGGTTAATACAGGGTTGTATGCAAGTTGTGTAAAAAATCTCTGACCATCCCTGGCCAGTGTGATTCATTTGGTTGGAGCATAGTCCCCTGCATGGAAGGTCATGGGTTCAAGGTCCTAGGTTCAATTCCCAGTCAGGGTGCATGCCTGGGGTGCGGGCTCCATCCAGGCCACGGTATGTACAGGAGGCAACTTATCAATGTTTCTCTCACATCAATGTTTCTCTCTCTCTCCCCCTCTCCCTCCCTCGCTAAAAACAATTAAGAAAACATATCTGACCAAAACTTCATCATGTGCATTTGTCTTGATCAAGAAGATCTACATAAATACTGTTATTTACACAATATATTTTGGGGGGCATTTTTAGGTAATACTACATTGTTTCTTTTTCAACTAAGATGTTATGATTTCTGTCACTGTATGTTAATTTAGAAAGAAAGAATTACTGTCACTAGAGAAAATAAAAGTTATGCAGAAAAGGAAAAGTTGTGAAAGCATAGTACTTGGCTTAATTGTGAATAGCATTTACATAGTCACAATAATGTAAATCTTTTTTAATATATTTTATAGATTTTTTTACAGAGAGGAAGGAAGAGGGATAGAGAGTTAGAAACATCAATGAGAGAGAAACATCGATCAGCTGCCTCCTGCACACCCCCCACTGGGGATGTGCCCACAACCAAGGTACATGCCCTTGACTGGAATAGAACCTGGGACCCTTCAGTCTGCAGGCCAGCGCTCTATCCACTGAGCCAAACCAGTTAGGGCAATAATGTAAGTCTTGAACTGAACAGAGACCCAATGGGAAGTCTGATATAACCCCATGAGGAAGGTGGTGGGGGGGGGTGGAAAGAAAGAATATGCTTGTGTGTGGTGGGGTAAAGCGATGAAAGAGATCTGAACCCTCATCTTTCAAGGTGGGAAGTCCATACTAGTAGATATCAAAAACTGAAAAATTAGGGAATAACAATAAGCATGTTATTTAATCAAAGAAATAGAGGAAAATTCCAAAAGATGCAGCCAAAATATATTAATATACTTGTTTTAGGAAACAGTAAATGCAAAGATCTAAGGGACTTTAAGTTTATGCATACATAAATGTATGATTAAAATAAAAATAAAATATGTTGTCTAAAAATGTTATAAGAATTTCAATTCATATCTATTATGTTCTAAAACTTTTTAATGTATATATTGATACCTTCTCTCTTAAGTGAAGTCATAATTCAGGAATGAAATGAGATCAGGTGACCACCAGTCTGTATTTCTCAATCCCTTCACTGTTTTCTTCCAGCCCCCTAACACTCCTTCTCTCTGGCAACCATCAGTCTGTTCTCTATATCTATGAGTTTGTTTCTGTTTCATTTATTCATTTATATTGTTCTGTAGATTCCACATATAAGTGAAATCATATGGTATTTGTCTTTCTTTGTCTGACTTATTTCACTTAGCATAATACCCTCTATGTTCATCCATGTTATTGCAAATAGTAATATTTCACCTTTTTTCATGGCTGAGTAGTAAAGTACAGCATAGTAAACATAGTCAAACATACCAAACCTATGTATGGTACCAGCTGGATACTGGAAATATCGGAGGGGGGGAGACTTTGTAAAATATATGATTATCAAACCACTATGCTGTACACTTGAAACTGATACAAAGTAATATGGAATACACACTTTAATTTAAAAAATTTAAATTAAAAAATTAGATCAGTTGAAATTTTCTTATATGTCACCTGTTGTACCATTCATAAAAAACTATTATTTTTGTTTCATTTTAAATTACTTATTTTTCCATCACCATTTATCCACCCTATACCTTCTTCCACCTCCACTCATCCTCCACAATCACCACATTATTGATCTTTCATATTGTTGTAAATTTTAAATTATGTGAAATTTAAAACACCGTAGGAATGACCAGTGTCTGGATTTAGTTGTGTGTTTTCTATGCTGAGCTACTTCTATTGCACTGTCTAGAATTTGAGTATCTATGTCTATAACATTATGCACCAGAAAACACTGACATGGTAAGTTGATAAAAGAAGAATTACTGTTTGGAAATATGAGAACTACATGATTTTCAATATTCTATACTCAATTACCTATAATTTAGACCCCCAAAAAGTCAGAGCACATAGAAAGCAGGTTGAATTTTATATCTTGCGCATTACTAAAGCAACATAGAGTCCATAGAGGGAATATAAGTAGAAATCAATGTTCTTTTAAAAGATCTTGGAAGACATTGTCTTGATTATCAAACCAGTTTCATCCACACGTATCATCAAAGGTTTTCATCTTTTAGGACAGTGGTTCTCAACCTTCCTAATGCCGCGACCCTTTAATACAGTTCCTCATGTTGTGGTGACCCCCAATGTCATTGTTATAAATTGAACATAATTGAAACATAGTGATTAATCACAAAAACAATATGTAATTATATATGTGTTTTCTGATGGTCTTAGGCGACTCCTGTGAAAGGGTCGTTTGACCCCCAAAGGGGTCGCGACCCACAGGTTGAGAACCACTGTTTTAGGACATATATTTGCCAACTCTCCTGAATTTTTCTCAGCCATCAATTTCCCAGCTGATGCTATTTTTAGATTTAATTATAATACTGAATGTAGGATAACAGCTAAAATTCTAGTTATGTTCAAATGTCTGGAATCTTTATAAAAATTCAATTCATAAAATTTTAAAAATATGAGCTCAATAATTTATTTTTAGATATTTGTGTGACATAACGCTAGCTATGGCCACATTTATCCCTGCCTTTTCTGTGGACATGTAGATAGGTCAGTTGCCGACAGATCTAGTCTAAGGCAACTAATGGTGTAGTTACACTGGCTTTCTTGCTTTTAGCCAAGATCCAGATGTTATCACTCCTGAAGCTGAATGTCTCATATGTTCATATTCTATTTTGTTTCTCCCTTCACCCCCTCCAACCACCCATATTCAAAGCCTTCATTTTCAGGACCTGGTAGCATCTTCCCATTCTGTTTCTCACAGTAACCTTTTAATTTTAGTGGGCATTACATTCTTTAAAAAGATGAAAAAAGCTCTGAGATAAATAGATGTGTAAACATGTAGAGTTAAGCTGGTAATAAGCCTTAAAAAAGCACTGGAAGGTAAAATATTTTCCCTCTAGGGAAAAAAGAAAATATCAGTTAAATGCATTTTGAGTGGTCCGTCATTGCAATGTTTGCTATCCTCAGAGACAGGAACAAAAATACATGTCAACTGACTACTATTTAACTTGCACCCACCCTATCACTGCTTTCATCTAATGAGAAAGAAAACTACGTAATGTAGGTTGTTAGTATTTATTTTTATTTTTTTACTGACTCTAGCAGACCACAATAGTTTTGCTGACCTTGACGGAAATATCTCTATGTGATAGTTCTATTGCTGGGCCATAGAGTCAGAGTACCTCTGCAGGTCTTTTCAGAATTCTTGGGCAGAAAGGGAAGCAGGTGTAGGCAGGGGTTAGGAAAGATAGGCTGTTTATTTTGCCCCTGCAGTTTTGATGGAAAGAAATATTTGTTTTAGGTGATCTGTTTCTAAGAAATGCAATTTTGAGGAAACCATACACCCTATTCTCAAAATTATTTTCCTTTTTTCTCCCTTGAAATTTACTCTAACCATCTCAAAGTAAGGAATTTCTCTTAACAACAAGAAAAATGCTGCAGCTCACATTAAATTTTCTTTTGTTCCAGGTGAAAACCTACTTCAGATTTCTCAAAGATATTCTTACTTCTATTATATCTGGATTATATGCCCTGTTTAGGGGAGAAGTAAACTTCAGCATACAATCTTCTGAAGTATTTTGGGGTGGCATTCTTTAGCAATGGGACTGAACTCAGCATTCCTCGTTGTACCATTTGGAGCTGTAATTGGAGTTTGTGCCTGTAAACTCCACAGGCTCCCATCCTAAGAGACAGGAATAAACAGGCATGTGTAATCATTCAACAAACATGTATCTAGCCCTGGTGTGGTGGTGGGGACACTGTTGGGCATGGAAAGTGAGAGAGGAAGGAGATACAGTAGAGAATGGCTGTAGTTGATATGAAATTATACTCTGAGCAAGGCTGGGCTGTAAAGTGTTTTATAAATACATATATATATATATATATATATATATATATATATATATATCTCTTTGAAATCTGGGAAAAATATTTTCCACATCACCAATTGTACCACTGGAAAATAAATTGTTATTGGTGAACAGTGGCATTTGAAGTTATTAGAAAACTCAAATCGAAAGGGAACAGTGCTCTGCCATGAATAAATGATGTTCATACTTCTTTTCGCAAACTGCTATGTCACCTCCAGGGTAACTTGTCAAGTGCATTCTTGATATTAAGTTTCAAATAACAGTAACCAAGAAGTGGAACTTAGAAAAATGTATAAATGTGCATATTCTTATGTCCTGAGCAGTAAGAAATATGGAATGTCAAGTGATGAACTAATAGCAAACACATAATTCAAGTCGTTTTTAGGTTGGCTTGCAACAGAGAGTCGGAAATCGTGTCAAGGAAATGTAAGAGTGTGCAGCTCGAGTCCGTAACCTGATTTATTGAACTAGTCAAATAAGACAGTGCTCCTTATAGGGGACTCAGAGATATTCCTGTAGATACTGCAGAAGAAACTCTTGCCCAGTGGGGGTCTGCAATGTAGATAAATACACTGCCTGCTTCCATAACGGTTGTTTTTGCCTTTTGATAGTGCATTTTTAAAAGTAGAATATACTTAGCAAAGATCAAAATGATTATGAATATGAATAGAAAGAGGACAGGTACCTGGAAGAATTTTCTAGACTTCATTGGTTGATAGGCATTTCTTTTTTTCAAATTAGTTGTCAATTTGAAATTCTGGAATCTAAGTGCCTTTTCTATAAGGAAAAAAGTAAAAGAAATATTGTGACCTACTTCATTGGTTTACATGAAGGCATGCAAAAAAATAATAAAATATTTTCAATTATCTACAAAAAATAATTGTCTCTTTTGGCATACCTAGTAATGTCATGTGTTTTAAAATTACTTAACCAAGAAATCTGAAAAAATCAAATATTTAACTCTGGTTTTGTTTATTAAGTTACATTAGTAAACAAAACTAATATTTGTATGTGACTTAAAATTTAAAAAGCATTTTTTTTAAAATATCATTCATGGAACTCTCCATTAGCACAATGATATGTTATCTTCTAGGCAAAATGATTGCCCGACCCTTATACACCCAACACTTTAATAAGCCCTTTAGATCTCTATTACCGAAGCAGTCAATACTGTGTGGCTGATATCTGCTCATGTTATATCCCTGTCTGGACTCTATAATCCCATCCAGCCAGAGATAGTATTATTTGCACCAATCCCCCACTTCCCAGGCTCCATTTATAAATATAGGCCACCTGTTGATACTTAATAATACTTTATTAACTCAGATTTCATTACTGTTTTGCCAGAGGTAAAACTGAGGGTCTAAGATGTTAATTAAGAGATGCATCCAAAAGATACTAGTATTAAGAAGTGGACCAGAATGCAATTCTGGGCTTCCTAACTCTGAATCCCAAGTCTATGCTTTTATCCTCCATATTTTCCTATTCTTTGCATATTTGAATTATAGGGCTACATTGTAAGGAACATTATAATAATGAATACATAAATATTCTTAAACAGTACTAAACATGTGTTTTATATTCACTTGTGTATATGACAAAAAATTTCATAATATTTATAAAACACATGTTTAGGACTATCTTTAACAATATTCACTTTGTAGGTCTGCTTCCTAAACATAGATCACACGGCCTGGGCTTCTGGTTATTTATAATCCACCCCACAATTCATCAACTCTCCATTTCAGAAAGTGATTGAATAAAGTAATCAGAAAGCAAAATTCCTTTCAAGGCTATGTAATTAAAGTTCCTTAATGTGTACCTTTGAGCCAGTAATTCAGATCCCTTTTGAATGTATATTTCTCCTGAAAAGGAACAATCAATCGTGATGATAAAACAAGATGAGTCATGCGTGCTATGAAATGAATCTTGATTTCTTGAAAATCTGGATATGTTCAAATGAGCAGATTTGGCATTGTGTCCTGGGCTTTATTGACAAAGGAAGGCAGTGTCATTATCTATTACTTATGATGGTTCATCAAGCTCCCAATGAGAACTGTCAGCCTGGAGCAAAGAGATGAAGCTGGGAAATAATTGTCTTTCTGTGCTTGGCTATCAATCCATACCAGCATTAAACGATCTGTTTTGTAATTTCCTTGAAATATGTTTAATTTATTTATATAAAAAAGAAGTGATTAAGCAAGCACCTTTTTGGTAGTAAGACAGGCTAGCTTTTAACATGGTGGGATTTTGTGAGCATCTTATGACACTAGAGGTCTGTGCAAGAATAGGCCTTCCTTCCCCTGGCTGCTGGCACTGCCTTTGCTCCGGGTGGAGCTACCTTTCTGCCTTCGCTCCGGACCTGGAGCCGCTGCCCAGAGGCCCAGAGCAGCCTGGCCACTGCCATCTTTGTTGCGTCAATTTGCCTATTCCGTCTTTATCGGCTGATGGCGCCTCCATCTTTGTCGTGAAGTGATGGTCAATTTGCATATTCCATCTTTATTAGATAGGATTATGGAATCCGGAAACATCAGCCATGAGAGGGACCTGAGGGTTTCATGCCCAATTCTCCTGCTTTACAGATGGGAAACTGAGATTCAACATGAATGTGTGTCTTGCTCATGAGAGAAGAAGACTGAACAGAAATTAGAACATGGGTTTTCTACCTCAGGTTTGGAGGCCAGCTCTATAAAAATGTAGGTGTTGGGATAGCAGTGATTGTTTCTGTAAGACTGAAGGCATCTCTCCATTATGGTAGCCATGAATATACATGTTTCATTTCTGTTTCTCTGCTATTTCTCATTTCAAAATGCAAAACCTATAACTTTTTCATCTTTTGGTAGCTTTGTGCATGTAGGCAATACAGAATTCTGTAGATTGGGGTGTCTCATTTTCTATTTGATTGCCTGGTTTTCTCAAAATGCATTTTCTTCTCCCATCTGGAATTCATTTTCTGGGTATCTCCATCTCTAAGGAAGCTTAAAAACAAAACACTGTTTATTTTTGTAACTTTCCCTATGCTTTTACTCTATAATTTTTCTGTTCACAAGCCTCTAATTGTTCCCAATTCCCATTTGTGGGAGATTAGAAATAATCTGTTTAGTTTTCAAGGTTCAACACACTACTTATGTTCAACCCTTTTTCTTACCAGTTCCCAGAGTGCACCTGGCCCATGAATCAAAGTTACTTTGGGTAACCTCTAATTAGTCTCATTTCTGTGCCTTTGCTTGCTTATGGTTTCTCTTTATTCCTTTCTATGGAAGGAGTAAGATCTTTTAATTATGAAAAAATCCTAAGATTGTATGGCCTTTCTTCTGTCCACCAGGCTGTGAAAAGAACCACAGAGATGAAAGGGGTCTCTCAGGGTTGGTTCTCAGCAGTCTGGCTGAGGTTTTGATCTCTTGGGTTCTGGTCTCTGTTTGCTTGGCTCTAGGTGTCTTTTCTTTTGATCCTCCCTCCCTGACCTCCCCCAGATGGGGCTGGGGGAGATGAATAGGCATAGCACAGGGATTTTTAGGGCAGTGAAAATATTCTTTATGATATTATAATGACTGATATATGTCATTATATACTGGTCTAAACCCATAGCTTGTGAAATACCAGGAGTGAAACCTAAAGTCAACTATGACAAGGTTCATTGGTGATAAAAAATACATAACATTTTAGTGAGTGGTGTTGATAAAAAAAGAGGCTATGCATGTGTGGGGTAGGAAGTGTATGGGAAATCTTTGTACGTCCTTTGCAACTTTGTTGCAAACCTAAAGCTGCTCTAAGAAAAAAAGTAAAAGTAAAAGAAAACATAAAGATAATACTTTATATTAAACTTTTGCTTCTTTTATAATGAATTTGGTAAAATGTCACATTTTCTGCAGTGAAGGGCTTCCAATCTTTGAGTGGTACTAAAGCCCAGCTCTCTACACTTCCCATGAGGCCCTGCAAGCCCAGCTGCCCTCACTCCCCCCTCAGTCTGTCTGACCTTTTCCTCTTTGCTTAGCCCATGTTTCCCCTGGTCCATCCACACAGGCTCCATGCGGTCTTCCAACATGCCCATCCTGCTCCCGTGCCTGGGCTTTCTCACTGGGTTTCTCTTCCTGGAACTACCACTTCACAGACATCAGATAACACTTTGGCTTGTTTCCTCTTGTCCATGACGCATTTGCTAACAAGAATCTTATTAATGAGGCTTTCTAGAACCCCCAATTTAAAGGGCACTCACCCACCCACCCAATTCTGGACAGGTACTCTCATCTTCCTTCCCTGTTCTATTTTCCCCCATTATAATGATCAGCATCTGACATACTGCAGTGTATTTTTAATATTTATTATTTATTATAGTATAAAACTGTTATCCACTGTTGTATTTATTCTGTGAATAAATGAATGTATATCATTTTTGCACTCATCATCAGTGACTTGAGCCAGGAACACTGGAGGATGTGTTCTATACAGCACTTTAGTCAGTTATCTAAAGGTAAATGGATTAAGTAAATAGACTTGGTTGTCAATAACTACATGGCATCTATTGTTAAATTTTGTCATTGAGTTAACTAATTAATGAAATGAGTCAGAAAATGAGACATTTCCCAGTGGACTAGCAAACCTCAATCTAAAAAAGCCTCAACCATAGGAAGGTTGTCAATGAAAGTCTGAGGGCTACAGACTGATGAATAACCAAATAATATATGTGCAGCCGGGAGAGATTAACCAAATAATATATGTGCATATTGCATTGCCCAGGGTGGGAACACGATGGTGGGTGGAAATGGGTGGAAAAGGAGCTGGGACATTTGTAATACTCTCAACAATAAAGATTTTTAAAAAAGAAATAAAGAAAGTATGTTCTCAAGTTCATTTAGTCATATTGCAATAGAGCTTAACACGTTTCAAATTATTGGTTTATTAAATGTGCTGGTAGCTCCGACTCCTTATGAGACTGAAGAATTTGAGTTTAAAAAAACTCAAATTGTTTCAGAGATTAAAACTTTGGCCTGATTCTAGGACAAATAGTTCATTCTATTTTTTAATCCCCCCCCCCTTTTGGCATAAAGTGATATGAATTAAATTAAAAAAACACAAAAACTTGTCTAGAGTACACAAAGGATAAAAGTTAATTTTTATTATTTTGTGTAATAGGTTTTACTTCTGTGAAATTAGAAGCTCAAGTTAGCAGAGACAAAAACTTATTTTTTTCCAAGCCTCACAAATCTGTTTTTTTGTTTTTTTTCAGAGCATATAATAGTTCAGTAGATAATTTGAAACTGATTCATCTGTTAGACCATCTGTCAGAAATATGCTGCAGCTGTTAAATGTCCAGCAAAATTTGAACTACAAGTCTCCAAGTGATTTGCCCTTGGTACATGCAGACCAGACCATTTCCTATTTGATTTACAACCATGATTCTTGCAACTGTGACTGATTTTCTAGCTATATTTTAAATATTTTTTTTCTGAGCATAGCTATTGGACCAACCAAAAGGAAAATGAAAGAATATAATCTTATTTTTTAATGTAATAGCATTGAATTTATTCATTGTCATTCACTACTATACTGATTGTTTTCAACATTTTTCAAAATATATAAAGAGATCAACCAAAGAACTTGTATGCATGCATATGAGCATAACCATTAGATACAGACAGGGGGCGGGGGGTAAGGGCATGTGCTGGGGGTTGGGGGCGGCTGGGAGAGGTCAATGGGGGAAACAGGAACTTACACATAAACTCACAAATGATGTCATAGATTTCTTTCATGGCTTTAATCCTCTGTTCCATTTACGTTGTAGTAATTATACTTCTTTTCTCTTCAACTAATTATATTAATTAAATCCCATTAGTTTAATTTTCTTTTAAAAAAACATGTTAATACAAAAAAAAGAAAAAGAATACCTACTACTATGTACTCCAAACTCCACATATTAAGAAAGGGAAGAGGCCCTCTTTCTTCTGGAACAACTCAGTATATAGCAGGGAGATCCACACATAAACAAATACTTACCACAATAGATTTTCAATGAACAGGATGAAACTGCCATTAGAAACACCAATAAATGTCTTATGTACCTTTGAAAACAAGCCAGAGAAAGACAAGTACATGTGACTTCACTCATAGGTGGGATTTAATGAACATATTAAATGTTGATGGAGATCAGATAGCTGATGTTTCCTGTGCATGGTACAGTGAGGAAGATATTTGCATCACATCACAGGATGAAGCCAATGCTCACTCTCTGGACAAGCAGTTTTTAAAAATGGAAAAAAAATATTCTTTAAAGTGAATACATCTCAATAGCACAAACTAGGAACTAGTTCCCCTTGCTCACTGTTAGATCGATTTATTACTTATCATTGTCAGTAATTCATTGATTCAACAATTTTTGTGAAATTCCTGCTGCAGGCAAGGTTCTTAAGCCCCAGGAATAGAGGCTCAGTCAGGCAGGCACATGCCATGTTCTCCTGGTTTTTAGAATAAATAAATAAACAAATAAATGAGTTGCCACCCCCTTTGTGATGTTTTCCTAAAAGCATCAGAAAGCATAGATGCTATACAGAAAAGTAAGAATTTGGCCAGGATTGTGAATTAAAAAAAAAAAAGATTGCAATCTACATTCTCCATTAAATTTGATTTGGTCCTTATATTCAGTTGAAGGCCTCTCCTCTCACATATCACAGTATGCTACAGTTATTTCCTCTTAACCAAGTCCTAATTCCTTCCAAGACACTAATGAACATCAATAAAGTTGAATCTGTGACTATAATTTTTTTTTTCTGAAGCAGAGATATCTGTTTCAAAAGAAAGAAATGAAAGGGAAAGAAAATGCTTCAAATGTAATTTGTAAAATAGAATTGCCATAGGATCCAGCAATCCCACTTCTGATGTACATCCAAAGAAAATGGAATCACTATCTCAAAGAAGAAAAAAAAGTAATAAGTTTAAAAAAATAAACAATCAAGGTAATTTTAGATTGTGTTTGGTGCTGTGAGGAAAATAAAAGTGTGATTGAAAAGCAAGTAATATTTGGAGGGTGTAAAGGCGGAAGTTGAGTTCCTTGGTGTAGATAAACTGGCCAGGAAAAGAGGAAATGGAACAGGGAGGGTGGAAAGGCCCTTGAGCAGTGGGAGTGTGCTTGGTGTGTCTGAAAAAGAGAGAAAGGAGAGTGGGATTAGAACTTAATGACCCAGAGGAAAAAAATGAAATAAAATAGAACCAGTGTTACTTCAGGGCCAGCACACCACAGGCTTTTGTGGCATTTGGATTTCATACTAAATGGGAGGTTGTCAGGAGAGAGAGACATCAGTGTGAGAGAGAGACATCCATTGGCTGCCTCCAGCATGCCCCCTACTGGGGATTCAACCTGCAGCCTGGGCATGTGCCCTTGACATGGAATGGAACCTGCAACCATTTTTGGTGAACAGGATAATGCCCAACTAACTGAGCCACACCTGCCAGGGTCTGCCTGCCTTTCCTTCCTCCCTTCCTTCCTTCCTTCCTTCCTTCCTTCCTTCCTTC
>NW_005871099.1:6402580-6448403 GCF_000147115.1 Myotis lucifugus | reverse complement strand
CAAGGGGATTTCCCCCTGTCATTGAAGCAATGTAACCAATAGCAGAATCTGTCTAGGAAGTCAGACAAATGGTGTCAAGGAATAACGTAGAAAGCTGTAGTTGGATACAGTTCCCATTAGGTGGGTACCCGGGAAGTTGCATCCTCAGACTGGTGAATGCAATAATTACCAATAGTCAGGCATGTGGCTGAGCAGACAGAGCATAAGGGAATTCAGCAACAAGAGGCAAAGTGCAGTCCTTGGGGCTCCAGCTCTGAAAGGAGCATCAGAGGAAGACAGACATCTCTGGGAAGAACTGAGATGCTACAGGAGAGCCAGAGAAGGAAATTAGTACAACTATTCAGCTTGCAATTCAAGATGGTTTGGGCCATAATGAGCATTGCTTGGAACCGAGAGAGTTTAGAGGGAGGGCTGGCCTCTTAAATTTGTCCTAACCGTGAAGGAAAATGGCCATAAAACCTGAGGCAGGGTAATTCCAGCTTCAAAAGTTAGGAATTGAATGCACAGGACATAAGGAGACCATTAAGTGATGCATTGCACTGAGAATGTGCCTTCCACAATAGCTTTTTTCCCAGAAGTACCCATGAAGATTTGCTGGAACTTCTGTCCTGATAGCACTATTAGATTCTGGAATTCCTTGCTGTTCTTATTTGTTTTCTTTGTATTAAATTTATGTTTCCAAATGTGTGACATGAAACATTTTAAGTGCTGTAAATTGAAACGATGATATTGCGTTGTGAAAATTTTACATTATTTTAATTAGAGATACAATTGAATGCCACCCCTAATGCCAAGTTCATGTGTACTGAAGTCCTTTGACCGTGCACTCTCCTACCCGTGGCCCTTGTCAATAGAGATCCCACTGCCCTTAGGTGAAGGGTAACAGCCATTATTGAATTAGAATTCTTACAGCTAGTCTGCCTTCCGGATTGACTGAAATTGTGTGAAAATAAAACTCAAGGCCCATCTGCTTCTCTAGTTTTCATCCAAGATTCCCTGGAAGGGAACTCCACCAGAGACCAAATATTTGCTGTAGTTGTGTTGCTGTAGTTTTGGAAGCCATCCCAGCTTGGGAAAATACAAAACTAAATTATTTCAAATGTTTGCATGTTCTCTCTCTTTCTTTCTCCCTCCCCTTTATAAAAATGGTAACTTTCTGCAGGGATTTGCCTGACTTCCTAGTATTTAAGAATATTGAGACACATGTTCTAACACAGCAAGCAAGCTGACTCTTTGGAGTATGTAATATGTAATAACTATTGTTGCAGTTGGAAATAAAACTGGATAGTTCATCATAATAGTCAGTATGGCAATATGTTCCTGCATGGATGCATGGAGTGCTTCTACAAACATCTCTAGGAAATTTCATTACCCATTATGGCCTCCATGATTTTGCTTAAGCTGTTCTCCCTTTCTATAATTTTCTTAAACCCCTTTTCATCTATATGTAGTTCATCAATTCTTTAGGTTCTATTTTTGTATATTATATGTTACCTGATACCATAAGTGATCATTAATCATTCTTTCTCCTGGATACCTGGGATATTTGTTATACCGGACCAGAGTTTGGGAAATTTTTTTCTATAAAAGGTCAAGTAGTGCAGCCCAGCCAGTGTTGCTTAGTGGTTGAATGTTGACCCAAGAACCAGGAAATCATGGCTCGATTCCAGGTCAGGGCACAAGCCTGGGTTGCGGGCTTGATCCCCAGTAGAGGGCATGCAAGAGGCAGCCCATCGGTGATTCTCTCTCATCATTGATGTCTCTATCTCTCTGTCCATCTACCTTCCTCTCTCTCTGTGAAATTAATTTTTTAAAAAAGGTCAGATGATGCATATTTTATTTTGGAGGCTATGTGGTCTCTTTTGTGACATCCCACTGTTGTATGAAAACAGCTGTAGACAGTACATGAATGAATGTGCATAGCTGTGCTCTAATAAAGCTTTATTTATAAAACCAAGCAATGGGCCACACTTGGCCTATAGTACATTGTTTGTGGACTCTCATACTTGACAATGCTTGTTTATAGACCTTGAGAGAAGCTTAGCTAATGCTCTCCTATTCTGTGTGGTCGTCTGTCTGAAGGAGAACTGACATAATTAAGGTTACACATTTATGATGGAGCCGGGACTGATAAGCAATTCACCTAAACCATAGCCCTGCATTTTAATTTATGTGTAACTTTCAGTATTTGATGCTATTCTATTTAGCACTGAATTATAAACTGTTTAGTATTATCACTTGTTCTTTCATGTTTAACCACTTCATGTGAGCCCATGTATTATTACCTGTTGTGGAGAAATGGACTATAAACTAGTGTGTATGTGTGTGTGTGTGTGTGTGTGTGTGTGTATTTTTATATATTAATACATATATATGTATTAATGTCCCAAAGTGTTTAGAACAGTATAAGGTATAGAGTAAAATCTCAATAAATATTTGTAATTAAAATCATTCAAGAAATATACAGTACGTGTAGCAATTTTCTTTCTTTTAATTAAATTGATGGGGGTGTCATTGGTCAACATGAACAAGATCTGTATATTGCACCATGGGCCCACCACCCAAAGTCAAATTTTCACCTGTCACCTTATATTAGGATCTAATTTTCATAATTATACGGTTATAAATTACACCTCAATTAAGGAGAATGTGAGATTGCCAGTGCATAAAAGTGCTTCAATTCTGATAATAACTTTACAGCCACCCTTTACAAAAACCAACCAAACAAACAAAAAACCCCACAAATAATCTCTTATATACTCTTATATTTTCTGTTCCCTATTTTTAAAAATTTTTAATTATATGATTTTAAAAAAAGGGACAAATGTAAAATTTGGTATAAAGATGATTTGTTACAGAAGTCAAACTTTTAAAAATGTAATGTGGATAAACTATCTTCAGGTTTTATGAATGCTCTATTTACATTTTAAATTTAAATTAGTTAATGGATCATTTAATCAATTATTCATCAACCTCATTTTAATTACTTTAGATATCACTATCTATACACACTGAAGGTTAACTCTTGGAAAATGCATCATTCATTAGTATTATGCTATGGAGCAGGTTTGGACTAAGAAAATTGTTCCCAGCACTCGGCTATGGATTTCTGACAGGGCTTACTTCCTCATCTCCTGATTACTTCTCAGAGTATGTCACCTGATCACAGAGGCTTTCCTTGACTAGGCATAAAAAAAATCCCTCAACCTCCACACTCCCCCAAGCTGCCTATCCCTCTTTCATATTAACGTCTCTATAGTATTTATCACTATCTCGTAATATAAGTTTACCTTTTACTTTTTAGTCTGTTTCTTTCCATGAAAATGCGTAATATTGTCAATTTCCTCTATTGCTGCTTTTTCTCCTGCCTGGCACAGCATAGGTGCTTGGTGCATATTTGAATGAATTAAAGGAAAATGAATGAACATTAGCACATTCTTCATACAATGAGAAGTTGAGAAATAACAATTACTCCAGTTAAATGCAGGACTGTGGCAAAAGATTAGAAAAAGTTAGACTCCAAAGAGTCAGGAGAGAGGAAATCAAGGTTTTATTTATTTGGGGGTACTGGTAGCTAAACTGAATAGCACATTTTTTAAAGCAATTAATATGAAATCCTTCACTTTAGACACTCACTTTGTGAACTAATACTTTAAAAATAAAATTTTTGTTCATATTTTCATCATTTTACATTTAACTTTCTGGGGAATAAATTCATACACACATGCCATATTTCCCAGAGGCACCTGCAGTATAACTAAGAAAAATAAGAAATCTAACAATGGTTTACAGGGATGGATTTGTTCATTTTAGCTTCAAATTTGTACACACTTGAGGGATGAGATAATAAATAATAATTAATTTTCCTAGTATCATTGGAGATGGAACTCTACTTGAGTGACTTTTCAAGAAAACTAGTTCATTCCTCCTATTGTTAATGTTTTTTCTGTTTATAAACAGGTGAGGTAGAAACCATTCTAGAATATCCAGTGTGACCTCTGTGCCATTGAACGGAGGACTGAGTGTGTACTAACATTTGTTGGGGACTTAGAGCACCTCTCTATAAATCAAGTGTTGTGTGCCCGGCCAGTGTTGCTCAATGGCTGATTCTTGGTCAGGGCACACACCAGGGATACAGGCTCAATCCCCAGTAGGGGGTGTTCAGGAAGCAGCCAATTAATGTTTCTCTCTCATCATTGATGTTTCTATCTCTCTCTCCCTTTCCCTTCATCTCTGAAATCAATAAAACATATATTAAAAACATCAGGTGGTGTGCCACATTGTAATTAAGCAGTGTGCTTTAGGACTCTAAGGTCATTCTGGAAATGTTTTTAGAGTGTGTGTCAAGCACTCTTCAGATCCCTGGAGAGTAAATGTTAAGCAAACTATCGAAAACTTTATTCCCATATGCTTCCAGTAAACTAAACAATTAAATGAGAAGAAACATAATATGTCAGGTGACTCTCAATGCTCTTCAGGAAAATGAGGCAGATGTGGTGCAGAGAGTGACGGTAGCAACATGCTCTTTCAGCCAGGTGGACTTAATGAGCTTGTCTACAGCAATGAAAGATGACTGAGCAGAGCCTGGCAGGAGTAGGGTAGAGCCTCATGGCAGCTGGAATAGTCATTGTGAAGGCTCACAGCAGGAGCAGGCCTGTTGTTGAAGGAAGGGGAAGGGAACCAGGGTGGCTACATAATCATGGACAAGGATGCGGGAATGAGAGGCGACGAAGGAGGTGGCCACTGTGGCCATTGTAGGGCTTCTGACTTTATTCTGAGGGACTGAGAGTAGGAGCCGCAGGACCCCTTATATTTTTAATAGTGTCCCTTTAGTCATTATGTAGAGAAGGATGATAGGGGAACAAGGGAGGAAGTACAGAGACTATGTAGCCTTTCTGATGACTGATGGCCAGATGGCTCAAGGTGGCAGCATTTGGGATGTTCCGGTATGAGAAGACACAGGCCTTGATGCAGTCTCTCAGACAATGAGAGTAGACAGAGAAGAAATCGAAGGGTCGAGTCCTGGGCACTTTACCATTTAGACATAAATAAAATGAGAAAGCTCCATTAAAGGATTTGGAGAACAAGGTGGTAATGAGGGAGGAGGACAAAAAAATGAATGGGGCTATAGAAGCCAAGTGAGGAATAGAATTGAAGGATCACCTGGTACCAACACAGTTGACTATTCAAATATGGGAACTGATGCATTTTAGATGCATTTCAAGTTGGATATTATTGTATTACTATTCCCTAGTCTCTTAGTTCGGGTAGCATTCCTCCTAGTCTTCCCGCCTCCAATCTCAGTGTTTCGGATCCTCTACTCCTATAATGAAGGTTGTCGGGAGATGCCAGATTCCAAAGCCTATTAAATAAACAACCTCAACTTTGCTCATGATGCTGAGAGAGCAGGTCTGAATTGAGGCCCTTAGGCATAAAGCACTGGGTCATAGTTATAACTCTTGAAAGCCAGAAGGTTGTTTAAACTGTTCCTGTGATTTGTCTGGATGTCATAGTTGAGTTGCCTAAATTCTGATCATTTGCTCCATTGTTGTATCATAGATTTTTAAATTTGTGCTGTAGTCAGTAATTATTTTAGCAAATACACACCAATTGTTATATAACGGTTTTTATTAACGCTCCCCCTTCTCTCTTCTTTTCAGAAAAATGTGATGAACCCCTTGTGTCTGGGCTCTCCCATGCAGCTTTCAGCAGCTCGTCCTCCATGTCTGCAAGCTATTCTCCGGGCTATGCCAGGATCAACAAGCGAGGGGGTAAGCAACTTTTATCTCCTATGTCAACAAGTGTGTTAAATAAGAAATTCTATATTTATAGATGTAGTGGCATACTGTACATAGCTGCATGTAACTCCCTCCTCAAAACCAGCCCATACAATCTACTTCATTGTGACTGTCACACAGCTGGCTATCTCTCTATCCCTCATGTCACTCTGCTTCTGCATGTCACACAAGACACTAGTTGATAACCTCAAAGTGGATCAAGGTAGAAAACAATGTAGGGAGGTTATTTCCTCCTTAAGAAGATAAAAAAGAAATTCAGATATGGTTATTTTAATAAACAAGAAGTTTTTCATGTCATTATAACATTCATATGCAAATACCCTTAGGAGAGGAGCCATGTTGGCTGAAGTTCATGCTAAGGTGTAAATGGCTAAGAAGCCACATTTATTGAGGATACATATAATTAGCACAGCATGACATTACTTATCTTAAAGACAAATACAGGCAGAAGGGAATTCCAGAGGGAGAAAAAACATGTATGTAAGGGAAGCTGGGAATGCTGTGGATATATTTTCTTACTTCACTGTTGGCAAGAATCTGTCCTCTGTATATTTGCATTTATACTCTACTTCTTTATGTATTCATACACCATATAAGCATCCAAAAGCAAGAAGATCATATACCAACACAGAAGGGTAAAAGGGTGTAACTTGCTAATTATACAGAAAAGAACAAAATACAGAAAAGAACAAATTCAGTTGAGCCTTATGTTGATACACATTGGCTTCAACTTTTGTCATTATCATTTATTTAAATTATATTCTTCAAATACATTTTAGAAAGATAGAGCTCATGAATACATAGAGAAGCAGAGTATAAATGCAAATATACAATCAGGGGACATATTGACACATGTATAAATTTAATTTTAGGGGTCCCCCCCAATACAAATTCATCTCCTCCGGCCTTGATATCAGGGACCAGTACATGACAAACTGGGGAGAAATGTAATATTTAAATGCAAAATCCACTTGTAATTTTCTCATGTCTTTTGAAGCCTACTTCTTTAAGTCGTTTACTTGTTTGTTTGTCTTAGAACAATACCTAAGTTTTGTGATCTGTATTCTGGATTTATCTCAACATTCTTTATTGAAAGTTTCCCAGTCAGTGTCATTCTGAGTCAATGACAATCAAATGGGTTACTCTTGCCAAAGGGAAGCACAGATATTAAAACGTTGAGAGTTATATATAAGCTATCCACTACCTTACATTTATATAGTATTTTACAGATTAGAAAATGCTTGTGTGTGTGTTCTAGATGTTATTTGATCTTCATAATAACAACCTTGTTAGATAGAATGTTAGGTTAGAGATGCCGATTATTTATTCTGCCAACTTCCTACTTCACATGCCTTTTGTCGAAATAATCCTCCTTCTACTACCCTAAAGGGATTTCCATTCCACCACATGGTCTTCTCTATCTACTAACCATGGATGATGAGAGAGAACGAACCCATGAGCTCAACTGATGCCCTCAGAACTTCTGTGTTCTCTGTTATATGACATAGATTTGGGAACTGAGAGGGCTATTGGGGAAACCAGGAAGGGCCATGTGGAGATAATATGAAAAGAGAATTAAAAGCAGAGACCAAATGGATCCACATAGAAGGTGGATAAATCCTGGTCATTCCTATTCTCTTTTAGGTCCCTGCTGTCATCATGCTATAACTCTGGCTGTATTTCTTTAGACCAGTGGTTCTCAACCTGTGGGTCACGACCCCTTTGGCAGTCGAACGACCCTTTTACAGGGGTTGCCTAAGACCATCCTGCATATCAGATATTTATATTACAATGCATAACAGCAACATTACAGTTATGAAGTAGCAACGAAAATAATTTTATGGTTGGGTCACAACATGAGGAACTGTATTTAAAGGGCCAGAAGGTTGAGAACCACTGCTTTAGACTATGAAATTTACCTTTCTAATTCTAATGGTCACCTCCTCTTGCCTGAGCTAATTTGAATAAATTTGTCTTCCTAGTTACTAAATATCTCCTTATTAAAAACAGTTTTCATTGGCCCCATTTTACAAGTTAAAATGATAAATATAGGAACTCAAAAAGACATCAGCTGCGAGTCTGAACTTGAGATTCTAAAGTGGCATAGCTAGGGACTAGTGGTTCAGGGACACCAATCTATGTCTTCTACTCAATTCTGACACTCTTCATGCCCAATTAAGCCAGATGAAGCAATATCAGTGCTGCACATAAATTTGCCCAAAGAAAGCACCTGAACCTACAATGAGGTAGAAGGTTTAAGGCAAGTTTGATTTATGTTTATATAGTCACAGCAATGCTGTCATGAAATCTCAGAGCTTCTTAAGTGATGCATCTTGGGTAATTTCCTTTCTTTTTCACCCTCTTGCCACTTTGGTTTACTTGGTAGATCCTTCAATGCCGGCTGCTCCTCAGAGAGTTTTTCTTGTTAGATTTACTTCCTGGATAATCCCTACCATGTTAGAAAAAGTCTTCTCTATTAAAAGCAAAGGGCAGAGAGTTGTTGGCAGTGTTTTTTGAAGTTATTTCACCTTTATTTCCTCCAGCAGGGAGAACAGATTGCATTTGTAGACCACATAATTGACGATTGGTTCTAGGAGGAATAGGTATATAACAGACATCTGGAAAGACTGCCTGAGCAGATCCCTTATGTCCAAACTTGTGTCTTAAAGAGAACTGCACTCTTTACCTTCCCTTAAAAGATACCACTGACGTTAATAATTGCCTCCATGCTTTGATGCCTTGGCTTGGGCAAATCATTGTTTTTATCATTTTCTGCTTCCTGTTGTGCAAGAGGGAGCTTTAGGAATTAGTATAACGCCAGCCTCCTCTTCAGGTCACAGGTACAGTCTATATCTACACCTTGGCACCACGTGTCCTAGGCTCCTAGGCGACTCCGCAAAGAATCACACTCTGCTCTTCAGAGGGTTTGTTCCCACTACACCTGGAAAGCAAAATTTTTCTCTCCTTTTTGACACCCTTAATATCAGGTCCTTTAGTTATATTTGTAATCACTTTCTTTCTAATTTCTATTCTTTCTCCCCTTTCCTGCTTTATGTATTAAAAGGATCACAGCTAATTAAATCCCAAACCAGAGCTGATGCACTATGAATTGGGAAAGCGACCACAAAGCCTCCACGAGGACATTGTCTCTCTGGTGCCAGGAATGCCTTAGCCTGTGCTCCTCTGCTCTCTCTTGTCCCTGATCCACCCTTCTGTTCCTTGTTGCCCACCCTGGCAGCCAGTATCTGCCAGATCAAGTACCATTCTTAAACTTGATGAGGAAGCTTTCTCCTTAGACTGTAACATCAAGGCTTAAATTATGAAATAGACTCATCTTTCCAACTGGTGAGCTTCTGTCCACGTGGGCAAATTTCACCCCACTATTTTCCCTCTTTCCCTTCTCCAGCCTCTACCCTTTCTCAGTGTGTCTCTTAATCTGCTCCTTCCTACTCCCTAATGATTCATTATGAATTCATTGGCTCACATGTTTCTTCTCCTAGGAGCATTGGCCTTTTAAGACTAGATCCTTGGGAGCAGGAAAATGCAGGAGGCTGATTTTCTAATATAGCATTGCAGGATATTTGACATTCCTATTTGGACTGGCTATATTTCTTCATCTTCGGATCAGTCTCCTGGAAACACCTGCTGATTTTGCAGGCTCTGATGCAGTGCTGAGCAGTGGGACAAGAATGTCTTGTCTTCATGCATAACTAGGTTCTAATATGGAATCAACCAAGGATGAGTATGGTATTAGTCAATTATTTAAACTTTCTGCATCTTAGTTTCCTGATTCCTATGGGCACTATATAATTTATCACCTAAGCCAGGAACTTTTGACAGTGAGAGAGTTCTATTAATAATTTCACCAGAGTAATCTTGGAAGTCTGGGCCCCCTCTTTATATTTTAACATGAATCAATTATACACTTTAACAGAGCTCTGGTGAAGGCTAAATGAAAAAAATCTGCAGAAAGTGTCGCATTTAAATATTAGTCTCTTTGCAGTCAGTTGCCCTCAGCTCCTCAAAATAATAATGCAAATATTAACATTTTAAAGCAACTGAATGAAATGCCCTTGTCATTACTAAAATGGTGCTTTCCTAAAATGTGATTGCTAGGATTTGTGTGTTTGCCACTGTCTTTGTGTTTCCCCTGTCAACATCTAAGAAAAAATGATATTATAATAATTAAAAGATAAAAATGTTTTAATGAGTTTCACATAATCAGATTGCCTCTTAACATTAACTTAAATGTTGCCCATCTTTTCACCTTAAATTCCATTCATTTCAAATAAAATAGTTTATGTCAGT
This sequence comes from Myotis lucifugus, assembly GCF_000147115.1. NCBI lineage: Eukaryota > Metazoa > Chordata > Mammalia > Chiroptera > Vespertilionidae > Myotis > Myotis lucifugus. The sequence goes on along the minus strand of NW_005871099.1, from coordinate 6,438,297 downwards.
GATTTTAAAGTGTTATTTTGTTCTTGTTATCTTTATATTTTTGAATTAGATTTTAAGGATCTAATATAATATTTAGTAATTTTATGATGTTCAACAAAGCCAAAAAGAATTTTTTGGACATTAGGGAGAATAAAAATAAATGTTTATTCCCCCCTACTCAGCCATATAAATTCTGTCTGATTTTAAAATTACATATTTAAATGATTTCCTTTAAAGGCACCAGTGGGTCTTTGTATTCACCTTTTCAATTGAATGAGAGTTACCATCAAACTCTATTGTATGTTTTATCTTATTCTCTTTACTCCAATTCTCAAATACAAATGAAAATCTTGACTTCACTCGAAGCTTTAAAATTACATGTACAATACATTATACACTTGTATGATTGACCCTTGCTCTGATGGAATATTAAAAGCATGTTCACCAGGAATTGGCTCATAATTTTAGACATGTCTTTAATTTGCAAATACTATTGCTGTTTTTCTGCTGTGGCATCAAATTTTATAATGTTGGAATTTTAATTCCTTCTTTTCTGTCCCCCATAGAAATCTATGTTGGGTTGTGTAGCATTTCCCCTAGAACACTGATTCCCAAGGTGTGTTATGTTACTGTGTTCTCTTGCACCTACACATATAACACAAATGTCCACGATCAAATCAGCCAGACAAATATTGCGGTCTGTTGTCCTCTCTTGGGGAGTGAGAAAACCTCTCCATCATGGGGCATCCGTAGGGCCAGCAGAACATGCTTTCACTCAGGGAGATGCTGTTCTAAAATTTAGCCAATCGCTCTGTACATAATGGTTTTAATTGGGTTTGTTTAATATGCTTAGAAGTACAGTTGTATCCCATGGGTCTTTGATAATAGTGTGATGGAAGATAATTTTTGGTTTGGCAGAGTGAACGAGAATAATTAGAAAAAGGGAGTTTCTAGATTTGGGGCATTTAAGATGAAGAACTTTCTAGTTAATTATTTTAAGGAAGTTGCTGTTCTGCTAGGTTTGTCGCAAAGATCTTCATATTTGTCTGTGAGAAAACCATGAACTGGATTAGAATCAGTGCTACTACATTAACCACTACTACCATCTGTGAAATGGCTCTGGGATATTAACTTCCTGACACTCTCCTTATATCACAATATTAACAGTTGATTGTCTAAAGGAATGGGAAAATTGTGACTAATCAATTAACATATTTGTAATATATCTCTGTAATAGATGCCTTGTAATTTTATTTTACATGCAATATTGAAAACCATGCTATTTGGTAATTGCCTTATAAAGTTTAGGTCAAATGGGGTGGGAAAACTTCACATCTGAACTAGCAAAGAAATATATTAAAGTGAATATTTATTTTGAAAAGCTGTCCAGAATAAATGCATCTTTGTAGATTTGTTGATACAGAGTTACAAGAACTAGATTTCCCCTTTGCCCTTGGAGAGACCTTGGGTCCCTCCCTCCCTTGGTTTAACTGGCTCAGTTACCTCACTTCCATATGAGAAACTTGGGCTACACCACCTCCAGGACCCTGTCTTCTCAGAACACCTCATCTTGGAGGCAAGGTGAACTACAATTTCTTGTCTTGATCCTAATGGATACTTTCTCTTTAATAACTTTGAGAATATCCATGTTATTTTAGCCAATAAAGTTTTTACAAGTTGAAATTTTCTTTCTAAACCATTCTGGAATATATACCAATAGTACCTTTTGGAGGTTAAATGTTTAATTATCCCTTTGATATTTGCTTATTCTATTCAAAGAGAGGCTTTAATACTTTTTACATCTCTGCTAAGAAGGTGGGGAAATTGTGTGAATGGTGTGTACGATAGCAGAAATATTCATCTTAAAACAAAATGCTTCACACAGTCTCCAAGCACTTTCTTAACATGGTACTGCACACACTTGACCCTCAAATAATATTTTCTTAACAAAGAACAATTAAATCAAATTATACTTATTGCATATATTATTCCACCCATTTTTAACTTCAAATACTCATTGCTTCTATGTTGAATTATTTGTTAAATCAAGAATGAATATTTGCTAACATTTTTCAGTTTCCAAAAAATGACGCTTTTTCTTGTTACTGATGTAGCTAATTGTGGTCCAGATAATGATAGAGAATACATAACAATAGCAAACATTATTATCATCATTTATAAATAAAAAAAATTAGTATATGAGTGTACATGCAGAACAATTGGGAAATGGCCCCAGGGTTTGGATGTTCTCCCAATGCTTTCAAACTGTGAAACAGCCCTAGCTCAGGATATTTTTTGCATAGATGAGGCTTCAATTTAAGCGGCTGCATCCAATTGCTAACAGGTGCCTGTAGCTAATAGAACACATTCTGTGGGTCCTTATATGTCTAGCCCATAAGGAACACAGTACATTTTGTGTTTCAGATGCATTGTAGCCTTTGAGAAAAACAAAAGCTAGAAATGAGTAGAGAATGTCCACATGTCACTGTCTGGGAAACTCCCATCAGCTGACCATATGAAGGACTCGGGGCACTGCACAGGGTCCATTTTTTAGGAAAGGTTAGGGCACAAACAACCACACTTGTGAAAACCATGCTTCCAACCCTATTATTACATTTCCTCCATACCAGATGAAGGATTGCATCATTCTTCAATATCTGCTCTTCTATAATTAGAGCAAGTTCCCTGCTTTTTGCCTATTTGCCTTCTTCTCCTAATTTCATTCAGTAAGGGAAACAAGAACAGACCAAATTATTTCCAAGACCATTGGAAGGATTTAATCTAGTTATGGCTCTATTAGCAACCTGGTTAGGTCATACTTATTAGAATGAATAGTCCCTTGTCTTAATACCTTGAGCAAATTAATGACTATTTCACACAATTTTCTTAGGGAAGAATACAAAAATTAGATTGCCTCCCTTTTATACCCATGAATTCCAAACGAATTTAAAAATATTGTCACTAATAAAATTCAAAGCAGTCCAGCCTTTGTTAGCATTCTGCCTCTTCTCTACCCTGCAAATGAGCAATCAACTCTGTTTACTTGATCCCTTGCCTTAAAATGGAGATATATGTTTGACATGAATACTGCTGACAAGAAACCGGGGCATTTAGGACAGTCTACCTTTATTGTTCTTGCCTCTTTAACATTAAAATGTAAACACAAAAGGTGAAAAATTTTATTTGCCAGGTTTTCACCCCAAGGTCACTTTCATTTTACTTTTTCTTAGCTATTTTTATTTTCTTAGCAATGTAAGGAATTCATGTTGTTGTTTTTATTTTGCTTTGTTTTCCTTCTAGGCAGCTTCTGGAATTTATGTTGTTTGTACCTGTTTTCGGCTTTGAAACGGGTGGGCAATGCTGTTTATTTCAGTTGAAGGATCCTTGTTTGAGTTATATCTGTTACCTTCACATCAGCCTACATGAGCAGCCAGGAAGACTGCCTCCAGGGTGAATTATTCTGTGTTCAAAAGTTTGTGCCTGAGCATATGTATGAACGGAGCATAATTACACACCTCTTGTGGGTTTTTCCCTACCCTGTTTCTGACACATACGTATTTCAATGGGTTATTGATCTGAGTTTTTTTGTTTGTTTTGTTTTCCTTTGATTTCAGCTGATGCTTAGAACACCAGATAAGCCATATAGGCTCTGTTGTTAGGGTGATGAAAAGTACTGCAGGTCCTGGAATCCTGTCCTTTTGTTCAAGGTTGTTTCATTATAACAATGATGAGATGCTGCAAGAACTTAGCACGTTCGTATTAATTAGCCTATGGTAAAATTGGTTTTGTTATACTTCCTTTTGTTTAAAGGCATAGAACCTATTGATGTCATTGAGGACTTACCAATATGTTAACTCCCCTACTAATTTTCCTACTTCACTTTTCTGAAAAGAGTGGAAGTAGAAACCGCAGGCTTCTGTAGTCTACATGCTTCTGTGGTATTAGAGGCTTATAAGTGATGGCTAGAGCCTCTTGTTTTCCCTTTTGATAAGGCCACTCATTCCTATAGGGTCAGATAGGTTCCCAGAAGGAGAACAATTAAACAGAGCTTTCGGATAGTACCTTCAGGAGAGAGACACAGGAGGGCAGAACAGATTACCATCCTCATTGTGGAAGGGCTTCCAAAAAATGATGCTTTATCTTGACACTGATGTAGCTAATGACAGAGAATAGATAACAACAGCAAACATTATCATCATCATTTATAAATAAAAAATGTCCAGGGAAGCCAGAAAACCAGAGGGCGCCACCGCTGCCCCTACCCCAATCCTTCGACACCTTATGTCCACACTGTACTGAATTACAAGCAGTTACCACTGGCCTCCAGATTTTATTATGTGGATCATTCTTTATGCAGAATGTCAACATTTTTTTTTTAAGTCACTTGTCCTTAGGTAGTGAGTTGAGGTGTCACCTCTTTAAAAAGTCATCACTGATGGATAGACAGGTACCTCCTCGTTTTTCAAGGTGCACCATGTTTTTATGTCTATCTCAGAGGTTAGTATGCAGCATTGCATTGTAGACTCACCACTTGTCTGACCCTGTGACACTGGGCGTGAGTTTAACACAAGCCCTATGTCTCCTGCATCTGTGCATGTCCAACATCTCATCTGGTCCCTACAAAAACCCTAGGAAAGAATTTATAAGTAATAAAATTTAGTTTTGTGAATAAGAAACTCAAATTCAAGAAAAGTCTAGTTTCCTGCCAAAGGTCAAAGTTAACAGCAGATTTGAGCATTTGAAATAAACTATTCTGACTTTAAAAATCACTCACAGTTCTATTTTCCACATCTTCCCTGCCCATGTGAGCTGCTCTTTAAGAAAAGTTGTAATAATATTTGAGTTGGTTATAGGGCCTAGCTAAAGTTTTCCCACTGGTGTTTTAGAGCGCAGACACGTGCCTCTATTTTATTTTTGAGAAGTATATACTGACTTTTGTCACTTCTTTCTATGCTTATTATCTTCGTTTTAAATAATCAAAGAGTAATAAAGACAATGTTTTAAATATTTACATATAATAATGTATTTTTAAAAGACTCGTCTTTTTTTTCTACACTAAAAGGGAGCCAAAATTTAGACTTCTTCAGTCTTGTTTCTGAATTTGTATGAGATGAGGTGGTAGGCAACAAAGACATAACCGTACTTGAAATATTATATTTATGAAAAAAGCAAATATTGGAACAAAACAATGAGACCAACATTCTGTGTCCCAGAAAGGAATTGAAGTAAGAGAAAACTACTGATGTGCAGCACCAATATGCTCGAATCTCACAGAAGCAATATATAGATTTTTTTTAGTTTCTAACACTCTTAATATTCAAAACACACATGGGGGAAAAGCAGGAAGTCAGGACAAAGTGAATGAATAACAGAAACAAAACTCGACCTCAAAATAAAAAATATCTGAGATCCACCAGGCATACCATAACCTGGGTCTCTGGTATGAGATGGAAGTAATCTGCAGGACTAATAACAATATCCCATTGTGGGATTGCTATCATGACTGAATTATTTCTTCCATTCCAAATGCAGGATTCAGCATTGTCACATTTTGCCTTCCATTTTGTAATTGTGTAGTCGAATGGCCATACTTTCTGGAAACCTGTAGGAACTGCCAAGGGAATTGATTCAATTATTTTTCCAATCTTCTACATATCAGGTATTGGAATAAGTAAAGCAAAAACAATTATTTGCAAGGTATTATAAGACTTAACCATTTATGATGGAAAATAATTTCCTAAAGAGAATGACAGAGAAGCAATACATGCCTCTGGTTTTCTATTAAAACTGTTATATTTGAATTTCCACAATTAAAAGAGAAATCTGGAAGCAAACAGTTGCGTTTTGAACAACAAACAGGGTTTACTGGTATTATATTCAAAGGACTAGCACTAACTGGGCAGCAGGGAGGAAAGAGAGAAACCATGTAACCAATAAGCAGCCTCACCCCTTCCCAAGTGTGAGTGCCAGACTCCAACAGCCATCGGACTTGGAGGAAACACCCAGGTGGTCCAATTTTAGGGATCTTATTGGGCATTCCAAAACAATGCAATTCCAGCAAAAATACTTCCTTACCTGCATGATATACTGAGGGATTTCTTTACAGGGTCTGGAGACAGGCTTTGGTTCCCACAGTCTGCAATCCAGTTTCCTGTGGCTCAGCATGAGGAGACAGACATGTGGGTGAACTAGCCTAGAGATGCCAGCCAGGACCCTCTGTGCTCCTTGCAGGGGAGAGGGTCTCAGAGCAGACAGGGCATCCCATTCAATGAGTAAAACAGAGGGGCAATGCTGGAGTTTTTATTGTTGTTGCAATTCTACATTAATTTATTGTGAGATCTTTGAGCCTTTTCTTCCTATTGATCTGACATACATTTGGAAATCATCAGTGCTCCTTAACAATTGATCAGTAACACAGCAAGGATTCGGTAAGGAGAGAGAGACAGACAAGTTGTCATGGGAAACATGGTCATCAGTCTCTGGAGGGCCAACAATTTAAATTCACACAGACTTCTCACTGAGACTCAAATCTAAAACCCTGTGATTCTATTTCTGTGTATGGGATGAATCAAGACATAAGGCTCACTTTGTTCTCAACTCCTAGGGAACTCCTCCTACCATTTTTTTTCTGTGTTAGGATGGCTCAGCTGGTACAGAAAAAAAAGTCAGATTGATTTCTTCAGAAGCCCTGAAGTATTACCTTGCTAGTTTCACACTCAACAGTGGGAATAACAGAAGGCAGAAGGGGAGAAATGAAAGTCCTGTTGCCGAAAGAGAATTCTGCCTCTCATTGCTGCATGAAATAGTACAGTTATTTATATTTCAGGCACCTCAATTAGACACTCATTATTCATAAACACTTATGTAACTCTGAATAATTCAGGCTGCGAGAGCACATCACCATTTTTTTTCTTTATTTCTAAGACCTTCTGTATCTAAAAGGAAGAACAAAAATTGTTTAAAAAATACTCTTTCTCATCCCAGTTCATTCCAGATGCAACCATGGAGTGCTTACTGCATGCAGGTATCTTCTTTGCTACACTGTTTAACCCTTCTCACCTCCCACTCCAGCCATCCAGCCATCCACTCCTTATATCAGTGGCCTGATCCACACATTCCCATGAGTGTTCCAAGTTTATGTACATAGCTTGTCCTAAAAATTCTGGCTTCTACATGGACTATAGAGGCCACCTAATTCATGAATTCGTTATTGTCTCCTGTTACCACTTTCAAATTTATCTATATAGTAGTTCCCTCTTATATGTGGTTTCACCTTCCACTGTTTCAGTTACCCACAGTCAACTGCAGTCTGAAAATATTAAGTGAAAAATTACAGAAATAATGCATAAGTTTAAAAAAAAATACCGTGTCAGCTGCATGTAAACCTACATTTTTAAGTTTTTGCAAAGTACCTCCAAGAAAACAAGGCTAACACAGTACATTTGGACATGTCTTTTCAAAGAAACAATCCAAACAAGTGGGCAAGGGCCAGTTCTAGTAGAGTGGTTATGTCGGACTAAGATAGCAGCATTGACCCTTTCAGCCGTGGCCCTCTCAAATAGTTCTAATGCATAGTGACACAGGTCAAGACCTGGAAAGGCCTAATAGACAAGACTAAGTGAGTATCAAAATAAGACTTGAGGTGTTGCTGACATTAGAGGGAAAGGTTGAGCCCAGTCGTTCAATAAACATTCACTGAGCTGGACTCAACATTCATTTGCATGTCAGACTCGGACATCTGAAGAGTTGACAAGGGAGCTTGTTAGGGCTTCTGAGATGAGAGCATCTCAGAGAGAAAATGCTTATCTGGAGCACATCGGTGAGTGTTTCCATCTCCAAATTTGGAGAAGGCTTAGATGGCCCCTGAATATCCATAAACATTTGCATAATTTAATAAAGAGAATTATTAAAGACTTTCTCCCCATTAAGTCTTTGATGGACCTGAGTTTCCTTGTGGGGCAGACAAAAATTCTTTCTTCCTTCCTTTGTTTTTTCCTTTCTCCCTGTCTTCTTATGTACTCCCTCATTCAAATTTAGTAAATACTAACTTGTTTTAGTTTTATACTAGAGGCCCGGTGCACAAAAATTTGTGCACTGGGGGGGGGGTGGTCCTTCAGCCCGGCCTGTGCCCTCTCGCAGTCTGGGACCCCTCTGGGGTTGACCACTTGCTGGCTTAGGCCTGCTCCCTGGGGGATTGGGCCTAAGATGGCAATCAGACATCCCTCTGGCAGCCCAGCAGCCCTCGGGGGATGTCCACTTGCCAGTGGGGAGCAGGCCTAAACTGCAGTCGGACATCCTTAGCACTGCTGAGGAGGCAGGAGAGGCTCCCACCACCACCGCTGTACCGGCAGCTGTACAGAGCTGCCAGTGGCTGAGCAGAGCTCCCCATGTGAGAGCGCCCTGACCACCAGAGGGTAACTCCTGCATTGAGCATCTGCCCCCTGGTGGTCAGTGTGTATCATAGTGACCAGTCATTCCCAGTCTTTCTGCTGTTAGGGTCAGTTTGCATATTACCCTTTTACTATATAGGATAGAGGCCTGGTGCACGGGTGGGGGCCGGCTGGTTTGCCCTGAAGGGTGTCCCGGTTCAGGGTGGGGGTCCTGCTTGGGTGCCTGGCTAGCCTGGATGAGGGGCTGGTGGCTGTTTGCATCTAGTCACACCCCCTTCAGGGTGGGGGTCCCCACTGGGGTGCCTGGCCAGTCTGGGTGAGGGGCTGAGGGCCATTTTCAGGCTGGTGGGCGACTGAAGCTCCCAGCCTCTCCTTTTTTTCTTTTTTTTTTATTCTGGGATTTATTTACCTTCTATGGCTGTCACTGGAGCTGAGAGCCAGCTCCAGCTCTGAGACCATGGCTGGCTGAAAGCGGTATCTGGGGTTTGTTTAGCTTCTATAATTGCAACATTGTTGCATCCGGAGCTCAGAGCTGGGCCGCTGCAGGCGGGGAACCTTGGCTTCCTCCATCACTGGAGCAACCAAGCCTCATGTTCCCTTCAGCTGCGTGCCTGCCGGCCGCCATCTTGGTTGGCAGTTAATTTGCATATCACCCTGATTAGCCAATGGGAAACGTATCGGAGGTACAGTTAATTACCCTATTTGTCTTTTATTAGATAGGATAAAGCGATGAGCTTTCATTAAATAGCTCACAACTTAGGGCTGGGCTGGGGCATAATGTGAACATGGTGGCGGTGATAAAGTAAATAAATGCTTTTATAGGTTGCATACTGCATTACTCTAAAGGTCATCATTCAGCCCTGGCAGGTATGGCTCTGTTGGTTGAATGTCATCCTATATAGCAAAGGGTTACCAGTTTGATTCCTGGTCAGGGCACATAACAAGGTTGTGGGTTTGATTCCCAGTCGGGTGCGTAGGGGAGGCAACCAATCGATGTTTCTCTCTCACATAGATGTTTTTCTCTCTCGCCTCCCCTTACTTCATCTCTAAAGTCAATAAAAACACATTTAAAAAATAAAAAAGGTCATTATTCACATTACAGTCCATAGCTGTACTATCCAATAAAATATAAAGTAATCCACCTATCTAAATTTGAATTATTCAATACCCATATTACAAAAAAATTATAAAAAGTTTAAAGATATTTATGATATGTTCTATCTAACCTAACATATCAAAATACTATCATTTCAATATGTAATCAACATGATTAATTAGACATATTGCTTTCTATATTCAGTTTTAAAAATATGGTAGACATATAGCACACCTTAATTCAAAAGCTAAATTCTCATTAGAAATATTTAATCTATATTTAAGTTTCATAAAATTTATGGTTGAAAAGCTAGTCTCACATATCCAAGTGTTCCCAAAATAGTTAAAAGCCCTCCAATTACTGAATTGAGTACCTGTTTTTAAATATAAGTTTAAGTTAATTGAACTAAAGTTACAAATTTAGTTTCTCACTCTCTGAGACAGGTGCTAGTCTCCCTGGCCACCTGGCGGGTGTTCAGTAGCCGCATGCACTAGTCAGCTTGGATGTGTGGGACTGCTGGCTCTGGGGGTTTACAGGGCACAATCACATGCAGTGACATTAACCTTTGTGGAAGAGTCAGAAATTAGTGAAAAGCAGGTGGTGGTGTGGAGACAACAAAATTGTAGTAACTGGAACACTGGGGAGAGAGCTGGGTGTTTAAGGTCAACCTACAGGACAGCCTCAGTTTAAAGGGAAAAGCAATAATGGCAGAGACGAGAGTGAGGTAGCTGTGATTTTGTGTTGGAAACGTTTTAGAATAGTGTAGAGTGTGGGGATTCCTCATGGCTGTGGGATGTGTAGGAACTAGTATTAGCTGCAGCCTGAGGGTGGCTCTGGGGGCCAGCGGCCAAGTGCAGCCTCTGGCCCCCAGGTTGGATTTCCTCCAGCTGAGTGCTAGCCAGCAGTATCATTTGAAGCTGAAGAATAGTAGGGAATGTGTGGATCACAGCTCTAGGGAGCCCATAAGAAGCTCCTTTAAGATAAAGAGGTTTGTTTACTGTTGAAGAAGGAGCTCTGCTGGCTTCCTTTGTATTTCAGGACATGTATCAGCTGTGTGATGTTTGTTGAGATTGTATCAGGGTATGCCTGGCCAAAAGTCCTTCATCAGGCCCCAGACTCAGTTGCTGACTCTGCTGTTGACTGTGCCATGGTGCTTTGCGTTGGACGGCTGGAGGTAAACCCTGTATAGGAGCCAGAATGGCTCGCGGTGTTAGGGAGAATGATATTCTGTCATTGAAGACTGAACTAGATGCCTTTGGATGGTCTGTTTCACTGGTGTAACCCTAGCAATACCGACCTAGATTTGTCACTGGGGCCCAGCCTAAGCCCAGGTGGAGATAAAGTTGCATTCATATATCTGAGCATTATATGTAACCTCCTGTTTAGTATGAGTCAAAAAGTTTGTCCAAATCATTACATGTGCATAATTTCTATTAAGTTTGAGAGGATTGATGATTAGAAGGGGACAGGAGGACATTATTTAATAATTACAAGAGAATGCATTCTTCAGCAAGGATAATGTACCCCATTAAAAATAGAAACCACTCAATTATTTCTCAGCTGAAAAGTACCGGTATCATAAATAGCATGACCTTAGAAGACATCAGTCATGATTTAAAGTCCCCAAATGGAGATTAAAGTATTAATAGTCATTGGGTAGATGTAATTTTCCAGAGGTGAGAACTGATATACAATAGATTAAATAATTTTCCCCGGGTACCGGTCATGTCTTTTGGAGCCAGGATTATTATCAAGGTCTACCTAACTTTGTGTATTGTTCACAGTGAGGAGCTGCCTACAATTTGGGAGGCCCCAGAGCTGCCATAATAAGTCAGAGATGGCATAATGTACTATGTTCATCCAGAAAAAAATAAAAAGCATTTCAAAGTAGCAAAAATCTGTCCCAACATCATTTCATAAAGCAAATGCATAAAGCAAAAAGGAAAAAAATGATGGTATCAAATACTACTTTAAGTAGGTAATTGAAGTCTCTTGGAAATATCTATTTAGAGAATTTTCTATGTGCTTTTTGCTGCATTAGTTCTGTAGACCTTATATATTCATCAAGTTCTGATCTAAAATGCAGCATCTCTGAAGATAACCTCCCACTTTATAGACTACAGACAGAGTAGTCAAAGAAAGTATAATTCAATGGTGCCCATTGCCTTTGAGGAGTTTTCAGAGGAAATTTTAAAGAAAAAAATGCTATTACATAGACATAATGTAAGTATATGGATATATCAATTTTTCCTTAAAATCTGAACATTGATAATAAAATATAAATTCTCACAATAAAAGAATACTTCTTTAAACTATACAGCTTACTGGGAATTAGAATATAATTGATAAGTATTGAAAAAAAAGACCAACTATTTTAAACAATTCAATTCTGTATATTGACTTTTTGCTGACCCTGCACTGCTTCTCTGCTACTTTCTGGGTTCTCACTTCACTTAGCGTTTCCCAGGATATAGTCTTGCACCACAGATCAACTTTCAAGGACCAATTACTTCAAAGTAAAAAAGTATTCCTGCTAAGATGAGGGTTCACATGAAAATGAAAGTGTTCCTGGGGAAAGCCAGCAAGGATGTAGGAAGTGACATGGACAACTTAAGCCAGTGCATAGTCTCCAGCCCTATCCTGTGAACTTGACTTTGGTTCCAACTCCACAGGGAAGCTCTGGAACTAGCCAGAATAGCAGCTGGGAACTAGAGTATTTATACCCCTACATTCTTCAGACATTGATTAATTTTCACTAAATTTCAGGTCTTCTATGTTCAGGCAAGGTGAGTTCTGGCCACCAGAGGGCATTCTGCAGGTGCTCAATTTTACCTAATAAACTTGAACCTCTCCATATCTTATGCCTCTGACAGTATCCATATGAGCAAATCAGTTCTGCACAGCCATCACTTCTGCCCCATCATCCCTTCCTAAAAAGGTCTTGTGTCTCCAGCTGTTGGGCGGAATTTAATCACATGCCTCTACCCTAGCAGCAAAGGAAGCTGGGCAAGTGAACCCCTCACATGCCTCAAATGTGAGAGCTGTTTAACATTGTTAAAAGATATTAGAGAATTGCATAAAATTCTAGAGAGCGACACACTTATCACTCAGTGTTCTAATTGTAACAATAGCAGCCACACTAGCTGTTCAAACAGAGGAGAACTTGTTAAAGGATATTAGAGAATTGCAGGAAATTCTAGAGAGCGACACACTGCCACACACACAAGCTGACTTGCAGGACCCCACTTTGGCCTGGGAAGGCCAGGTGCCTCTGACAGCATCATATGAGCAAATCAGTTCTGCACGGCCACCACTTCTGCCCCATCATCCCTTCCTAAACAAGGTCTTGTGTCTCCAGCTGTTGGGCAGAATTTAATCACATGCCTCTACCCTAGCAGCAAAGGAAGCTGGGCAAGTGAACCACTCACATGCCTCAAATGTGAGAGCTGTTTAAAACTGCCCAGTGGCCAGAGTCTGAGCAGTGTCTTCAGGCGCAAGGAGTTACCTAGAAGAGGACTCATCAACCACTCCAAACAAGAACCCTCAGAGGCTTATGTACTAGTAATCGATAGAGATGATCCGTACTTCGTATTTTAATTAGTAGCAGTAAGTAAAGTTCCACATAGAGTTTAAACTGCTTAAATACATTAACTTACTTTTAAAAGTCAACAAAATCTATTTGGTGGATCCTCCTGTAGGACTTACACTCAGGATAGAGAACAATGAGCTAGCCCTGCTCTGAATTTTTCAATGAGGTCATGGAGGTGTCAGCAACAAACATTACATCCTGTCATATGTCATGTGTGAGAAGTAAAAGTAAAGTGCCCTGGAAATGTGTTAAAGGAAACGTCTTCCTTTAGGATGAGCCAGGAGAGGCTGCATTTATTTGCTCAGAGAGCAAATATTTACCAAAGGCATTTCATTTAGCGAATGAAGGTACAAAGTCAAACAACATATGTGTCTTGGAAATGCTAAATTTTCTGCTGACATTGAAAACTACATTCAGAAATAAAAGGTTTTTATTATCAAGAAAGATGTATAGGTGGGAATACACAGAGAATTTTCAGGGTGAGGTGATCTGTTTAATTTGACTAAAAAGTTGGGTGGTCCCGGAAATATGGCAGGGTGAGGGGAAATGTCTTTATTAAGAACTCAGGTTTGACTTTCTTTTTAGGATTTTGCTATTTTTCCAGTGAAAAGATGGATGTGATAAAAGCAAGGTGTTAGGCAGTTTCCATGGGCAGCATCCTGTAGATTCGACGTGCTGATAATGATTAGAAAGCTACTTCATTATCCCAAGGAACAGATAAGAAGGAGCTTAACTGCATCATGGTAAAGAGAACAGAGTGGAAAGTGAGATTCAGATTATATGGATTATATGGATTCTGTTGTTGGCATTTTATTTAGTGTGGGGAGGAAGGCATTCGTGATTCTCAACCACCAGGCATTAACATCCTTAGAAAAGTGATGGGAAACACAATTTAATAGAAAGACAAATAGTTTAGATAAAATGTGTTGTGTTTAATGTGCTGTATTAGTTTTCTATGGCTGCATAACAAATTGCCACAAACTCAGTGGCTTAAAACAACACCCATATTTGAGTTCACAGTTGTCTGGGTCAGAAGTCCAGGCTGGACTGGGTTCTTGGCTCCGGGTGACACAGGGCAGAAGTGAACATGGTGGCCAGACTCAGTCACTTGGAGATATTGAGAAGAATCTGCCTCCAACCTCGTTCTGGTTGACAGTTGACTCCTTGCAACTGTGGAACCAAGGCCCCTGTTTTCTTCAGCTAAGCAAGCCTTTGCACAGAAAATCTCTCTCCTGCTTTGAGTTTGAGAAAACTTTCTGCTTAGTTGGTTAGATTATGCTGTCCAGAAACATCTCTGTCATAGGGTCAACTGATCAGCAACCTTATTGAAAATCTCTAAAATCTTCTTTGCTATATAGTGTAACTTAATCATGAGTGTGCTATTTCAGCATATTCACAGGTAATGTGAGGTATTGTGTGCCAAAAAAAAAAAATAGGTGTTAGTACCAGGGTTTGGTCCAGCAGGCGCTAGATAGATGACTTTTTCCAGAAATACAGATGCATATAATTTCAAAGATAAAATCATGAAATATTAAAAGAATTGTAAAAGTGGCAGTGAATTATTTAGAAACAGTGTCCCTGCATGCATGCTACAATATTCAGTTGGGTGTTAAAATGTATGCTCCCAGGAAGGCCTCGGTATAGCTTTATGTGAGCTGCATATTTTCAAATACGGCTGGAATGCAGTTGGAAGCTGTTGAATGCCTTCCTCTGGCTCCCCTTCTCCTTGCAAAGCTCCCTTTGATTTCAAAGGTGCTTCATTCCCAGAATGAGAAATTGATGGTGGGAAAGTTTAATCCTTCTAAGCGAAGGTTTGAAACAGGTTTTTCAGTTTACAGATAAAAATTCTACCTTTGGACTTTAGCATTGTTCAGGTTTACCTGAGATAAATCCATTTGCGGTAGCCTCCACCTTCTGACTGCATCTTCAGGTTCTGTCTGTTTCCCAGGTGGGGTAGCAGGCAGGAGGGGAGAGGGTAGGAGACAAGATGCTCCCCTCCCCTGAAAAGAGGTAGAGCTATCCTACGACTGCTTATGTTTTTAGTCACGGAAAGCAAAAATTTACTGATCCTACTTTTAGATGTTAATGATTTATTTGCTAGGAAAACCATATTTTTGCTTCAGGTTTATTCATCATGCTTGCTTATAAAGGAAAATTTATTCTGTCCTCGGGATCCCAAATCTTTTCAAGTCTACAAATATTTATTGAATGCTTTTGGATAGACTCTGGAGGATGCAAAGATGAGTCATATATGGCCCTTACCTCCAGGGACTTTTAATCTTCCAGGATGGAGAGGTAAATGCATGTTTCCTTTCTGAATGGAAAGATATAACGAAGCAAAAGATATTGAAAATGCTATTACTATGCAAATTATTATAGCCTAGCCACATCAAATCTTTTGTTGTATGAGGTTAGATATTAGTAAATATAAAAACAATTACATATACAATATAACAAATTCCATTCTTATAAAAGAACTCATAAATACCACTTCTAACTACACTTCATATGAAATTTCAGAAAGAGGTTTGATTAACAAAAAATAACACTTATCAGCTCTAAAGTATAACTTGAAAGTCACACAAACCCCACTCTCAGAGATGGTCTTCTCTCTCTTCCCATCCCATGCCCCGTAATCCACCTGCAGTTATAACCATTTCAGTATCACAAGGCCCACTGTCATCCTTACTCAGGCCTCCTGGCTCAGAATTCTCTTGGCTACTTGGTCGTACCGGCGCCACCTACTGGCTGAAACATTGTCTTAGTTCTGAAGAACAATAGTGAAACAAGAGACAGTAGTGGAGTCTTGAGATATCATGGACTGAGAACACACAGCCAGTGGGCTTGTAGGAGAAGGTTTTCTCTAGCCCCTCTCAGTAAAGGAAGTAGTCATAGTGTTGTGGGTCTTCAAAGAGAACAAGAAAGATATGAGCCAGTTATAAGCATCAGAGAGAAGAGCAGGTGGCTGATGAGATCTCCACCCTGACAGTGGTTTTTACCTGAGCCACATTAATTACATTTAAATTCACAGGATAGAGGAGGATGGAGAAATAGCTATTATAGACTTAGAGTTTCAAGCAAATTACTGGGTACAAGGCACACCTATACAACAATGATGGTTGAATCTGTAAAAGTAGAGGTTTGCTTGTTATTGAGAAGCAAGGTAACAAAATTAAAGGAGGTCCTGGCCCTAGCTGGTTTGGCTCAGTGGATAGAATGTCTATCTGTGGACTGAAGGGTTCTGGGTTCAATTCCAGTCAAGGGCACATGCCCAGGTTGCAGGCTGCAGGCTTGATCCCTAGTAGGAGGCGTGCAGGAGGTAGCCGATCACTGATTCTCTCTTATTGATATTTCTAACTCTCTCTTCCTCTCCCTTCCTCTCTGAAATCAATAAATATATATATTTTTTTTTAAAAAAAGAAAGGAGGTCAATGTGTGAACCAGGAGGTCACAGTTCAATTCCTGGTCAGGGCACATACCCAGTGTGCAGGCTCCAAGAGACCAACCTATGTTTCTCTTTTATCCATGTTCCTATCCCTCTCCCTTCCTCTCTCTCTAAAACCAATAAAACATTTTTTTAAAATATGGATATTAATTGTCCTAGTTTGGTCATGTCCAGCACACTATACTGTATGTCTATCATAACACTGATCCTGATCAGGAGGGGAACAGCTATCCAATAGGAATAGTTGTCCAGAGCAAGTAAGGAAAAAGGAGGTGAGTAATGATAGAAAGTTGGCACCATATAAAATGGTATATGTTCATTTAAACCATGGTATTAGTCCCCCTCTTATTAACACAGACTAACCTAGCTGCAATATTTGAGAATGAGAATAATAAAGAGCAGAACTCATTAAAAAAAGTGTAGCTGGCCAGAATAATTAAAGCTGTATGTTTTCATATTTTCAGGTTGTGATAAGTCAGGAATTGAGTCACTGTTGACACAAAATAGGTCAATCTCATTTAGCAGCATGCCCTTGTAAATTAGATGGCTTCTCATCACGTCTTCCTGATCCATGATTCTACAAACGCCTGTCAAAAGCTTTAATGGTCCCAGGCAGAACACTAATTATGTGTCCTGCACTAGCCATTACAGTAAACTAAACCTCTGTGACTGCAGGGGGGAGGAGAGAGATAAATATTTCAGTAATATATTTGCAATGTAGTGAGGCACCATCCTGAGGCACAAATGTGTATAGTATCAGGACTTGTTTCATGTTTTCACCTTAATCTGCCTTTGATCAAATGGGCATGGAACAAAGATGAGAGACCCCTGACCTGGGAGCAGGATCCAGTTCTCTAGTTGGATCCTATACTGTTTCTAGAGAGATGATGTCATTCTGGCCACTATAAATCAGGCCTGCAAATGACAGCCCTTCAAAGGCGTGGCTTCCCCTGGCCCATCTACAACAATGCAGCAAAACACAGTGCTTAACACACAGATTCCCAGCCAGGCTCCCTGATTTCAAATCCCCGCTCTGGCCCATCCTATGAGGGTGGCACAGTAATGGGACCTACCTTATAGAGTTGCTGTGAGGATTAACCTAGCTAAGATTTTTAAAGTATTGATAACAATGACTGGAACATGGGAGGCACCACAGAAGGGCATGTTAAATGAAGGAATAAATAAAACAAATGTATAAACATCCTCTTAAGTAGATGTTAAGAGCTTTTTTAAATATTTTATATCAATTAAAATTGAAAAACATTACATATTCATTAAAGAAAGTTTAAAAATTAAATAACTGTAATTAGAAAGAAAATAAAAATTGCCCATAATTTTATAAACTGGTATTAACTACTGGTAATATTTGAGTGTAGGCTTCTCTGCTTTTACACACAAAATTGGAATTCTACAATATTTAGTTGAATATATCATTTGTAATGCCATTTTTCACTTATAATTTTATAAGCATGATCTTATAGTCTGACATATTGTTAATACGATAGCTATTTATTAAGCTGGTTCTCTATCATTAGATGATATTCTGTGATTAGATACTGAGATGAGTTCCCCTATTTTCACAATTTTATTTAATGCTGTAATAAACATTCTTGACGTAAGTTTTTGCCAGCATTCAGAAGAATGAGGATACTGGAAATAAAATTGCTGGAACAAAGTGAAAGAACACTTAAGGTATTTGATAAATATTGCCAAAGTCACCTCCAGAATGTCATGTTGATTTGCCCTTGAAGTATAACTACTATTTCTCACAGTGACAATAGCGTTACACCCAGGTCAGTTCACCTTATGTAACCCACCACACCTCAGAACCAACTGAGCCTTCTCCCTCCTCAGCCTGTTTCTCTTCTCCTTGTCTCTGTCATCTCTCTGCCTCTCTACCCCTGTGTTTTCTTCTTGCTTGCCCTTTGCTACTAGATTTTAGTTGCTGCTAAAAGACATGTATTGTGTTATATGTTCTCCACAAGATTCATGGACTTTATTTTAACTTCAAAGTAATGCCCCCCATATGGCAATTAAGAATCTATCAGTCTTTAAAACTCATGTTCTTTTCTCTGACATATTATATTTGCTCCTGGCCTTAAATGCTGTGGGGCCCCTAGAAATCCACGTTTTAGTTTTGGCTTTAAGCGTGGAGAAATAAGAAATGTCTTGGAAAACAGAAAAATTATTGATATGATGTTGTTACTGCAGCTTACGAAGTTTGTTACTTTTCATTGGAGACCGAGTTTATTACATAAGCAGCCTGTCTCATGTTTCTTGCCATCTCGCAAGTACATTCCCTAATATAATTTATTCATTGAAGCCTACGATTGTGTTTCTGCCTGAGGGGTTTATTTTCATCTCCGTACAATATACAAAATTAAACCCCAAAGACCAAAGCATTATATGTTTCAAATAATTCTTCTACAGATATTTATAATGTATATTTCATGTAATATAACAAGATCCTGTGCATCGATCGAGAGCACTGTAAAGAATGCAAACTAAATTACAGAGTGTGGCTCACATGCATTGCAGCTTCGATGGTTTCATTAATCCGAGCGTAGAAAATCCTTCAAAAGGCAGAGAGCAGGTTTCTGTTCTTTTTAAGCTGCTTTTGCTCCCTTTTGACTTTGTTAATTTTTCTGACTTAATTATCATTCTTATTCTTTATTGTATTATCAAATTTTTCCCTTTACTAGGAAAAAACTCTTCCCCTGACACACCCAAATATAAATGAAAGAAATACAGATAATAAATCAAAGTCAGCTGCACTGAATTTAACTTACACTGATTGACTCTTGAGCCCAGAGTTTAGAATAGAGCAGGTTGGGATTATTTTTTTTAATCCTCACCCAAGGATATGTTTTTATTGATTTTAGAGAAAGAGGAAAGAAGAGAGAGTGAAAAACAAACAAACACCCACACACATTGATGTGAGAGAGAAATATGGATCAGTTGCCTCTTGTACGCACCCCAACCGGGGATTGAACTGGCAACCTGGGTATGTGCCTTGACTAGATATTGAACCCACAGCTTTTTTGGTGTACGGGATGTTGCTCCAACCAACTAAGCCACCTTTCCAGGCTAACAGGTTTGGATTTTATTTATTTTTTATTTTTTTAATTTTGTTTTATTGCTTAAAGTATTACAAAGAGTATTACATATCAGGTTTGGATTTTAATTCAGACTCCTCCCCTGGACATCTGTGTAACCTGGGGAGAATGAGTCGCCCATTCATTCTTTCACTTTCTCATCTTTAAAGTGGATAAAACATCAATTTCTTAGGGCTGTGTTGAAATTTTAAAGAAATAACCTGCTTAGCTCAGTGCTTATCAACAAACTTGAAGTAAATGGAGGAAAAAAAACAAGTGTTAACAACAGTGTAGAACTCTTTTGCCTTGTTTGTCTAAATAAAACAGCAGATCCAAAAAAGAAAGTATAAACTACAACCAAGTCTTTGGATCCCATGCTCACTGAGCATTTGAAAACTGCCTATAGAGCATCCTATCCTTGATAATTCTTATTCTGTAAACAATTTATAGATTTCTTAAAAAGTCAGTAATGTGATTAAATCACCAAACACTCTGAAAACAAAGTTGAAGTTGAATTGATAGCAGTGACAGATGAATGATATGAAGACATGGGCTTTAGCCACACCCATTATTTTCAATACCTTAAAGCTATAAAAAATAATTATAATAATATACTAGAGGCCTGGTGCACGAAATTGTGCATGGGTGCGGTCCCTAGGCCTGGCCGGCTATCAGTGCTGATCAGGATCCCCACCTCCCCGCCTCCTTCTTCACTCGCTGCCAGTGTCCGCCACCACCCACCCCCGGTTCCCCATCCCAGCCTGGGGCCCGGCCCCGATCACGTGATCGGTGCCTGCCAGCTGAGGGGAGAGACCAGGAGGTTAGCTGGCAGGCCCCATTAGCGATTGGGGCCTGCAGGCTGGAGGCAGCTCCTGCATTGAGCGTCTGCCTCCTGGTGGTCAGTGCCCATCATAGTGACTGGTCATTCCAGTCGTTCTGTCTTAAGGGCCGCTTAGGCTTATATATATATATATATATATATATATATATATAGTAACAATGCAGTAGCTATACAATGTCAGCTTCAAGATAAATCTTTTGTCAACTTCTGGTCTGACCAGATTAATCTCCCAAGTCCCTATTATATAAAAAAATTACGAAGTATCCACTTATCAGAATGACATGAGTGTAATGTTTCCTGAGATTTATAGCACTTATTAAAAAAGAAAAGAAAATATGAATAACTTAAAGAAATAATGTGGTCTCATTTTAAAAAATTATTGATTGCTTTTTATTATTGCTTTTTTTTTAGAGAGAAAGGAAGGGAGAGAGACATTGATTTGTTGTTCCACTTACTTATGCATTCATTGGTTGATTCTTATATGTGCCCTGACTGGGGATCAAACCCGCAACCTTGGTGCATCAGGACAATGCTCCAGCCAACTGAGCCACATGGCCACGGCTGGCCTCAGGTTTTAAAAAAGTAACTTTATTTTTCAGGTATTGAAATGTATTCTGCAATTCACTGACCAATAATTACATTGAAGTTATAAAATACTTAGAGTTAGTTGCTAACTTTCACCTCCTCTGAGAGCTTATTTTCAAGATGACAAATGCTCTTCCCTATGACATGACTGTAGTGAAGGCCTGGTTCCACATTGCTTCACAGCTGAGTGAGAACAATATCAAGAATTCAGTAGCTGTACTCTTGTAGATGCCTTTAATCATGAAGAGATTCTTATGTATTTGTATGTAATATAAATTTCAGCCTATCCATATAACATTATAGTGATTTTTAAGTTGTACCTCCTCCCCAGCAACATATATATTTGTAATTTTTGAACAATTAGAATAAAAATTAGAGTTAAATAAACATTAGTAATTTTCTATACTTTATATTTTTCCTCATTTGTTCACAACATCCTTTTTCTATTTTTTCTTTCATATTCTTTATTAGCTTCAAATATCTTTATTGGTTCTTGAACCAGACAGTTCTAACAGTTGTATTGAATGGATAGATCTCTATTAATGGATGGTAAGAATTATCTGTCTTTAACCCTCAATTCAAATTATAACAGGAGACAGTGTTACTAATGGAGCATGATGATTTTGCCTTTATTTCAGTATTAAACTAGTGATGCTTCATTAATTTTTAAAGGGATTTGATTTACCTATTAAGAACTTTATAGAATCCCTTTACTTTTCATTTCTTAAGAAGGCCAAAGTAATTTGCATACTCCTCTCAATTTGATGTATTTTTTTCCATGCTTCTTCATTTAAAAAAATCACATTTGAAAACAAAACTACATTTGAAACAAAAGATAGATGTTGTCAAGTGTTTCAATCTTTAGTGGCCTTTTATTTTAAATGTCTCTTATAAATTCATTTTTTTCCTAAAGAAAGTACTGGCTATGGAATTAGACTCATCAGAGGTCAAACTGAGTTCTGCACTTTGTTCTCTGTGGCCTGGGCCAACAACAAAAACCCTCCAAGGTTTTGTTTTTAAACTTACATAAAAATGTAAATTGTGGTAAAGATAACTTATAAGTCTATTGCTATATATGCTCATTGAATATAAACTTTTTATATTAGTTTTTATTTATGGGGATGAGACTAGAGATTAGTATCCCTATTATTTAAAAAGCTCACACGATGGGATAAGAATATTATAAAGACATCAGCGAGTAAATAGACAAAGGCTATAATGAGATTATTCTAGTAGTAGTTTTATAATTAGTATATGTGTATATGTGGGTTGAAAACAGTCAACATCACCAGTTAAAACCACAGTGATAAACCCTTTCACATTCTAAAATAGTAATAATAAATAGAACTAGTAAAGATATAAGTGTTTATTCTATACCAATCCTGGACCATATTAATCATAATTTTACCTACTTTTAATCAATGTATTTTTATTTCCGTAGTCTGCTCTTTTCAAATATAATCTATATATATAAAAGGCTAATATGCTAAGTGTCCCTCTGCCTGTTCAACCCATTGCTATGATGCACACTGACCACCAAGGGGCAGATGCTCAATGCAGGAGCTGCTGAGCTGCAAGTGACTTGGCAGAGGCGGTGCTCTAGTGATGCACCATGAAACCAGAGATGAGGGAAACTGATTCCTCATGGGGTCCGTGTGATCCCACCTTTGGCCGTGGGTTATGTTGTTGCTGGGGCACTGATGGCCTGAATCTGGTTTATTGCACACTTGCATTTATGTTCCATATCCTGTAGGACAACAACTTTGCAGAGTTCACTCTTGTACTCCGGAACCCCTCTGGGGATGTTGGAGAGCCAGTTTCGGCCCGATCCCCACAGGCCAGGCCGAGGGACCCCACCTGCTGGAGGGACCCTGCTCACTCTGCAGATGCTGGGGTGGGACCATGGTAGGTTGGCCCCAGGGTGGCCGCCCATCTCACCTAGTCTAGTCCTGCCAGCCACCTTCTAATTAATTCCCTTTCAATGTGCACAAATCTGTGCACTGGGTCACTAGTCTTACTAATAAAAGCCTAGATGTTCCTCATGCCGTCACGCCATGATGCCCTCACATCGTCACAAGATGGCTGCACACCAAGAGGGGGCGGGTCCCAGCAGCTGCTCCACGCAGCTTCTGCCTGGGTTCCCGCAGCCCCGCACCTGCTGTGGAGGTGGGACCCCCGGCTCCGGCCTACCTCTTTGGGGCAATCCATCGAGAAGCCCTGGATGGGTGGGTGGGGCCTACCTCTTTGGGGCAATTGATCACAAGGCTCCCGCACTGTGAGAGAGCACAGGCCAGACTAGTTTTATAATAATCTTTGTTATTATACTAGAGGCCCGGTCCACGAAATTCATGCACTGGGAGGCGGGGGGTTCCCTCAGCCCAGCCTGCACCCTCTCCAATCTGGGACCCCTCGAGGGATATCCGACTGCTGGTTTAGGCCTGATCCTGTCCTAAACTGGCAGCTGGACATCCCTCTCATAATCCGGGACTGCTGGCTCCTAACCACTCACCTCCCTGGCTGCCTGATTGCCCCTAACCGCTTCTGCCTGCCAGCCTGATTGACACCTAACTGCTCCCCTGCCAGCCCGATCACCCCCAATTGCCCTCCCCTGCAGGCCTGGTCACCCCCAACTGCTTTCCCCTGCAAGCCTGGTTGCCTCAACTGCCCTCCCCTGCCAACCATCTTGTGAAAATGTGGGGGCGGCCATCTTGTGACAACGTGGGCGCAGCCATCTTGTGATGTGAGGGTGTGAGGGTCAATTTGCATATCACCTCTTTATTATACAGGATCAGTTGGGTATATACTTTCTATGCAATTATTTTGTCCAAATTTCCATAACTTTCCCCTGTCTATGAACATTTAGATGTTCCCAGTTTCAGTTGATTATGAATGGATTAAGAATAGTGGAAGAAACATCATAAGATGTACATATCTCTTTCCTTTGTGGAAGGAGTGGCAAGCAATGAGAGCTATTTCTATAGGAAAAAAAAAACAAAAAAAAAAACCCACAAAAAAACAGTCCAGCATTGGCAAGGTAGAGTTAATATATTGAAGGCATGATTGCATTTTGATTATTGAAAAAGATATGTTGCTACATTGAGTCAAAAAATAATATAGTTGAACACTTCCTCTTCCTAGACAAGCTTTTATGTTTGGTTTTCCGTGGCACTACACTCTCTTAGTTATCTTCCTACCTCTAAATAGTTATTAAACATTGGCATGTCCACTCAAGTCCTGGACTCTCCTCTCTTCTCTCACTCAGTCAGCTCTTTTAAGGCCATCCTTAAATATTTGCCTAAACTTCTATTCTGATCCCTGACTTTTTCCTGAGATCCTGGTTTCTATGTACAACATACTTGGAACTATGACATAAATGTCTCATAGACATCTCAAATCAGATTTTCTTCCCCAAATCTATTTCTTTAATAATGTTGCTTATCTTGGGAACCAACACCAATATACTCTTGTTCCTCAAGCCAAAATTTCTGGAAGCTGTCTTTGCTGCCTTCTTTACCCTCAACATGCCACCACTAACCTTCACCCCAAAGTCCAGGCCAGTAAGCTGTTCTGCCAGCTCTATCATCTGTCTACTTCAGTATAAATCACTTACAATACACCTTCAATCAACTCACCTGTGATGCCTTCACTTCTGCTGCTGGCCTCTGTACTCTGTTATAATTATTCTTCATGTTGCAGTTCTAGTGTTACTGGCTTCCAACATAAAGCAAAGTTATCACTGTTATTTGATCACAAGTTGCTAGGTATCACAAGCCATCTTGGAGAAATTCAAAATATCTTATCCTTTCTGAATTATAAGAGAAACATATAGTATGCATAATATTAGGTCAGGTAACCTAGGGCAGGTGAGTTGTGGGTTTTGTTTTCTTTATAGTGATAAATTAGTTAATCCAAAACTGGTGTTCAATTACAGCTAAAAATATGAAAATCCAATTTTCTGCAACAAATGTGTTTCTGCAATCTCTGTGATTATCACAAAGTTAAAGATTGAGTTATTGAGGAATTAACCAAAAACTGTCCAGTTAAGAGTTAGAAAACCTTAACCTCTTGCTCTTCCATGTATTTAGTAAATAAAAAGAAAATAGGCAAAAAGAGAAATACACAATTTTAAACCTAATTTAGCTATTTGCCCCACCTGCCCTTGTCTCTAATACTGCTCATTATTTTCCTCCCGCAATCATTGGATTTTAGTATTTTCTAATGACATCTTTTGTGAATGAGATGGCTAAGAAACCAATGAGAACATTACTTATGAAAGTACTTATGCTGGCAATATTGTGTCTGCATTACAAGGTTCCTCATCAAGTACTATTATGACTTTTATTATAATTTTTATCATGGCTGAATGAAATTTTTGAGGCTTGTCACAAACTTATTTGTGTAACTAGTTTGGGATCTGCCATAGACTGAGTTTTTGTGCTCCCCTAAAACTCATATGTTGAAACCTATCCCCCAATGTGATGGTATTTGGAGACAGCACCTTTGGGACATGACTGGGTCATGAGGGTGTCTCCTTCATGAATGGCATTAGTGCCCTTAGAAAAGAGGTCCCAGAGAGATGCCACGCTCTTTCCACAATGTGAACACAGCGAGAAAATGGTCATTTATGAAGCAGGAAGAGGCTTCTCAACAGACACCAAATCTTCCAGCTTCTTGATCTTGGACCTTCCAGCCTCCAGGAGCAATAGATCTCAGTTGTTTGTAAGTCACCAAGCCTAGGCTGTTGTTGTAAGATCCCAAACAAACCTAAAGCAGGACCCATTTCTTCCTGATTCCAGTCCAGTGGCCTTTCTGTTATATGACTTCAACCACTAGATACAATTCTGTTTTGAAGAGTCCAAACTAGTGATGTGGTGGTTATGAAGATGTGGGACATTTTTCATGAAAGTAGAAGATGTTAACTATGAAGGAGCACAAGCCATTTTGGGCCTGTTTTGTTTTGATACGGTTTTCAACTCTTTTCTCTACATTTTTATTCTATCCCAATTTCAAGACTGTACTATTGGAAAACCTATTAAAGTAGTTCTTTGCAAGGAGAATTGATGGCTTTTTCTACATTTTTTTGAATTTATTAGTTAGCACAATTATATAGGTTTCAGATGTATAATTCTATAATACCTCATGTGTATATTGTATTGTGTATTTGCTACCCAAAGTCAAGTCTCTTTCTAAGATCATTTATCCTCCCTCTATTTACCCTGTTCTATCTCCCCTCACCTCCTTTTCCCTCCGGTAATCAACATACTGTTGTCTGTGTCTATGAGTTTTTTTTTTATGATTAATCCCTTCATCTTTTTCACCCAGCCTCCCAACACCCCTCCCCACATTCCTCAGTCTGTTTTCTATATCTATGAATCTGTTTCTATTTTGTTTGCTTATGTTGTTCATTAGATTTCACATGTAAGTGAAATCATATGGGAATTTATGTATATATTATACAATTTATAGAAGATTGTACTAAACACAACTGTATTTACAAGGTACATCTGTTATATATGTCTGTCTCCTAGTGTTTCCCTACTCATTCAGAGCCTATGGAGGTGAAATTACTATAAATATTTTATTTCTATAAAAACACACCTACTATGATTTAGTGGAATAGCTTTATATTGCCAAATATATGAATGTCAAAAATTTCCATTCTTTGCTAACACAGATTCTGTAGCTACAGGGCATATTTATTGAAAGAGCCTGCTGTGTACTATGCACCTTCATAGGGATCACAAGGATTCTAAGCATGAACTTAGGCACAACGTAACGCCTGCTGCCTTCCAGGAATTTGGGGTTAGGATTAGATTAAATAATTAATACAGAAAGTGCTGATTGAAGAGGAAGGAGTCACTTCCTCTGCATGAGTTATGGGGAAGATCAGAGAACTGATAAAAGACATTTGAATTTTACCTACAGGATATACTCACTTTATTTAATGATATTGATCTTGAATACAATCTCTTTGTATTTTCTCTCTAAAAATGGAACTAAAGAGAAAGTCTTTATAACCTATGTTTTCTGTTTTCAGACATTTGGAATAGTTATATCATAGTCTGAGACTGAGTGTACAAATATAAAAAGTAGAGATATGAGGCAATTTTCCACTTACTTCAAGTCAGTAGAAATAAGTTTCAATGTTCATGATTTCATTGGAAAATGGCCTCACCTTTGTACCTTCACGTATAACTAGCTTTAAAACCATTTTATATACAATATTTCCCTTATATCATTGCATAGATCATTGATAATTTGCATCATCGATGCATCATTGTATATATAAAATTTGTTTACAACAATTGACTATCATTATACACACCACAGATAATTTTGCATATAGTTTTGCATATGTTATTTGCATATATCATTGACATAATTCCATATACAATAGTAGACAATATGTACATTTCCTTTTTCCTATTTTGCATTTCTTCCCATGATCTCTTTTAATGGCAGAGCCTCTTCCCCAGAAAATAATGAGGCTTCAATGAAGGAGTCCCTGAGGCAGATGGCATGGCGATATCATTTGCATCTCTAATTATTCTGTTAATAAACAAACTATATTTAGTTACCAGTGAGAACACTTACATTTTGTAAATGTGCTTCTGACCTTTTTCGTCTTAAGTGAAGGAAACAATAATAAATAGCCAAACCTTATTTTTCACAAAATGCCAGCTGGAGACTAGATTTTGATGATGTAGATGAATCAATTTTGAAATTCACTTAGTTTTAGCCACTCAGCTAAAAGCTGACACAGAAGTTAATCTACTGTGATGAGTTCAATCTCAGTTCTTAAGACTTACACTTTCGATTGTACATCCTCTCAGCCAAGTCTCCTTGGGGCCTCTGGAGTAGACCCATGATGAGATGCCCCATTCCTCGTGGAATAACTGAGAAAGTCCTTGTTCATTCCTAGCTCCTTGGAATAGCCTTTCCAGGCCCTCTCCTGACCTGCAGGGGCTGATTGCTTCCTGCCCTGCTAAGCAAGTGATTGTGATAATGTTCACAGGATTGGACGTGCTAATGCATGAGTAATAACTGCAGACCAAGGAAACTTGCTAAAATTGAATTCTAAATAACTGTTCCTTTCTTAGTCCTGTGCACTCTGAGTACAAGAGTTTTCATACAATCCAAGGACCTTTTGAAGATAATGGCTAAAGATTTATTTTATAAAGATTTAATTGGTGTTTAATTGATGAAGGCATCTAAAGGATTTTTAGAGTGAGTGAGAACCCACCTACTCTATGGTAAGCCAAGAATACTGTTTAGAATAAACATGGTGAGTGCCTTTGAAAAATTTCCAGGTCCTCTTGAAGATACCATGTGAACCACTGGTATTGTTAAAAAATTTATTTTCTTTGTTACAGTTCAATTTATACTTGTCTTTCATGATCTGTGCTTTCCTTACATGCCATACAACGAGGGTGAAGGAAATTGCCCTCTTGTTTCGGGCTTCTTACTTCCAGAATGTCACTTATTTATTAACTGTCCATTCAAATATTCATTTATCATTTAATTAATTCTTGTGTTCATTCATTTAACAGATATTTATCGAGTGCCAGTTATGTCTAGAGAACCATGGTTATTAATTGATAAACAAAATGCAGTCCTGGACTTCAAAACAGTTGGTAATCCTGTTTACTCATGTACCTGTTCAGGATTTGAGTTCCATGACTTCATTTATTTCTGCAGCTAAATCCTTACTTCAGTCTTCCCTAAAAATAGAGGTCGGATTTATCTGATAACTTAACCAATACTATTGTATGTTTGAACTCTGAAGCCCTTTCAAATCCATAAACTTACCTTCTCAACCCACTCCAAGCAATACTTCTTGTGAGCTGCTTAGAGAACAATGTTTTACTCTCCCTTTTTTGTCAGAAAAATTAACGTCTTGAGAATGATGACATTTTCTGGACAATGCCAGTGAATATGCACTTGGCTAGAGCAATTGGGAAACTATTTTTAATTAACCCTATTGTTTCCAAAATTCCATAGATTTTAATAGGAATGAGTGCCAGAGTTGAAGAATATAAAATAAAGCAGTAGATTTGGAAACATTAAATTGACCTTTGCCCACATAACATTTAATCTTTTAAAAACATTGGGGTGGTCAATAGTTTCCCAAAACTATGAACCCTTTGACCTAGATTGCATTTAGAGGTTCAGTGAAAAGACATATTGGGGTACAACATGAAGCTCTTCAGCCTTTCTTACAGGCAAAGATTGAACAACAGCTTTTTAGTGTTTGCAAAGAAGAAACAAGATTTCAGTGACTTGGACGTGGTTATATTTTCACTTGCCTTTATTTTTCACACAGGAGACCTCATTTCTGTGCACATTAAAAGTATGATATCTGTAATACTGTCAACAATAAAAAAGTATGACATCTTTTCCTAGTAATAAGGTCTTTATTAAATAAAAAATATTTTTGTGCATTCTCCAAATAAATGAATAAATTGTATCCTCAAATACAAAAAAGATCTGGTAAAATTGTTTATGAAAATTATTTTTAAACTCTTAAAGTTTAGCATATAGGAGTGCTCTATAAATATCTGCTGAATGAATAAATCAGAGCGGTTATTCATACTAAAGATGGAAATGATCAAACTCTTTAATAATAAAAGTTATGTAGGGTCCAAAGCTTCTTAGCAATAGTACAAATGATATATCTCCCCTGATGATAATAACACAGGTCAACCAAAACTTGGGTCATAACTCTCAGTTTTAAAGCCATAAGAAATTAAAATCACTTGATAGTCTTGCTCATGAATTCAACATAATAGGTTGTATTTTATGTCAACTTTCTTTGTAAATGATATTAAAATATAATTAGTTGCATCTTCCACCCCATGTAAAATTCCCCTCTAAAGAAATTCTTATTATCCAGCTTTTACTTGAATATCTCCAGTAGTAGAGAGCTCACTGTGCTTGTTTTTTATTTTCCTTTGTTGGTAGCAATTCATTCTGTTGGGGTTTTCTATTTTAATACTTTAAAAGTTGTTACATTATGATATAACTACCTGTAACTTTAAACTTCTTTTCCTAATACCACCACCTGAAGTAACACACACAAAAAAGTCTATTTATTTTCTCTTTGTCGTAGTATTTCCAGGAAATTAAAAAAAAAGACCATAGATCATTTACACTGTTTGGTAATTAAATTTAAAAGTTAAATGGCCGGTAAATGTTCAAGGTTTTAAAATCAAATTTACTTATATTATTTTATTTGAACTCATGTACAATAGTTCTCTTTTATTCCCTGCCCCAGGCTACCTCCTGTGAAGATTTGTTCTATATGATGAGAATAGAAATTGCACTGTGGCTTCTATGTAGAACAGGAAGCTGATCAAACTTAATGTTGAGTTCATGTTACTTTCAATGGCTATCCAGCCTTTATTCCTTTTTATGAAGCAGTCTAGTTCTTTTGCCTGACGTTCATTTTTTTTGTTTTTTTTTATAGTATAATCTCAAGGTAAACATGACATTTCAAAGAAAAGGTTGACACTGGGTGAAAAAAGTCAAGGGATTAAGCAGACAAAAAAACAAACCAACAGCCACTTAAGGACACAGACAACAGTATGGTGAGGAAAGGGGTTGGAGGGAAGTGGAATAGGGTGAAGGTGAGATAAATGGTGACAGAAGGAGGCAACTTGGTGTAAATGAACACACACACAATATACAGATGATGTATTCTAAAATTGTACATCTGATACTTTTATAATTCTATTAACCAATGTCACCTCAATAAATCCAATAAAAATAAAATAAAACAGTAAAAAAGAGTTGACATTTTAAAATCAAAGATCTTAAAATATAAATGACATGTGAAGTTCCGTGCAACTAACATATATATATATATATATATATATATATATATATCTATTTATCATGACTCAGGTGCAGGTGTTTTAGTTTTTTGTTTGTTTGTTTGTGTGTGTGTGTGTGTTTTACCTCTGAGGTGATAAATATGTAAATAGAGGCCTCAATAGGTTTGCCTAATTGCCAGAAATTTACTGATTTCGGTGGTACAATTCATACCTAAATATTATCAATATTATAAAGAGACCTCCTTATAAATTTTCCTAGTGTAGTATGCTGGATCCGTGAAGGAACAACCATATTTACTAAGGAAACTTTTGTTCTCCCAGAAAAGCATTTGTTTCAAATGTAGTAAAATCAATTTGAAATTCACTTTTCTTCCTTGGTCAAATTACAAAATAAAAAGGATTTATAGTACAATAACTACTCTATGGACAGACAAATGCTTTGACAGTATTGACTCAAAAATATTTTTAAGGTAAATATTAAGTAAAATAGTAATTAAAAATATGAGTTAAAGCTGCATAATCTACTATATACATAAAGCATGTATACTTTTGGAATATGTGATATTATCATTACACGATTAGGAAACCTTATATCTCTATTCTTTTAAGTAGTAGAAGATGGAAATTAAGTTGCTCCTTGATTTTCTCTTAGAATACTTAAGCATCTTTGGTTCCTCTAAGCAGTATTATGGGATTAAATCCCCTCATCATTTTAATTACTCTCTTTGATCATTCTTAGTTTTTCAATTGTCTTTATTAAAATGTAAATTCTAGGAGCTTGAGCATCTTTTCATATATTTAATGCCTTAGAGTCCTGCCTGTTAAGGTCTCTTGACCATTGTTTTTTTCATTGGTTTGTCAGACTTGTTTATACATGTTGGATATGAGCATTTTGTTGGTTACATGTTTGGAAACACCTTTCCCTATGTATGGTTAGCCATTTCACTATCTTACTAATGTCTTTGGAAAGTCTATAATTTCTAATTTTAATAGGATCTAATTTATCCATCTTTTTTTCTATTTGGCTAGTGCTTTTGAGACATTTTTAATAAATCTTTCCCAACCCCAAGAATATAATGTTCTTCTCTCATGTCATCTTCTAGAACAGTGGTTCGCAACCTTGGCTGCACATTAAAATCACCTGGGAATCTTTTTAAAATCCTGATTTCTGGGCCTCATCCTCCAGAAATTCTGTTTCTTTGTTATGGGGTGAGGCCACAACATTAGTAACAAAGAAAGAATTTCCAGAGGATGAGGCCCAGAAATAGGATTTTAAAAAGATTCCCAGGTGATTCTAATGTGCAGCCAAGGTTGAGAACCACTGTTCTAGAAGGTTTATGTACTAGTTTTCACAAGTAGATCTACACATTTTTCACCTGATACTTTTTTTAAATCCTCACCATCTGAGAATATTTTTTTCTATTTATTTTTAGAGAGAGTAGAAGAGAGGGAGGCAGAGAGGGGGAGAGAAAGAGAAACATGGATGTGATAGAGACATGTGGATTGCTTTCCTCCTGCATGCTTCCTGACAAGGGCTAGGGATTGAACCTGCAACCCAGGTACATGCTCTCTACTGGAATCAAACCCAAGACCTTTTGGTGCATGGGCAGATATTCTAACCACTTAGCAACATCAGCCAAGGTTCACCTGATTTTTGAGTATAGTATAGGGCAGAGGAGTACGTCCCCTTTTTTCCACATGGATATCCAGTAGATTCTGAATATATTATTGGTTAAAAAAAAATTAAGTGCTGATTTACACATGTATACATGTCCTTTTGTTTCAGGGATTTATATTTTATTTATTTGGTCTATTGGTTTATCTTTGTGTCCACATTTATGTCATAATTTACAGTAGTTTTATAATAAGTCTTGGTACCGACAGAATAAGGGTAGTTATCAGGGAAATGCAAATTAAACTCACAATGAGCCAGACTGTAAAAAAAAAAGGCTAAGTAGACCAACTTTTGGTGAGGATGTGGCACAATAAAAACTCTCATGACACTATTGGGAGGAGTTTCAGGGGTAAAAATCTATTCAACTAATTTGGGAAATTGTTGGAAAAATTAACTAACTTTTAAAATACACACCTTTTTTTTGGACCTGTAATACTCCACTCGGGCATATACCCATCAGAAGTGCACATAAAGGTGCTTAAAAACATGAACAAAAATGTTGATGGCAGCATTATCCTATATAATAAAAGCCTAATATGCAAATTGTCCCCAGGGGCAGTTGTTTTACCAGGAGTTCAACTGGGAGACTGGGAGTTCAACTGCTCACTATGATGTGCGCTGACCACCAGGGAGCTGCATGGAACATTGCAGGCATTGATGATGCATTGCTACCTCTCACCGGCTACCTGGGGGCGGGGGTGACAGGGACAGAGGTGCGGTGAGAATGCAGGGTGTCCTCCAAGTTCGCTCTCACTCCCCCTGCTACCCTCCCCCTGGACACCTGGGCTCGCGCACTGGGGAAGCCCCATGCTCAGGTGCCGGGTGCCCACAGGAAGCCCACTCCACACCGCACAGGCTTTCGAGTGAGCTGAGCTGTAGCCGCTGGTACTGCAGGGGCTGGTTGGGACTCCCCGTGGTTTTGCGCAGGAGCCAGTCTGCGAGGCCAGCTGGGAGAGAGCGCGCTGCCCACCTGGCTTCAGTGCAGCACCGCTGGTTGGCCCAGAGGCCCACACTGCACCCCAGCCCATGGCATCCAGCTGCACTCACCTCATCTTCCTGTGGGGACTCTGGTGCCATGACTCAGGCAGAAGGGGGCGCATGGGGGCCCCGGGCCCAGGTGCTGCCCAGGGCCCAGAGGTCAGCTGGGACCTGCTTTTCCACACCAGATGCTTGTGCTTCGATCACTGGCCAAGCCTAGGGTCTGCACCGGTGCACGAATTTCATGCACCGGGCTTCTAGTTCATAATAACTCCAAATGGGAAATAGCCATATGTTCAACATTAGAATGAATAAATAGAGTAGTATATTATACAATTTAATATTAGACAGCAAAGAAAATGTGCAATCTATTGATATATACAATTCATGTATGAGTCTCTGAGAAAATTCATTAGGGAGGAGTGGTTAACTGTATTTGGAAAAGGACAGAATGAGAGCTTATGGGTTGCTGGAAATGATTTATTTATAGATCTGTATGGTATCACATGGTTATGCTCATTTTGTGATAATTTGTAATACTAGTTGCATGTGATTTGTTCATTTTTGTATGCAGATATAAAGTCTGAATGAAAATGTATCAAAACTGTTTTGAATAGAATACTGCAAATATTATAGTTAGATGTCATCATTTCAACCCAATATTTTTCCTAAAGTAAATTATGGTTCCATAATGATTTCTAAGCATAATATCTCGTTAATCATGAAGTTGAAAATGCATTTCTTGAAAATGGGCATCTTAGTTTCTTATTGATGTTCAAACAAATTGATCTGGTGCAGGCTCAGATTTCCAGCTGGTCAAGAACATTTTACATCGTAATTCAGTTAGTTATCCTATTAGGTCTCCTTTTCAGCCTTATGTAATTGACAAATTTCATAAGCATGTCTTTCGTGCCTTAGATAATAAAAATATTAAAATTGACAGAACACAGAATGAAAGTCTGTGGCACATCATTAGGGAGCTCTCTTCAAGTCCCCATAGTCATTAATCAGCAAATTTGGGGCATAATTATTAACCATTTTTGAATTTACCTAAAACTATTATCTCTCAGACCACATTTCACCATTTATACTTAGAGATATACCCCAAATGCTTAGCTAAAATTAAATTAGAAATACATCTATGGCATTTCTTGTGTTCTACTACATAAGAATATACTCATTAAAGTAAATTCTTATAACCCATCAATGATCACCTCCAGTAACACTACCCCCCCATTTCTCTTTTATTCTAACTGTTCATCACCTATATGCAAATTTTTGAATAACTGTTTATTTTTTTCTAGATTTACTAAGTCCCCTGTTTTTTAAAGCCATGGGTTTTTTTGTTTATTTGTTTGTTTGTTTGGGCTATCTTTAATTTTCTGACCGCTCCCTTGATAAATATTCAAGGAAGCTAATGTTACATTTATGAATAGTGCCAGTCCTTTGGGATATAATCTGAATGTTTCAAAAATGTTAAAGCAGCTATGCCTTTCTTATTATGTCCTATCCTAACCTGACTCAGGAAATAATGCCCTGTACTCAGTGATTCCTTCTGCTCTTCCTAGAGCGATCTGAGAGCTGCTGTTCTTGTTGGCAGAGGTAGCAATGGGAGATGCACAGTTCTGTCTTCCTGTCATCTAACAACAGATGATAAAATCACATCTTCCTTCTGTGTAGTTTCAAATATACTGGAATACTCCTTTGTTTTAGCTATATTTTATATGAGCAGTAATTCATCATATATTTTCATAATGATAATAACATTTTAACTTCTGTAGCTCATAACAGGTGTTAATTAATGCTCCTTCTAATCAACAAGTTATTAGACTTGGTTGAAGCTTCTTTGTCCTATCTCTTGTAGGTAGGTCACACGCTACACCTTCTAGCTATTTATGTCCCACTGTAAATGAAATCTGAGCTCATTAGCAAGCAACATTTAGCTTTTATGATACCAGCTCTTTTTTCTCTTTCAATGAGATAATTCTCACTTTCATGCTTAAACACTATTTTTTAAATGTCTCATTTCATCAGTTTTACTATTTTCAACCAGCTGTTATTTGTACCTCATAATATGCTAGAGGCCCGGTGCACAAAAATTTGTGCACTTGGGGGGGGGGGGGTCCCTCAGCCTGGCCTATGCCCTCTTGCAGTCTGGGACCCCTTGAAGGATGTCCACCTGCTGGCTTAGGCCACTCTCTGGGGATTGGG